>NC_137024.1:32064692-32606253 GCF_032717465.1 Coenobita brevimanus
ATTATAATAAATGGTACTGTGCTATGAATGATAACTAACCTTTTAGGATAGTGTTGGTGGGCTTGCTAGGAATGGAAGGTGGTATCTAAGGCTGTACATAGTCCTACTGGGTCCCCGGAGGATGGCTGCTGGCGTCACTAGCGGGTAATGGCTGTTGCTCCTCCTCAACCTCCCTCATAAATCCTTCAAAATCACACTCAGAATCACTAACTTCGTCCACAGCCATGGAAGGTCCTGCTTCTGCCTGTCCTAGCACTCTGTAATCCTCGGCAAAGTGCATGCTTCTCACACTGTTGCCAGAGCCCCGTCTTGTGACTGTGGAAAGTGATCGCTGTCGCTGACTCGGTAGAGAATAAGGAGAAGCAACTTTGTTTATAAACTGGTACGCACGCCGATGAGAAGGGTTTCAAAACGATTGATATTTATTCTAAAATATTAATATGTATTCAGTGTCAGGCTAAATGTTCAACGCTGTAGTACGATACATTCTCTGTCGAGTTGCCTGGGTTTTGGTCTCACTGTTTTGCCCGTCGTATCCTCGGCAGGAATCCATCCAGATGAATTCCAAATGCCCGTGGTATCGTCGGCAATTTTACCACGTTACCGTTCCGATTTACCATCGTATCCTCGGCAAACCTGGTATGAAGTGCCGTGTGATAGCCTTCGGCTGCCAGGATCTTGTCTTAGTTTTTTATTATGATCCTCACATTGGCTTCATTCATGTCATAGGCCTTGGCAATGTCAACTTTCCTCTCCCCTTTCTTCTTCCTCTCGATGCTTTCTAGCTTGGTGGCCTGAGGGAGGTGCCGACGCTTTTGGGGTTCTCAGAAAACTTCCTAGGCATCGTGAGCAGGGTAAAATGCAGCAACAAGGGCAGAAAATGCAGCAAGAAAAAAGCACCTTCCAATGCAATTATGCGACTGAGTGGCGCTGTGGCAGGAGAAATTTAAACAAAACATCACGTGACACCAGAAGCGTTTTTAATTGGGCGGCATCACGATCACGTCACGATAGCGGGCGGGGAAGGCTACTTGATCAGAAGTTTTCATTGGCTATCATCATCATGGGAATGTCCGGTATGACCGTGTTGGACCGGGGGTGATCGTGCTAGAGTGAACTCTGCGGATTTCGCCCACTTCTCGGAGCTCTGTGCATGTTATGCTAACACACTCGTGTTGCAGTAATTAAATCGTATTAAATAATACTAATTAATTGCTCTCCGTGCTGGACCCAAATCGTGCTGGACTAACGCGTGTTGGACGCGAGGGTACTGTGTGTATATATATATATATATATATATATATATATATATCCATCATCCAATCCTACATTGCCCCATGAGGAGTGCAGGAGCCCAGGGCTAGGCAGTTGGTCCTGACATATATAAATATATATATATATAATTTTTTTTTTTTTCATGAATCACTTCATTACAATATGACTCCACGCCATTTGATATAATCATCTGGCATTTACAAAAATAAAATCAAAAGTGTGTCATTAGTTTGAATGAGGTACAGTATGTATTTTCTGACTCTTCCTGCATCTTCCATGGCAGTTTCCCATTATGTATAATTCCAATTGTTGCTGCAACACAATACTGTAATAGTGTTCCAATTCTTCCCATTTTCAATCCAATAAATGCTTCAAATTTACAGTACTCTGTTTTGTGGCTCCTTGGGCTTTTAAATCTAGTTAGTAATTTCATCCAAACTATCCATCATCATCATTAATTACCATCCTGACCCTTTTTCCCACCTATGGCTGTGGCACAATAGGATACAAAATATGACACAATAGAAAACTGAGATAACTATCAGAATACAGTACCAGTACCTAGTGAAAGTTATTAACATGATCATCAATCATATTCTAATACAACTGTACTTAGCAGTACTTAATTTATGTCAAAGTATTTGCCCAATACTTTCAGCAAAGCTTGACTATTTACTTTTAACCTCTAGAATTCAGTGATGTGCTTTACTGAATTATTCTTGTTACCAACAGATATAAGGTAGATGGGGGCACTCGCCATCCACTCACTCGAAGTAGTACTGCTCTTGGGTGTCTGCCCTTTCCACTACCTCCATCCTTCTTTTCTTTCATTCTCTTCTCTTTTTCTTTCCTTCATTCTTTCCTCGTCCTTCTCCCTACAGGTGACTTTATGCTCCCTCTTCTGTCTTCCTTTCATTCATTCTTTCCTCTTCCTTCTGTATGTGGGTGACTCTACACTGACTGACAAGCCAAATAGTTCCCTGTACACCAGGAAACCATTTACTACGCTGGGTGGTAACCATATAACCAAATTTTGGCACCTGGTGATTTAGTGGGTAGTTACGGCACTCCAATCGGACTGAGCCAGTGAAGGTTTATATCCAAGGAGTGGTTGGGGTTTATTGCTCACGTAATGCCACTCAGGGATGAGTGAGGCTGGTCACTCTCATCTTAAATGTCAGGACCAACTTGCCTAGCCCCAGACTCCTACGCTTATCATGAGGCAACAAAGGATTGGATGATAGATGGATGGATGGACCAACAGATGATTCTGTTCAGCTCTGGGAAGACCTCTGTAAGTGAAGGGGTAAGGCTATATCTAACATTTCCAGGTCAAAAAGTTCCTCCACAGCTGAATCAAGTGGTCTGGACATGGCAAGACTAAAATTTAAAATGCATCATTGAACTGAAGGGGTTGGCTTGTCACTCAGTGTAGAGTCATCTATAGGCCAAAGGAAGAGGAAAGAAAGAAGGAAAGAAGAGAAAGAGGGAAAGAAAGACAAAAGAGGAAGGTCCTACCTTCCTCTTCTGTCTTTCTCTCTTCCTTTTTTTCCTCTTCCTTCAGCCTATAGGTGACTCTACACTGAGTGACAAGCCAAATGGTTTCTTGTGCACCAGGAAACCATTTACTACGCTGAGTGGCAACCAGAAAACCAATTTAAGGCGCTGGGTGGTTTAGTGGGTAATTAAGGCACTCCAATTGGATGGAGCCTGTACAGGTTTATATCCAAGGGATGGTTGGGGTTTACTGCTCATGTAACGCCACTCAGGGATGAGTGAGGCTAGTCACTCTCATTTTAAATGTCAGGACAAACTTAAAGAGCCCCAGGCTCCTATGCTCTTCATGGAGCAACACAGGATTAGATGATGATGATGATGATGAAAATATTTTGGAAGCCTCTGATCACCAGGATTAATAGCAAGTGAGTCTACCAAATCATCCAGTCCTTGGTTCAGTCCCACATGAGAGCAAAAATATAAGTATTTTGCTTTTGTATATCATCTTGACTGATAACCTGAACCAACTCTTAGTTATACTCAAATGTATGCCACATGCATTTGCTGATCAATAAATCAATGCAATAATCCTCAGCTAAGTTTCAGTCCAGGATATGATACATCATATTCTAACACTAGCTACAGAACAGTCCACATCCACACTTTCAGTCTTCTCTGTCACAGCATTAATTTCTTTTTAACCCCTTCAATAACGGGATTTCTTATATTTTATGCTGCCCATCTCCAGACAATTTTCACCATGGGAAACATTCTGAACTGGAGGACCTAGAATGTGTACCTTTAGGCCCTCTTACGTCCTGGGCCCTTTGGGGCCCTTTAAGTGGCAATAAAAGATTTGCTGTTACCAATTTTTTGTCCCATAAGGAACATAAACGTCCACAGAATGGGCACTAAGTCCTGACATTTCCCTTCACTATTTGATGTATGACAGTGGTGTTGGAAACCTTCCTGCGGTGGCACCAACATAATCTGCTGGTGGAACTACCTGGTTATACAAATATCCCTTAACTCCCTCCCTATCCCACAAGAGGAGGATGGTGGACTACTGGAAAAGGGCAACTCCAGGCTGCAGTTCACAGGGCTCACATTTTCAGATGAACCTAGAGTTACAACTACTACTGCTACTACTACAGTACTACCAGATGTCACCCCTAAACTGAGTTTTGAAAAGACATGCACTAAACTAAAGAGGTTAATGCCACAAACGTTTCTTATATAGGATTCCTCCTCCCTGGTATTTACTACACAGACCAGTACTGTCTTGGCACACCAACAGATTGAATTACTGTATGTTACCTCTTACTCGTACTGCCACTTTGGTACTATGCTGTATGCCTACAGCATTTCTTAACATTTGAGACTCCCTTCTAGTATAATGTATCAGCAACAACAAGGGTTTTTCTACGGTATGTCAAACGGGTTGTGGAAGAGCAGAAGCAGTCCTCATCATAAACTAGGGATGTGTTAAACAACAACAGCTTCATCCATACAGCTAATATTATAAATTTTAGAAACTCAAATCACCGTTTTAGAAATCATTACAACTTTAAGAAGCAATTTTTCAGTCACTGTGGACTTCATAACTAAACAAACATTAATAAAGATGACATTGTGAAGACCTTCTTTACCAAAATAAATTACAATACAAAGGAAATTTCAACAATATTTCCCCGTGATAAATATAGACCAGACCTGTTTACCTACCTCTAGCTTCCCTTATATCACTATTTAAAAAACAACAATAACATTTTGCTGTGATGAATCTGCACCAGACCTATTTACCTATGACTAACTTCCCTTTTATCATTTTTTTCAAAAGTAATCAACACCTTTTTAATTGGCACTGCTATAACAAGTGTAATTAAAACCACAGCTGCACCCATGAACATTAATGACTATCACCATCATATTCTAATCCTGTTTCCCATGTTGTAACAGAAACATTTGCCTTCCCACTTTTAACTGGAGATTATTTACAAATGGCAAAACATAACAGTCTTTCCTACTGCACGTCTTGATTGAGAAAATTATTAGCAAATATGTACTAGGAAAGTACTAATTTTAAATGCTGTGAGCATGATCATATGATACACCCTAAATTAGAAAGTGTCAGCTGAAATCATTTCCCTCCCTTCCTGGGCTGCAATGCAAATAGGAGGTGGTGGGGTAAAAGCCTCATTATGTTAATTCAAGAAGACGAGGTTTCAAAACTCATATAAAAACGTAAATATTGTAACACAGGAAATTACGGTACTGTATGAACCAGTTATTATTGTTCAGAAAGAAGAAAGCATGGACACTGTTTCAAACCAGGTAATCTTACTCACATATATGTTATGATGAATGAATGATGAATGATAATTAAATATGTACACAGTATAATTAAAATAAAATAAAGCACAACACATCTATAAAAACTGAACTTACAATTGTAACCATCTTGAATTATGAATGAAATGAGGACTCAGACGACAGAAAGGCTGGATACATGAGGACACAAATTAAGATACTGGTAGTCATTGTAAATTACATACTAGTCCTATACACATTATTCCACTGTTAAGTTCTTCATATGTTCCCTCACCAGCATTAGTACATCAGTGCATTGGAAGCCCTTGTGAGAACGTCCATCATGCCATCCACAGTCATGCCACGGTTAGTTTTACAGAGTTCCAAGGCCTCCACCAACTCCTCGGTTGTTTCTTGAGAAACCAGTAGTCCATACAGGGAGAAGAAGCCCTCCATGTTACCCAGGAACACTTTGTCACACACTACCTGCAGGTTGGTGTTGGTGCGCTCCAGTTCACACTTGGAGGTCCTCAGGTGACAGCGGCCCTTGCAGTCAAAGTAAGAGCAGTCATCATTATCAGCACAGTGTGGGGTGCTCTCCATGGTGCGCAAAAGTGAGCTCTCTGGCATAACAGCATCCAGGTCTAGGAAGACTAGGTTTCCTTCATGGTCCCAACCAAAGTGATCATGCTTAACATCACAGAGGTGCAGGGGCTCTCTCCACATGCTCTCTAGGTGGCTGATGTAACGCAGTATGTCCAATGCCTTCCAGATGCGGTTCCGCCACGTCAGCTTGAAAGGCCGCATTGCATTCTTCGTCAGTGGCTCAAAGTACTGCATGGCATAGTAGGTTCCACATGTCCCCAGGATGCTGGGGAATATTCTCAATTTCTCAAATATGACTGATGTTAAAAATTCATGATCTTCCAACAAGAGCCAGAAGTTTCTGTGACAGTCCAGAGATTCCTTCTGACCCTGGTAAAGTTTGGAAAGATTGACAAGTTTGTTGATAACATCAGAGCTAATATCATTGCCAATAAAGTTCTTTACATAAATATTCACCATGCTGATAAAGTCTTCTTTACTGGGAAGATACTTTTGATCTGATTTTGACTTCCAATATACCTGCAATTATGAAAAAGGGGTAAAGAGTGAGATACAATACAGGCATCACATTGACAAACTTATGTGCATAATGGACAGTTATATGAATGACCTAACACCATCAGTCCTCATTTAAAGTCTGAGATGTATGCAGGTAAAATGTTACTGTAAGTGCAAGAACTATGATTTTCACTTCTGGTTCATAACTGTGGCATTAAAAAGACAAAAATCTCTCACTTCCGGCTTCAAAATAACTTTACAATGAATCACATGCAGCACTTGCTCATGGTTGCATCTTCTCTTATATTCTAGACAATGCCTGACAACATTACTCAACTAGTTGTGAGTCATATGGGCCGAGGTGTTCCTAATGTTACCATTAACCTTCTCATGGTCAGGACAACTCTAGCTAGTATTGTCTTCAGTTAATGCTAGATGATTTTACTCAGTGGGAGGAAATGACTCACTGGAGTCACTTAACCTCCTTATTAGAATGACATGTTTTAATGACTTAGCTATTCTTGATACCTCTAGACAATTTTACTCAGCTTAGAGGAATGCTTTGGTAGTGCAAAGGCTTCTGACGGCTATATTTAACCCCATCAGTTCAAAAAGCCTCTTCTAGGGTCAGCTAAATTGTCTGGTGACAAGGCTAAAACACGTCATCAGACTGAACGGGTCAACCCCTTCAAGCTGATTACCTGGTATCTGTTTTTTCTTTCAATATCCAGATAATTTTATGGAGCTTGGAGAAAACTTTTCAAACTGGATGGGTTATTAATCCTTAATGAACTCCTTCATTACTACAGATCTAAGTTAAAGAAAACTCTCTGAAGACGACAGGAATACGATGAAAAACACTTCCCTGGATGCTGTGAATTGAAAATAAAATTTTTTTTACCCCTTAAATCCAGGTGACCTTGCTTTTGGTTTTTCCTGCTAATTTCAGATGATTTTTCAGCTTTGGAAAGGTCTCTCATACTCTTAGGAGATTTAGGCTATACCGTACAGCATTAAGACTGCATCTTTCCCTTTCAGTCTAACCCCTTAACCGCGGGGCGTCACTTTCGTGATGCTCAGGCACAATGGATCATACTGCGGGGCATCACTTATGTGATTCTGTGTTATTTTGAATTCATCCAGGCTTTCAAGTGGTGACTTGTATCATCTATCAGTACTGGCAGTGTCCAACAATAGTCAGCGCTGCTAATGTCATCTGTGCTCCCATCCATCGTTGACAATTTAGCCATTTTTCCTCATTCTCGACTCCCCTCCCTACCTCCCCTCCATTACCCTTTCCTTCTGCTTGCCCGGCCGTGCCGCGCTACACAAATCTTGTCTGGATTTTTCCACTGATTTCATCCACTGAAATGAGCCCTATGCCCTATTCTTATACAAAATATATATATAAAAGAAAAAAGGTAACTGATCGTGCCATACACCTGGAATTGGCTAATTATCACCTGGCAACACTCCATTTGCACTCGTTCACTAATTTTCCCTGCTTATTTCCCCTTGAAATATGCCGTATGACCTATTCTTGTAATAAAAATATATATATAAGAAAGGAAGGGAGAAGCCTAAGTGATATTTACATTCACCTGGAACTACCTAATTTATTATGTACTGTCTAGATTTCCTGCCAATTATTTCATAGCATATAAATTATCAGTTGTCACCATATTGACATTGTCAACCCTTGCCTGCCCATATACGCCACGTCATTCAGTTTATTGTCAACTTTCGATGTGAAACTATGCCAGATTCGCGCCCCTCCATTTCCGCCGCTTCTGTGCCCACTGCAAAGGGCCCTGTGACCTCTACCCCTACTAAACTTCGTGTGGGAAGGGGTAAAGAACTAAGTGACTCTGCTGTTGAATGTGAACTGGCTGATTTATCGATGATAATGATGGATAGTGACTTTGATTTTTTGGGTGAATCGTGTGATGAGACTGGGGAGGAAATGGTGACAGAAACTGCCAGTACGAGTGCTTCAGTGTCCCAAGTTCATCCTGGTTCCAAGGCAAAGGAGCCCCTAGTGCAGCAAGGGAAGGAATTTGGGAAGGGAGTGAAAAGGAGGCGGGTTAGCCCTGGAACAATGGCCCCGTATGACCCAGCCCGCCATGTGTCCCGAGGTGAATCACCTCTCCGCTCTCCCAGCCCAACTTCACTAATATCTTCCACCTCTTCAACCGACATTTCTCCTGAGTCTCCGTCAATGGAGTCTCCACCAGCACCAACTGTGGAGGCAGGCCATAGGGAACAAGGTAAATCCCTTACTCATCGTAAAAGTAGACTAGCTTCTAGAGTAAGGGCTGCTAGTGGTACACGGCAACCCAGGGTCAGTCGGAGTGACCTTGAAACAGCCCAGTCTGCCTCATAGCCGCCCTCACCCAGCCTACACCGCCACGAGAGGGAACCCTGGACGCCCTCATGTGGACGGAAGGTTCCGATTTCGTCCTGGAACAACTCCACTTCAACGAGAGTTCCTCTGGGATACAGCCTGCCTTCACTCTTGACGAGGATGCTGAGTGTGTGGACTACCTTTTGGTCTTCCTTGATGACGAATTCATGCAGCACATATGTGATGAGACCAACAGGTACGAGTCACAACGTGCTGCAAGTGGTGCAGGTGCAGTGAAAATGCAACAGTGGACAGTGCTTGGAGTGCAGGAACTGTAAGTGTTCTTCGCCCTCATGCTTCTCATGCCCCATTCAAGGATGCATGGGTTGGAAGATTACTGGTCCATGGACCCTTTACTACCCTCACCCACCTTCAATAAGTACATGGCCAGAGATCGCTTCTGTAACATTATGGGAAACCTGCACTTCACCAACAACGATGTACCTTCCCAGACTGACTCACTCTGGAAGATCTGGGAGATTCTGAACAGAATGAGGGATAAATATGTCATTCTTCCAACCATTTCAGAAGGTTGTCAAGATGAATCCTTGGTTCTGTTCACAGGACGTCTGAGGTTTGAACAGTACATTCCAAGCAAATGTCATCGGTTTGGAATCAAGTTCTTTGTACTATGTGACTGTAAGACGGGGTACATCCTTGACTTCGTCATCTACACTATTCAGCCAGCACTGTTGATCTGGACAAAACACACCCCCTTGGCTTCTCAGGCTGTGTAGTGAAAGTGCTGCTTGAAAGGTATTTTGGTGGGAATCATGTGCTATTATACAGCACCGAAACTTGCTAAATACCTTTCAGAGCACGGCATCAGGTCCTGCGGCACTGTCAAGAGTAATCGTGCCCATTTCCCCAAATTCACCGAGGCAGGAACTTCGCGGCAGGAAGACATGCACCTACGCAAGTCTGAGAAGATGCTGGCAATACGGTGGCATGACAAGGGAGTTGTCCACATGCTCACCACCGTACACAAGGGGGAACTCCAAGACAGTGGGAAGGTCAACCGCAGGACAGGCGAACCTGTTATGAAACCTGATGCTGTCATTGACTACATTATCAACATGCGCTGGTGGACAAGTCCGACATGATGATTGGAGAGATCGACTGCCTCAGGAAGAATACTAGGTGGTACAGGAAAGTGTTTCTGCATCTCATTGACATGATGATGCTGAACGCCTTGATCCTGTACAAGATGAAGGTAAAGCCATCAAAGTCATTCTCCCTGAGAAGGACTTGTGTTCAGCAGCTGCTTGTGAAGTATGGTGGGGTGACAGCAACAGCTCCAAGGCGCCATTCCGTTAGACTTCCTGACAGACTTGAGCAGAGGGCGTACATGGATCGGCACTGACTGGTGCAAATGCCTGCCACAACAAAGAAGATGGCTGCGATCCACAGGTGCCAGGTGTGTGCACATACCACCAGACGCACGCCTGAGCAGAAACGCACCTCTTGGCAGTGTGCTGAGTGCCAGGTTCCCCACTGTGTACCCGGCTTTTTTTCATTACCACAGCCTGAAGCACTTCTAAAACAGTGCAAGTGGAAATGTAAATAATGTGTAAATAGCAAGTGAAAGCAATGGATGTAAATATAATTGAACAGTGGAAACTAGTATTATAAGTTACTGCATGTGACAGTGAATAACATAGTGTAAATAAAATGGAAATGTAAATAATGTAAATAAAACAGAAAATGTAAACAGAAATGTAAATGATTAGTTATATAAGAATATGAGAACAAATACTTGGAGTAATGACAGTGAAAGTGAAAGCTTCGCTCTCCACACTAGTTCACTGAACAAGAAAGTGAATGCCTGGAGTGAAAATAAACTACTAGTACTGAAGGAAACTTATGGATAAATACTGTGTATATATATATATATATATATATATATATATATATATATATATATATACACAAGTGTAATAAAGTACTAGGATTATAAAGTGTGAGTGTGTTTATGACTAATAAATGACAGAATACCAGCAGGGAACAAGCACGGGTGGGAAGCTCGTACGCACTCGTAATTTACATTGCTTTCACAGCATTTTTTTTTGGAGTATGGATTCTAAAAGTAATCCCTCTAATATCCGAACGCCCAGTATCCGAACATCCCCACTAACCGGACATAATCGTCCCGGGATCCAATACCCCCCCCCCTCCCCCCCCCCCCCAAAAAAAATCCCGCCCGTAATTTGAACTTGGTGCGTGGGGTGCGGGACAGCTTTATTGTGGCACGTCATTCCTCCGACGTCCGCTAGAGCGCCCCTGCATACTTCCCACTTTCCACCTGTCTCTCATCGCGAGTGAACGCTCGTCGTCATGGCTGCCCACGTGCTCGCTTTTGTGCTTGTGCCTTACCTGCTGCAGGCACTCCTGCTGCTCAAGTGCCTCTCCTTCGTGTGTGATGATGATGGCCCCGCCGCCTGAGAAGAGGAAGAGAGTGGTGTTGACTCTGGAGAAGAAGCAGGAGATACTGGAGAAAGTAGATGCGGGGTGGTCTTCTTCACACATCCTCCACGAGTTCAACCTGGCCCGATCTACTTTTTTTTATATTAAGAGGTCCCGAGACAAACTCATGCAGTACACGACTGACTTCTCGTCGAGAAGCAAACGCAACGTGGAGAGGAAGGTGATGTTTACTCACAAGTTTGCTGAAGTCGACCGCTCCACGTTGATTTGGTATCGACAGCAACGTGCTGCTGGTGTGATGGTACGTGGTACGGAGCTGAAGGCTGCTGCTGAGAAGTTCACCAGGCTTCACGACGCCCTAGACTTCAAGGCATCCAAGGGTTGGCTCTTCGCGTTCAAGTTACGGCATGGCCTTACCAACTGTAAGGCTCATGGCGAAAGCGTTGGACGCTAACGAGGATGGAGTTGACGAGTCTCAGCACAAGGTGAAGGGCTTGATCAACAGGGAGGGCCTCACTTTCGGTCAAGTCTACAACGCTGATGAAACTGGTTTATTCTATCACTCTTTGCCAACGAACACTCTAGCCGAGGAGACGGAGAAGTGTGTACCTGGCCGCAAGCTCTCCAAGGAACGGATATCTGCTTTGTGTTGTGCCAATGCTAACGGCATGCACCGGCTTAAGCCCGTTATTGTTGGCTGCGCAAAGCAGCCTCGGTGTCTTCATGGGGTGATGGATGTCCTTCCTGTCATCTGGCACCATTCTCTGAAGGCATGGTTTACAGCCCAGATCTTCAAAGACTGGTTCCACCGCCATTTCGTCAAGGAGGTCATACATTACCAGACGGGGAAACTGGGAATCCCACGCGACCAGGTAAAGGCCCTGGCACCTGCCCACCCGTGCGACAAGTACTTGATGGCTGAGAATGGCCACATTAGGTGCATGTTTCTGCCACCTAATACGACTGCTCTCATCCAACCAATGGACCAAGAAATGATCGTGGCAACGAAGAGGCTGTACCAAAGGAAGTTCCTGGACGAGGTGATGGTTGTTCTCGAGGACGAGGACGAGGACAGGGAGGGACGGGACACGCGAGGCCAACGGACTTTGGAAAACCTTCTCCACTACAACATCAAGTCTGCAATCTACAACTGGGCCAGTGCATGGAAGGAAATCCCTGTCAAGACTCTAGAAAATGGTTGGTCTCGTCTGCTTCTCGAAATGAATGTGGAGTACAATTTCCTAGGTTTTGACATGGATGACTTCCATGCACGTCTACGTACGCATGGCGACGATGTTGATGTGGACGACGTGCATGAGTGGTTGGATGACGATGAAGGTGATCCTGAGTATCAGACCCTGTCTGATATCAAGATCGCATCTTCAATTGCAGGTATCAGTACCCAGCTTGAAGATTCCGATAAGGATGGAGACGATTATGCGGACTCCTCTCAGCATGACACAACTTCAGCCATCCCCAAGCTGAGCACACTCCGGGAACACCTAGAGTTCGTTCCGGACTACCTGGAACACCCGGACTGCGACAGGGAGATGGGGCCCTTGGGACTTGTGGCGGAAGTGCGTGCTTTCAGGCAGTGCGTCATTAATCATCAGAATCATCGTTCCTTGCGTCAATCAACCACTGACAGTTTTTTCAGGCCCCTGACCCCCACTGTGCCCAGCCCTGGCTCCACTCCGTTGCCTCCCCAAGACAGGCCCTCACGCTCCGAGCCACATCCCAGCACATCAGCCATGGTGGAGTCACCGCTCGACGTGAGTTTGCGTCTGTCTTCAGAGTCGTCTGCAGTGGGTAAGCCATCACCACGACCCAGCGACGCACCCCTAGGTCACCTGCCAGCGATACTCTCAGACTCTGACAGTGAATAGACGCCAAGATCTTCTCCACTAGACCACACGGGAATTTACAGTGTTGTGCAGTGAAAAAAACAGTGTGTTGTGTTAAGGATTTACAGTTGTGAGTGAAAAGACACACAATTTTTGGACTAAATTTAACGTAAATAAACTTGTGTGTTTTTGGTTTAGAAAATGGTTATAAGAGTAGGAAGACTTAAAGTGCAGAGTGCAACACTTATTAAGTTACAATGGATCATAAGTTAGACAAGAGTGCGCACTGTGAAGAGAATGGACTTCTGAGTGCGAACGACTAAGTTCGTGCAAGACTTCATGAACAGTGTACTGCAAGTGCTTCAGGAAATCCTTCTTACTGTCAGAGTCTGAGAGGAGGCGGTTATTCATTGAGATGGCCATGGACTTGCTGTAAGTAGGCAGAATGTTTCATACAGTACTCTACTGTATTTTCCATACTATACTTACCTCAAACACCTCATTTCACTCTTTTATGTCCCTTATTGGTGTGAATATGCTGTGTCTTAGGTGCTATGCATGTGCAGTAGGGAGGTGTTTTTCTGAGTTAGGCTAGGTTAGGGTCCATAACTACCAGTCCAGGAGCCAGGGACTTGTAAGTACCCAGAATGTTGAAGATTGTATGAACCTACCTCAAAACCCCCATTTTTTGCTTCTTTTGCATTTATTTCAGTCTTTTATGTCCCTTATTGGTGTGATCTGGGTCTTAAATAGGTGCTATGCATGTCCAGAGGGAGTTGTATAGGTGTTTTTCTGAGTTAGGGTCCATAAGTACAAGTCCATAAGCTGGGGCCCAATATCCGGACAGGACCACTATCCGGACCTGCCTATGGCTCTATTACGTCGGATATTGGAGGGATTACTGTACTTGAAATTCATAGAAGAGTGTTTCTAGTGATAATATCAGACTGTGGTAATCATATTACGGGGTGTCGGGAAGTGTAAAGTGGAGACTTCATTACCCAACCTCAGAAGTCTCCACAAGTCCTACGGTAGTCAATGAAGGCTCAACAAACATCCCAGGAGAAAGCTGAGGGTATGTGCCATAAGCATATGTAATTATAATATTCTAGGACTAATAACTGATTTTTGGCAAATATTTTTAAAAAGTCAGTCTGAGTGCGATTAACCCCGCGGGACGTGCATGAACCACCTCCGACATGCCAGCGGTTAAGGGGTTAAAGAGTCCATCCTAAGCTGAATATAACTGTCATGAGATAGCACTAATAAACTGAAAATGATATCCCTGGACTCAAAGGATTCAGTGAGGACTAATTATATTATGACCCACCTCTTCCTCCTCCCCAGACACCTCCTCTCCAGGAATCTTATGGTCCTCTAGCTTGATGGCTGATTTGATGACCTTCTTATTCCCACTGTCAAGGGTGAACACAGCTGGCTTGTTGAGGTGAAAGGTGTGGCAGGAGATCCTCGATGCCACATCATCAACACACAACTCCCAACAAAGTTCATGACTGCTGCCCGAACTGGTCTCTGCACACTGCAAGTACAGTATAATCATCGCTTGAATCCAATCATGCCTTCTTTAGTTTATTTCTGCTACCTCCATACAATTACATTCAGTTACAGAAGGCATCCCAGTAGTGCAGGAATTAAGGAAGGCTGTACCTAACCCTTATATACAACAAGTCTCTCACATAAAATAGCCTGGTAGCAACAATAATAAAATTAAGAGGACATCGCATTACAACAAGGGAAGGAAAACAATGAAAATGAAAATGACGCTATACAATAAAAGTGATTTACACTAAACCATAACAAAGCAGCTTCCTCTCTATCAGAACTCTAAATAAAATTACAATGTGGCTATTGTATTGCTAACACTGCAGGTAGTATTAACTCTTTAAATCCAGTGACATGTTTTACTGATTTATTCTTGCTGCTTACAGATAACTGCAGTCAGCTTCTGGGAGACCTCTTGTCATAATGGAGTAAGTAAATACTATATCTAGCTTCTCCAGTTCAAAAAGATCCCCCCAAAACTAAATCAGTAGTCTGGAAACTGCAAGAATAAAATGACAATATCCTGTGCATCATCAGACTGAAAGATTTAGACACGTTACGGTGCCTTCATAATATCATACATTAGCTCCTTCAACTTGACATCATTTATATTTTATTTCTCCTATCACCAGCTAACATTATTCAGTTTAGGGGAGATGTTTTCAACTCGATGGGTTCAATACAGCCTTTGTACTTTCAGTATGAGAGGTTACTCCAAAGTTTTAAAAAACATCTAGTTTCAGCTTGATACAAATGAGAACTATGTCAGAGCACTCAAGACTTTAAAAAAAAGTTTATATTACCTCATCAAGTAAGTACTGTATTGTCCGCAAGTCACAGATATTTTCTAAGGAATAACATATTTCTCCATGCAACTAGTACTGTCAACTGAAGGAAAGTGGCAAATCAGCTTTAACGACAGAAATGAAATATAAAAAATGAGATTTTTTTCTGTAGCTTACTGTGGACTTATCCCCTCTAGTCAAAGTATATATTTCATAATACAGTATTCTTGTTATCTCCAGATAATTTACTTTTGCACAGAAGACTCTGTTCCTATCAAAGGGTTTGATAAAGTCCTCATCAACCTCTTTACTACTTGGAGACTCTCCTTAAATTAAGTAAGAGTGTCTAGTAGCAGCAAGAATAAAATACATATGAAATCCTCTGGTTGAAATGATCCATAGTAAACATGAACATCAAAAGAGGCAACGTATAAAAACAACTTAGTGTACCATTCTGGTCTGGCAGCACACATACCAATGGTGTGATGTGGTTACTGATGATGTCGGAGGTGGTGCAGATGAGACTGGAGGCAAGCAGCATATCCCTCACAGCCACCACCGCTACCACCATTGTGATGCTTACCACAACACCAGTCCAAAACATACATTTCCTTCGCTTACGTTTGTTCATAATGATATCTTCAATAAACCTCGCAATACAGCAAGGAAGAAAAAATGTTATTTTCATCTCTCTGTTCTAAACAGGCCCTCCTTAAATTATATTCGTCTTTAAGCTTAAATGACAGCACATAAAGAAGGAGAGGAGACACATTGTTCGTAAGTTTCACTTGCTCAATACTTTATTCTGGTATATGGTACATGCTTATATGTCCACACTAGCCTGGTCAACTTCAGTTAGTCTGCTTTCTTGAATTAATTTCAAGTTCTCAAAAGCACTTAACACAGACAAACAAGAGCACTGATCTATCAGTGAATATCATATCATACTGAAATTCAGTAAACAATCTTAGTCCTCATCTGCAAGTTCAGGTGTTACAACAGCTTAACTCCACCATCCCTGAAAAAGAAAAATGAATCAAATCAAATCGTCTTTCATTAACTGGTTGCTGTGTTAAGCAAGATTAGCATGCAGCATAATTAACATATGAAGATTGTCAGATTTGGTCATCTAGTGGACAGAACACCCAACATAACCTAGTGACATATGAGTTAGATCCCTAAGAGATCATGTATGACCACCAAGGTAAACAGGCTGATCATCTACCTGTAAACATAAAGTACTGGAATACAGTTGCATACCCTTGAACATCTACAACCTGGAAGGGGTAATATAGGAATGGCTGCTTGTGAGGTTGGGGAATATGGCCAAAATGATGGTCCAATGCCCTTCCGATGCATATTAATAAGGACCTCAAGTTTGATGGAGGAGAGCTGCCTAAATTTACGGATGATGTCAGACGTGTACTGCATGATGTATTATCAAAACTGAGGGTCGACATCACCTCCCCTCAGGAAGAATGAAAAGACATGTTGAAAACTCCCAGAGATGCCAGAAAGTAACACCAAAATGTGTAGAGGAAGTGGAGTTTCGGGCACTGCAACATGAAAAGTTCTATGGACTCTTCAACCAGGAGACACCATAGGCAACAAGGGTGTGCCATCATGCCCAAACAGTACAGGTAACTTGTGAGGCCCATGTAGTCCAATCACAACCTGGTGATGGCAACATCAACATCCAGATGGGGGTGATAAATCCCAGGATGTGCAGAGGAGCCAGTGCAAAAATGCCTCTGGTGAGCAGCAGGGAGGTCTGTCACAAGGTTTGTATCCCAGTACGAGATACAAGTGCTGCACGTAAAACTAAGGAATACAGCCTAATCAGGAGCAAATGGGACTAAACGTGCCAGAGGTCAGTGCCTCCCTTGCTGCTGCATCAGCAACTTCAGTGCTATGGGTGCCTAAATGTGAGGCTAAAGTGTCAGGGGAAGTGGCAAGGAGAAAGGGGTACACCAAAATGGCATGGACTAGCCTGACATGAGACACTGGACAATCTGAGAGGAGGAGGATATTTGAGGACTGTGAGTCAATATGTAAAACCACCTGTTTGGGGTGGAGGAAGGTCCATACAAACTCTAAGGTCTGGAGGATGTCTAGGAGTTCCACAGTCAGGGTATCATGCTGCCCAGAGAAAGACCAAGTTGGGCATTGGGAATGGTCCTCAAAGTAGACTGGGGAGGCAAAGGATGATGGAGGGAGTGGTATCCATCTGTGTAAATTCTAAAGAGGTCCCCATAAAAAGAGGAGTTCATGATATGAAAGGGCCACCATGCCAAGACTGCAGTAGCTGACATCAGGAACAGCGCAGGATGATAGGGGGAGGTAAGTAGAGGCAATTTCGTCCAACTGAGGACAGAGGGGAGAGGGGTCACTGGGGTGGGCTGGGGAAAGTCAAGAGACAGGATGTGGTAACCCTGGATGCTGCGGATAATTAAGGGCAACTGCACTGATGGCCAGTCCAGGGGCTGGCATAGGACTGTGGGGAGGCAGTACAGGGAGGAGACTGGGTGGTTGGAAGGATGGGTAGAAATGCGACGGAACAGCCAACTCCATGCGATAGATGGGGAGAGGCATCACCCCAGACTTCGCAAGATGGGAAACAACAGGAGTGGACCTGAAGGCACCAAGGTCAATGCATAGTGCTGTGTTCTGGACAACATCCACCTTCCTGAGGTGAGTCTGGGCAGCTGATCCATGAAGGGAGGAACTATAAGAGAACTTGCTCTGGATGAATACCTGATATACAATAGGTGGAGGAGTGTAGTTCGATCAGAAACTCAGTGAACTCTGCAATGCATTTCATGATGTCTAGATGCCTAAAGCATGATGGTTGAGGACAGTCTATGGAAGAAGCTCAGGTGAGGCAAGGGACATCCAGACAGAGGACAAGAAATATGTCAGGTTTGCAGCCGTGAGGGACTCTCCAGCGAGTCAAACCATCAGCATGAAGAGGAGTTTTAATTGGATGCAGCACATATGAGCACTCTTACGTGCATTAACTGTAAAGCCCCAGCTTCCAGCCCAGGTGACAAAAGCATCCACAGCCAGAATAATCCAGTGTTGGGCCTCCCGTAATGAGGTGGCACTGCAAAGGATGGATACATCATCTGACCAGACCAAGACAGACATTCCAGGAGGATGAGGGAGGTCAAACATGAAGACATTAAAAAGAAGGGGTCTAAGAACAGATCACTGTGGTAGTTCCTGCCTGACTGGGGTGGGGAAGAGTAAGTACTACCCAGGGAAACAGAGGACTGCCCCTCCAGAAAGCTATGGACTCGGGCAGGGGCAGACCCCATGACACCATGTCAACATAAATTGTAGATGATTCTGCAGTGGGAGGCAGAGTCAGAGATCTTGGGAGATCCACAAAGACCAACAGAAGTATCTGTTGGTGACAGTAAGCCTTGTAAACTTGATGCAAAACTGGAGGAGGACATCTGCTGTTCCCCACCCACAGTGGAATCCACAATGAACCTCAGACAGGCAGCAGTCACACTCAAGTCACCAAGAAAGCCAGTAACACATCATCCTCTCAAGCCACTTTCCAACACTGGAGGGCAACATGATCAGCCTGTTATGATGCTGGAGAAGAAGGATCCCTCTCTGGCTTGGTGAAGGGGAGGTGAGAGGCCTTGCAGCAGGAAGAGAAGACCCCCAAGGTCCAGCTGTCATTAAAGATGTCAAGGAGAGAGAACTGATAGAAGAGGGGAAGATGGACCACAAACTCACGGGTAACGAAGTCCAGGCCACCTTTTTAGGTAAAAAGGTTTGCAAAGCGAAGGAAAGCTCCACCTGGGAAAAGAAGGCCAAGCCTGCAGGGGCTGGGGAGGAGATGCCAGCCTGACTGACACCAAGCAACTGCTAAAGACATGGAAGAGGAGCAAGGGACCCAAAGATGGCAGCCCTGTCCTGGAAGCCAACCAGGAGGGTCCATCACCAAAGGAAACAAAGGGGTGGTAGGGCAACCCCTTACTGCCCGAAGAACCAGGCATTCCAGGCAGACTGTCTAGCCAGATGACCCTGGTGCAGTCCTCAAACCCCCATGGAAATGCAGAGGTATCCTGAGGATATGAGAAGACATGGTGAAGGTCAACTCACCCACCATGACCACAGAAGAGGTAAAGGCTGCCACACAGTAATCCAGGGGATCTCCAGGCATAGCCTGGGCTGCACTGAGGACTGCTTTCAAAAGAGAACCAGGAACCCCATGTGAGGATCCAGCATTGATGAGGTGGGGCACAACAGGGTGGAGAAAGGCCAGAGATATTCAGGACCACTGGAAGGTGATCCAACCCTAAATACAACCCAGTCCAATGGCCAAACCACCAAAGTCCCCCACACAAAGATCAAGAGTGGAAGGCAGGCCCATGTGCCGGTCCATATGGGTCTGTCAGTACAATGGGGTCAGAAGAGAAAAGTGATCACTCTCCATGACAAACTGAAAGAGGAAGATCCCCAACCTGATGTCAGAACCCCACACCACAGGGAAGAAATCCAATAGGAACGTCTGACATTAGATTCACCTAGGAGGAGGCAAGATGAAGGAAGCTGATCCTGATATGCAAGGAGTTCAAGACCAATGTCTCTGCAAAGATAGTAGCAAGCTGCCAAAATGATTCATCCTGTCACAAGGGAAATGCAGACATCAAGAACTTCCAATAGGCCCCAAGGGAACCAGGTCAGAAACAGAACTAAGCAGAGCACATCCTCTCAGACTGCGACAGCTATACCAACTCAAACATCCTGGCGATCACCTCAGTTGATGTGAAACCTTGGCGTGACAAACAAAAACTTGGGGATTACCAAGGCTCACAGAGACCACTGATGTCTGGAGTGAGGTCCACTACTGTCCATTTGAAATCAGAAGTTTTCCAAGGAAGGGATCTGGCATTCTAGAGGAGGAATCTGCAGGGAGGTGGAGGAGCCATTACAGGGAAGGGAAGAGAGAGAGAGGGACCAGGGCACATGGCTGACACTGATGTTGACAAAAGACTGTCCATTCAATACATGGACAGGGCTGCAACTAGGAGGTTCACAAAGGACTATGAGGAATGGGTAACTGAGGGGTTGACAGCTGGGAAGGGGAGAAGGGGGGACTTGGGAAGCTGCCATCGATACAGGATGATGCAGAAGACCTGAAGGATCACCAGGGACAGAGCCCATCAGAGGAAAACTGGGGGAGATGGTATGTGGCTCAGATGGAGAAGGGGCAGGAGTACTATCCACAGATGAGACAGAATTAGAGCCTTCACAAACTCCTGAAAGTTGCCAGTGCTCACCAGATCGCTAAATTGTGTGGGGTCACTACCCACTCAGAATTGGTGAACCTTCCTTTTAAAAAATTCCCATCAGGATTATTACTCATGCATAAAGCATTATACCAGTATTATATTCATCTTAGATATTTTACTGATGCTCTAAATGAGATTTACACTGAAAAGTTCTCCACAGAGTTTACTACAAGCCATGAAAGCTTATTGTGTGTGTTTGCATTCAGCACAGTTTTACCAAGTGTTATGAATCTCAATTGTTGGAAAAATTTATCATACAATTTCCAAAGATTGTAATCTTTCATCTGGCAAATCCTGACATGATTCTATCCATTATACACTTAATAATAGTAAGGCTTGTACGGCAGAAAACTTACGGGGCTGAGATCTGCGACCCAAGTTTTTAAAGGCATGGTATTCCTCGTGCTCTGAGAAAATGTCTCAGTTCTGCTACAGTCTATTTTTCCACATATAGTTTGGCTGCACAGTGGACCATGGCACTACATTTTCCAGATTCATCGGTTGATTTCAAAAGGCGCGGGCATTAGGTGTTGTGTATACACATCATCAGCGCCGCCCTGGGCCCTTGGCGTCAGGCACACAACCTACGCGACGCTGCCCATGAGAAAGCGCATCCGTATGAGCTCATAAATCACGGAATTTGTAAATCACGGCAGTGGTCCAGACCCAAATTGCCGTGATTTACGAGGATTGAGTGTAGTGCGTGTTTCAAATGGTTCGATTTTTCCACCCTATATTCGTCAGACAGTGGGAAGATACTTGTGTCCTTCATTGTAAACTTGAAGCAGCAGAAAGACCTTACTAATTCAATTCATAATCCTAAAGCTTGTTTCTGTAATTTTCTGACAACTTTCAGTTTGGCAGATTACTTTATCTTGCTGAAAAAATTTCCTCCTTGTTATTATCATCACTTTCCCCTACGATCGTTTCCAGTGCAGTGGAAGAAACTTAACGTGCTCAGAGGTGGATAACGTTTCCCAATTTCCCAACTGGAGGTTAGTTAGGTTAAATTATTAGGTACAGATAAGCTCGGTTAGGCCAGGTCTAGTTCAACACTTAGAGAAGAACAGTCCTTTCTGCCATTATGTTAAAGAAATAAACAAGAGTTGTCACAGCAGGACAGCTAAAAACAATGGGGAAACAGATTTAACAAGAAACGTTTACTGTATTTACCAACCCAGAAATAATCTGAAAAATATAACAGACTATCAGGAAGAACTGATTTGGTAAGGTGCTTTTACTGCTTGAAGTAAAACGTATGTTTGGCCCCCTCAATGGCTGTGGGTTCAGATATCTGCGTGCTCCCGTGGTCGGCCTTGGGACCATTTTTTCAAAGTTCTAAAATCAATTTGTTTTTCTTACATATATGAATAGACTCGTCTCGCACACCTGGCCTTTTTTTTTTTTTTTTTATTATTTTTTTTTTCCCCCCCCCCTAAACCCATCCTGTGATTTGCTATGATTCATGTAAGAATTAGTAAAACTAGGATGCGTGTTACATTAGCATGTAAACATCAGCGAAAACATCTGGGATGAGGTGAACTGTGAACGCCTGACTGCTTGAGGTGGTTGATTAGGGTCGTGTAAACACACCAGTGACCCTCGTTCCCCTCCCATAACTGCTTGCAGTTTTTTATAGCTCACCCTAACTCAACGTCACTGACACCGGTACAGTAAGGCGTT
This sequence comes from Coenobita brevimanus, assembly GCF_032717465.1. Lineage (NCBI taxonomy): Eukaryota > Metazoa > Arthropoda > Malacostraca > Decapoda > Coenobitidae > Coenobita > Coenobita brevimanus. The sequence continues at coordinate 32,086,894 of NC_137024.1, forward strand.
GTTCAAGGCCAGGAGCTATGAAAGTGATAATGGAATACATTGTTTGTATCAGTCCTCTCTCTTTCACACATACACATAAGAACGAGCAAAAGAATGAGCAGTAAATGTACACTAACTCTAAGGAGCAAATACAACTGTGCTCAGTCAGTCCAAAATATATTGGGAAGAATGATACCAAATGAAAAATGCGGTACTTAATTCTAACCTACGAGAACATATGGGAAGAAAGAGTAATTTTTTATTTTCTGATTAGCAAACATTTTTGTTCCACATCGTCTCTTAAAATTGTAAAACCCATAATCTTTCATGTGAGCAAACAGCCTAAAGATCTTAACAATTCAGTTCATATTCCTCTAGTTTGTCTTCTATATTTTCTGACTATTTTGAGGATGGTAAACTGTGTTCTCTTGCTGAAAGAAACTTACTCAAAACTGGGGTGCATGTACCATAAGCATGTAAACATTGGTGAATACATCTGGAGTGAAAGAGAACGCCTGACTGATGGAATGGTAGGGTAGGGTTGTGTAAACACACTAGTGACCTTTGTTCCTTTCCTGTAATTTTTCACAGTTTTTTACAGGACGCCCTAACTCAACGTCACTGACACCGAAACAGTGAAGTGTTGTTCAAGGCTGGCAGCTATGAAGGGGTTAACTGAATACTGTATGAAAAATTCCAAACGGGTGCGGTGCACACCGCCGCTCTCACTTGCCGAGAGAAAACGAACTAGCCCCTCTCTGGTAAACAAATTTTCGCGTGCTTCTCAGTTGAGTCCACGTCCCTCCTCCTCACAGCTTCGCTGTACGTGAGAATATTTTCGCAGCTCTTCACCTTTTTGTATTGTTTCGCCATGCCTCTCAAGCGCCCTGCATCATCTCCAGCATCGGGGGAGCCCGCTGCAAAGAAGACGCAGCATCGTACTCTAATTCTAGAAAGGAAATTGGAAATTATAAGACCCCACGAGGAGGGGCAGGGAGCCTCAGAGATTGGGCGAGCTTTAGGCCTGCAGTTTCCACACGTTGGGATTGTGATGAAGAAAAGGAGAAGTACAAGAATATGGCCACTTCCTTCTCTACAATTGTATACAGGTATTGCTTCCTTCTTAATAGAGGGGGTAAAGTTTAGGTGGGGGGTCCGAGGGTGTCCTGGGACGCATCCTCCATTTATATGTATACATGTATTTCAATGGGGAAAATCATTCCAATATACGAAATTTCGAATTATGAAAGTTTTTTTTGGTCCCTATCTCTTTCATACATTGAAAACTCACTGTATGGTGGATGTCGTCTGCAACGTTTGTGTGTGATAAAGGGATATACAACAAACTGCAACACTGGCAACATTATGGATGGATGTCCATTGTCTGCCATCATAAAACAAGGCTTTAGTTTGTGGCCACAGCTATATAAAATATATCGGTGGGGTGGTGCTGCTGGGAGAGTGTAAAATTGCGTATAGTCTACGTGTGTCTGTACAGGGTTTCTGGCAATACACTTCACCGACTTTTTCACACTCATGCCAAGACAGAAGCCAAAGTTGTGGTTTTGGTGACTATACTGACTGACCATTGAACACACTTTCACCTCCTAGCAGTCTGAATGAGGTCCTGTTTTTGACCAATAGAAATATTAAGTAACTGAGAGAAGATTGCAATTTTATATGTAAAGTAAGAAGTGTTTTATGCACCGTATCATCATACAGGCTTATACAGTATAACATAGCAAAGGATATATTTACACAAGGTCACTGTTAAGGCTGGAAGCTCGTCATAATGATCTGATGTGAAAAGGAAGTCAATATCAGGTATCGTCATGAGGAAGGGCAGGAAATTTGTGTGTGTGTGTGTGTGTGTGTGTGTGTGTGTGTGTGTGTGTGTGTGTGTGTGTGTGTGTGTGTGTGTGTGTGTGTGTGTGTGTGTGAGAGAGAGAGAGAGAGAGAGAGAGAGAGAGAGAGACTAACACACAAACAGACAGACTGGTGCATTCATGGTGTCATTACAAATTGTTACAATACAACATAATAGACCCAGGGAAGGATAGGGTGGTCCTTGTCTCCGTAACAGTGAATATTGGCTCGATACTATCCTTGTACAGTAATTTCATGACAGACAATGGACACACATGGTACTGTATATCAATCGTAGGACAATGGGAAGCAGGACCTAAAATATCATGATGTGTAATGTGTACCAGGCACTGTGGTGGTGGTGATTGTAGATGGAATGCAAAAAGTCGTTATGGTATAGTTATTTAGAGCCACCATACAAGAATCATAATAACGTCAAATTCAACAACAGATTTTGATATTATGGATATCTGTGATGCCGTGTCCCATGATGCTGAACACTGAAAACAATATTCCCAAGGCAGTTAGAAACAGAACAGAATATTTGGTTGGTAAGGGGGGACTTGAGGAGAGGTTGGTCAGTGAGACAGGGTATTTGGAGAGAAAGGAAATGTTGCTGGAATAGAGAGGGTGGGATGCCTTGACAACCCTGATTGGTGGTAAGGTGTGTGTGGAAATGGACTGTTGTGGAGCAGGAGCGAGTGAGGTGGGGAGGTGAGAGGAGGGTCATCACCAACATACGTGATTTTTGGTGTTGGTAAGGGAAATATTGCTCTCTCTGGATGAACAGTGTGTGAGTGTGAACACACGATTAAATAGTATAATGCGTCTGGAGCTCAGGAGGGCCTGAATGTGTAATACGTGTATGAAAACTAATGTATGAATGTTTTAAAGAGAATATAATAAACGATGATCAATGTTTGTGGATGTTGTGTTACAACTAACCAGACTAATGAAATAGCACCTCAAAAAAAGCGACATCATTTGTGGACTAGACACCCGTAACACCGTTATTTCAATTATTATAATACAAGATATGCATTCATCATGCAAATACAGTATCTCATTACCTCCGCGTGATCCATCAGTATGATGACTGCACAACATTTTCACACAACAAGCCAATAGTTGTCCAACACTCAAAGTCACTATAATCCCATGCAACAGGACATCTATTTATACCATGGTCTGCGAATATAATGATTGTTTTTCGTCACAATAAAACAGACTGGATGATGCACAGTATGGTATGATCGTTGTGTCACATGCATAATCATGAGTCATTTATGGCCACCCTGGTTCAGCCAAAAAAATGTTACAGCAGTTGTGTCGCACACTCATTAGACTCAGGTGAACCACATTTCGAGACACCGGACATCTCATCGTCTAACATTTATGCTCAACTACAGTTGTTCACCATACTGTATGACGAACACTGACTCCAACATTCATCCAATACACGTTATTGCATTGGGAGATACAGATCACCTAAGAACATCTGTATAATCACACCCTTCATCACTCTAAATGAAACACGACAAAGTTTTGACACATGCGCCCCCACCACCTGTTCCCCCTCTCTTCCCTTACACCTCGCCTCACAGTTGTCTCCTGTCAGAGAAACAATGGGCGCCAATGGTATTACTATTTTTCTCTCTTCCTTCCACTATACATACGTGGCAAATACTTGTATTTGCAGACAGAGTATGACTTGATAGAACATTGTTTCTGTGGGTACTAGATACTGTAGCTGAGGGAAAGCTCTGCCGGGTCAGTCCATTCACTTACTATTACTACGATGTAAGCAAACACAATGGTGCCACATTTCACCAGACACACCACCAGCTGTACTCGTTAGAAGTGGAGGTAACTGTACCATTTCAATCTTATCTATGTGATTTTTGTGATGCGGATTCCAGATTACTGATGCATACTCCAGAGTTGGTCTGATGAATGATGTTATCTTTCTCAACATGCCTTCACTTACCGGGTATACATGTGAATGCTACCCTCATATTAGCAAGCAGTGTGTACATGTTCCTCACTTTTTCATTTATGTGGTCAGCTGGTGATAGTCTGTTACTGATAACTCCTAAATCCTTTTCCCTTTTTTATGTGTGTAGGGTTGAACTTCCTAATTCATAATCCCAGTCTTGTCATTTTTCACTTTTACCAAATTTTATTACATGACATTTGTCCATAATGGATTCCATTTGCCATGTATTGCTCCATTCATGAAGCTTATTTAATTCCTCCTGTAGCTCTATGCAAGAGTCTGTGTTTGTAATTTCCCTTTGTATTTTTGCATCATTAGCACACATATTTAACCCCTAAGGTGCTATGAACATCCATCGTGGAAGCTCTGTAAAAAACTGGCGGTCAAACTCCCCACCACAAGGCTGCTCGGGATGGGACGTATGGAGCCTAAACTCGAGTAAAAGTCTCCTTTGGCAACTCTGGCTTAGCCACTACCCCCAACAGAGTGACCCCCCCACCCCTCCTCCTCCGCCTCTCAATACCCCACTGCGTCTTGTTCCTTGTGTCACCTGCACTGCTCATCCCCTCCCTGTCCTTTCTCTCTACCCTCCCCCCTTTCTCTCTCTTCACTTTTATATATTTATTTCTTATGTGCAATCCTTCTACCAAATAAATATGTTTTATGCCTTTATCATGGTTCCTTGTGTCACGTGAGCTGCTCAACCCCTCCCAACCTTTATCTCTACCCCCCCCCTCTCTTTCTCTCTCTCTCTCTCTCCACTTTTATTTATTTATTTATTTGCACATTCCTTCTACCAAATAAATGTTGTTTTATGCCTTTATCACATTGCACTCAATACTTTCTGTAAGACATCTGCGAAAATTGTGTTTTTGCAAATTTCTCCCAATATTCTCCATTCTCTCCCATACGCGAGCGGTTGTGCGGTAAGTATTTGACGCATGAGAATGAAATAAACATTTTCTGGTGTGTAAAATCAAGCTCTTCAAATGTCAAAGACCAAAATCAGTCTTGGTGAAATTTACTGCGGCAAGGGGGCAAGACAAGGAGAGGGAATTATTCAATTTAATCATTGCTTCTTTAGCTCTTTCTCTCTCTCTCTCTTACACTTCACATCTTTTTATTTTTATTAATTTATATGTGTTTTTGCTTATAAGATGCTATACTCGTACATATATATATTTTCTTAATGCAGATTGATTTTCCATTTTTGTCTATTTTCTTCATTTCTATTTACTTATTTATTTATTATGCACATTCCTTTGACCAAATAACTATGTTTTATGAGTTTTTATCATATTGCATTCAATACTTGCTGTGTGATGTTTGCGAAAATTACGTTTTGGGAAAATTTCTCTGGTTGTTCTCCATTTTCTCCCATACGTGAGCGGTGTTTTCAGCACTGATGCGTCACTGTGCGGTTAGTATCTGACACATGGAAATGAAATGTACATTTTCTGGTGTGTAAAATCAACCTCTTCAAATAACATAGTAAAAAATTTAGCTTAGTGAAAGTTGAAAAATCGATCCCTAATTGCGTTCTCGGGGATAGACAGGGTGGAGGAATTGCGTACCATAGGGGTTAAGTAGCTTCCATTTCCAATGTTGCTGTCTATGTCATTTATATATACCAGCACTAAATACATAATTGGTGCCAGCACCCTGCCCTGTGGAACTCCACTTCTCTCCGTGATGAGTAATTTCCCCTTAACACTGTTCTTATTTCCCTTTGGCTGAGAAACTCTTGCATCCAGTTGTACAGATTACCTTGGATACCTCCTTCATTGTACAGTATCCATAAAAGTCTTTTGTGTGGTACTTTGTCAAATGCCTTCTTGAAATCCAAATATATGCTGGCTACTCAGCCATCTCATTTCTGTATCATTTCTGCAACTCTTATATGACAGTAAATTAATAGGTTTGTAAAACATGATTTTTCCTTTCTAAAACCAAACTGTCTTTCTGTTATCATTGTTCTTCCAGGTGATTTACCCAAATTCTTCACATCAGTTTTTCTAATATCTTGCTTATGAAGCTGGTCAGCGATACCGGTCGGTAGTTAAGTGGATTTTGTCTATTTCCTTTCTTGAAAAGGGGCACAATATTTGCTTTCTTCCAAATATCAGGCAGTTTTCCTTGTCTTAAGGATTCTTTGAATGTTAAACATAATGAACTGCTTAGCTCTTTTGCACATTCCTGTAGTACCCAACACAAAATCTCGTCAGGGCCATTGGCTTTTCCCGCCTAATCTTTTCATCTCTTCCTGGACCTCGTTTCGTTATATATATATTTGTTAATACGTGTGGGCATGCTTGTTCGTTTTCCTCTCTCACAAATCTACTTTAGTAAAAACTGACTGGAAATTTTTGTTTAGTACAGTACCATACTTCACAAATATCTTCTTCACTGATACAGATTTTCCCCTCATCTATGATGGACTGTAATTTTTGCTTTGCTTCAAATGTAGCTCTAAAACAACTTTGGCTGATCAGTACTTTTATTTATAATGTTTTCCTCAAACTGCCTTCAAGCTTCTCACCTGATTCTTGTATAGTAATTTCGTGCCTGCCTGTAGTTGTTACATGTTCTCTCACTTTTATGTTGTCTGTATCTGATCCACAGCAAATCCCTTTTCTCTTTTGCATTTTTACAATCAGTATTAAACTAGTTCTTTATGCTTATTTCCATGTCTTTGTACAATGGGACGTAATTATGAACTCCTGTTTCGTAAAACTCACAGAATTTTTTATATACAGTACAGTATAACATTTATATCTTGTCCTCTTAGCTCCTTTTCCCAATCTATATCCTTAAAGTACTTCTTTAGGCCATTATAGTTGCCCTTTTTGTGTTTAGCCTCTATCTGTAATTTCCATTACCTCTATCATATGCTATCCTGAATTTGTAATTTAGTACAGTACTGCATGGTCGCTTTTGCCGAAAGGGGGTTACAGATTACAGTACAGTCAATCCTCTGCTATCGCGCCTAATTGGTGCCTAAATTATACCGTCATAGCAGAACTGAAAAACCTATGGTAATAATTATAATTGGTGCCTGGACAACTGAGTTGACCACATATTTGACCTATTTTTGCCACTTTTTTACCAAGTTTTTGAACAGTAATAAGAAGCACTAACATTTAAACAAGCATTAAAAAAGAATCACGATACACGGAGAAACAAACACTTACTGTACAGTATTTCACAATTTTTACTGGGGATGAGGACAGCAGCCAGACTTAGGTGGTTGGGTACACTCTGAGGCTTGGCTGGAGTCTCATTTACCAGCCCTAGGCTCCTCTATTTCATCAAGAATTTCATCAGCTGTAGCACAAGAGAAGCCCTCAAAGTCACAGGGCTCATCTAAGACAGAGGGCTGGTGGGATGGTCCTGGCGTTGGTTCAGGTTCTGGTTGCAGGGCTGGCTGTGCCTTGTTGCGACGCCATAAGAAATCGGTGATCTGACGCTGGCACAGGTAGTTGACGTGAGCGTGATACTGTTCCTCATAACATGCAAGTGCCAGGCTAATATGGGAGCACCTTGCTACACTGTTGACTGCTGAACCTTGCTCTAGGAGGTGGCGAAGCTGGTAATCCAAGTCTATCATTTTCTTGATGTCCGCCATGGATAATCCTTCACCCCTCCCATGATGCTAAGTTTGAGAAAGGAAGAAGTGAATTAAGGACGTCAGAGATAAATAAAATAAATAAATAAATAAATGAATAAACAAAAATAAATAAATAAAAGAATAAAAATAAATAAATAAATAAATATGAATAAATAAATACAGCAAACAACCTCCTCATCCTCTCCTACGATGTCCTGCTCCTGTGTCTCCTCATCTTCTTCAATTATTTCATCGGCAGTAACTGGAGGAGGCTGTATCATTTCCCGAATATCTTGGCCAACAGTGTCAGCAAAGCCAGCTCCGGGAATTTGCCTTGCCTCTGCCGCTGCTGCCTCAACTGTCTGTGGGTTGCCAGGTACCGCCACACAGCAGTCCCCAGGCAGACCCTCCAAAATGTTACGCCATGCATGGTGAATAGTGGCAGGGGTAACATTGTTCCAGCAGTCTACCATCAAGTTGATAGCCTGTTTCACACTGTAATTTTTCCAGTAACGAATCACTTTTTGTTCCGACTCATTATCCTCTTGAATCATGGCCTCATCTTCATCCTCACTATCTAGCAACTGCTGGATAAGGGCAGTGTCTTGTGTTGCCTGCCGCATTTGCCTAAACCGCCTTGGAGAATGGGAGGCCTTTACAACTGATATGACCTCATGGTCGAGGGGCTGGATCAAGGCAGTTGTGTTTGGTGGCAAAAACTCGACCCTTACGTTAGGATGCACGTCCCTTAGAAGTGGTGAAGGTCCAGGGGCATTGTCAAGAAGCAGGAGAATGTTGAACCTTACGTTGTTTGCCTTGCAATAATTTTCCACCTGAATGAACAAATCTTTAGCCAGTCACTGGAAAGCCTGGCAGACATACAGTATACCCCTTCTTTGATGTCATTCAGTGTCCATGTTGTATCCTTTGTAGGCCCTGGGTTTTTTCACACGATGCACAACTGTAGGTTTCAGGAGGCATGTTCCTGATGCATTCATGGCGAACAGAAGGGTGAATTGCTCCTTTATGGCTTTCCTACCACGAACTTTTTCTGACTTGCAAGTGATGAATGTTTGGCAAGGCATTGTTTTCCAATAAAAATTTGTTTCATCCATATTAAAACTCTGATCGGGAGTGTACATACCTTCCTGGATAATTTTCCCCAGCGATTCTGGGTAGTCACGCGCAGCACTCGTGTCCCCACTTGTGGCTTCGCCCGATATTTTCACACTTTTCACTTTATGCCACGACATAAACTTGTCTACCCACCCTTTCGATGCTAGAAACAATGGTGGTTGTTCTACACACATCTTACAAGCCACAGACACATATACAGTATTTCCTTGGCAGTCTCCGTAATTTCACGTGTATCAACTGCTAAGTTCCGCTTTGCATGCCTCTCCAGATATCGGTGTAGCAGTTGTTCAGTCTTGAGGAGCAATTGATTTCCATTTCGCATAGCCTGAGCACCTGCTTCTGATGGGGCAAGTTTCATATGGGCCTTGATATGGTCACGCTATTGGTAAATACCACGCACTGTCGATTCATTTATCCTGAATTTCTTTCCCACATTGACTTTTGTTTCTCCCTTGTCTATTAACTTCACTATTTCGAGTTTCTGCACATAATTTAAGTTCTTTCATCTCTTAATTTCCCTTCCAGGTGCTGCCGCATTACGCTGTGCAATGGTAGAAGGACAAGGTTGAGGTGTGTCTGCCATTGTGCTGGGACTTAAAATGGCCTTTGTCCACACCTGTGACTCACTGATCGCGCTTGTTAAGTCCCACGGGATCGATCCCCGGTTCGCGGCCAATCACAGTGCCATGACGTCACAACCGACGAGCGCAGGAACATGCCGCTCAGATTGATAATGCTTTGTGCGTTTTTTTTAAAACTTTTTCAATTTTTTTCTTTTCCCTTTTTTCGTGATAGCGTGCATTTTGACCGCGATAGACATGTTTTGGCAGCTTTTTAGGTGCTCGTGATAGCATTAAATAGTGATAGCAAGACCCGTTATAGCAGAGGGTTGACTGTATATTGTCAGTTTCATGTTCTTGCCTAGTAAATATGAGATCTAATAATGAGGTTTTTTTTGGTTCTCTTTTTCTGGCGTTCTTTACATGTTGCGTTAGAAAAAATTCCTGTATAAGATCCAACAGCTTTTGATTCAAACAACTTTCATGGCTTTTTACATCTACTGTAGAGAATTCCAGTTTATATCGGTGTTAAAATCTCCTGTTAGTATAATTCAGATTTTCCTTCCATTCTGTATAGTAGGGTTCTTAAACTCTGAATTGTCTTTCCTGCCAGGTCTTCATATTCACCTCTATCTCATGTGTTTGTCTTGGGTGGCATACACAGATCTGCCACAATTAATATCCCTTCTGATGTACTAATCTCTACTGCAACTAATTTTACTTGTAAGGGTACGTCTATTTCAATCTCTTTTACTTGGAGTCTTTTCTCTGTTAGTATCATAACTCCTCTTTTTTTTTAAATCTGTCTCTTCACTAAATATTGTATTCATTCAAATTTGAAGAGTTGTTTGATATCCATGGGGTTAATTTTGTTTCTGTTAGACAAATAATATGAGGCTCATTTTCTGTGATACAGTCTTTTATCTCTAATAATTTGGAACACATTCCATCTACATTTGAGTACATCAACTTTGCCATAGCGTTCACATATTTGATATTGGTTGAGTCTACTATCTTGCTTTTATTTAGTCCTTGCTGTTTATGTGCCATTTTTAAACTTGTAATCCTACTACAGTACTTTGTAAACAAATTTACATCTCTCTTCATCTGATGATTTATTATTCCTTCTTTTTGCTTCGTCCCTCTTTTCCTTTAGTAATCCCCGTTCCTCTAGAGTGAGGCACCTTTTCTCCACACTTCTTTGTACTCCTCTGATTCCTTAACCCACCGCGTGCCAGCTATTTTTAGCCCTATGGGTCACCCCAGTGCCGGTCATTATTTGACCTTATTTTTTTTGGCTAAAATGATAGATTTTGATGTGGAATACAACGAACTTCGCTATTAAAATGCTCACCGAGGCTCGAAAATGAGTTTTATTGAGTTTTGCATACTCGTGTACAGGTATAGCTGCTCTCTCATGCTCACCACGTACGTGAGAAAGCCATTTTCTATGTAAGGCATACTCAGGTACTTATGCTGGGAAGGTATAGCAATGTTCAGTACACTTTTCTGATTATTTATTACTTCAGCATCTAACACAAATTGCATGTCTATCTCACTGTGAATGCATTATCTTACACTTACTTGAAGATAGGTACAACCTGACTTCATTACGTACGGTCCTGGCACTTACAAGAAGGTATTTACATCTTGACTTCACTATATAGTCCTCACACTTACAAGAAAATATTTACAGCTTACACTTATATGAAAATATCTACAAAATGCCTTCACTATGTACACTATGTACAGCACTGGGTGAGGCACACATGCAAAGTGAGGCAGAACGAGCGTGAGGGGGGAAGCGGGGAAGCGAGTGAGTGTATGGCCTTGACAGCCTGGGGGATGGTAGAGGAACAGTTACATGCCTGCCAATTTTTGCCTAGGAATCTTCAAAAATGTAGTCACAGTGAAGTTTTTTTATTTTAATCTGTTTTAAAATGGCACTGGCTCTGGCGCAGAATTATGTCAGACCGTTTTAAAACGGCACTGGCACGCGGCGGGTTAAATTTGTTAACATTTTTTAATACCTCTTCTACAGTGTGCACACTCTGGAAGGTTACTTTAACAGGCCTTGACCTGTTTCTCTCATTCCGGTAATTCCCTAATCTCTTAAATTCCTCTACATCTTTCTCAGATTTCCTCTGATACTACTTTCAATATGTTCACTATATTCACCATCTCATTGTTATCTCTGGTGATTATATTCTTTATTTCTCCATCATTACCACTGATGACTATATATTTGTTAATTCCTGCTGTTTCCTTTATCAGCCTTGGGTTCTTCCTTACGATGTCTTTCACCTCTCTTTTGTCATGTCTTTTGTTTCGGCCATGTTTTTTGGATCTTGATTTGTTTTGGCTACTTCTGCCTATGTGTTTTGTACTTCCTCTATGTAATTTCTCATCATTTCATTTGCCTGAGTTATCTTCTCATCAATGTCTCTGTTTTGTTCTATCAGATTACCTGCTTGTCTAATCATATCTTTATCATTGTTGTACTCCTTCAAAACTCTCTCATGGGTGACTATTGTTCTTCCCATTTTATTCATTCTCTTCCACAGAATGTCTACCTCAGCTTGTAGCTCATCTATTGCTGCATCTTTTCTGTTTATTTCCTTTACCAGTTCCTCATTTTTTATCTTTCTGTTGGTACAATTCCTTCCTTATTTCATCCAATTTTGGTTTGAAAGTCTCTTCCAGTTTATTTACTTTCTCTGCTAATCCATTAAATGTAACCAGTTCCACCAGGTCTATGCAGTCATCATTTTGTTTTTTATTGTTTCCTTTCCTCTTACCTAGTTGGACTTCTTGACAGTAACCCATCTTATAGAAATATACTTTCTACTTACAGTTTAGCATCTCTGTTGTCAGTGTGTGTGTGTGTGTGTGTGTGTGTGTGTGTGTGTGTGTGTGTGTGTGTGTGTGTGTGTGTGTGTGTGTGTGTGTGTGTGTGTGTGTGTGTGTGTGTGTGTGTGTTCTTACCTAATTGTTCTGACCTAATTGTATCTCTACAGGAATGAGTCAAGCTCGTACTGTCCCGTGTCTTAAACCATATTTATCGTACATATCCTTAAATTTGTGAATTGTTTTGGCACACACTATTTCATTCGGTAGTACATTCCATTGATCAATTGCTCTGTTTGGGAAACTGAATTTCCTTACGTCTTTATCACCTCTCTTCTTATGCAGTTTTCTGCAGTGTCCTCTTGCTGATGTTTCTCCATATGTTAAGTAATCATTTGTCTATTTTCTCCTTCCTTGATATGCACTTATATAGCATTATCATGTCACCTCTTTTCCTTCTCTCCTGTAGTGTTGGTAGATTCAGTTTATTTAGTCTTTCTTCGTAGCTTAGGTCCCTTAAGCTTGGTATCCATCTTGTAGCGGCCCTTTGAGCTTTTTCAATCTTATCTATGTGTTTTTTGAGATGAGGACTCCAGACTACTGATGCATATTCCAGGGTTGGTCTAATGAATGATGTTATTACCCTTCTTAGCATGTCTTCATTTATGTATGTGAATGCTATTCTCATATTTGCAAGCAGTGTATACATGTTCCGTACCTTCTCGCTGATGTGGTCAGCCAGAGATAGTCTGTTATTGATAATCACACCTACGTCCTTCTCTCTTTCTGATGTGTATAGGGTTTTATTTCCTAACTTATAATCCCAATCAGGTCTTTTTCCACTTTTACCAAACTTGATTACATGACACTTGTCCACATTGAATTCCATTTGCCATATATTACTCCATTCATGAAGTTTATTTAAATCTTCTTGTAGCTCTTTACAAGAGTCTGTGTTAGTAATTCTCCTTTGTATTTTTGCATCATCTGCAAACATATTCAGATAGCTCTCATTTCCAGTGTTACTGTTTATATCATTTATATACACTAAAAACATGATTGGTGCCAGCACTGAACCCTGTGGTACTCCACTAATCACTTCTTTCCATGATGAGTAGTTTCCTCTTAGTCTATCTATCTCTATCTATGTATAGCCCGACGCTCTAATCCCGCAAAGGGTGGCCGCAGACAAAACGCCTCCAAGTCACTCTGTCACCCACCATTTGACTACCCTCCCCCCAACTCACCCCCCCCTCCCTCATATACCTCTCAACTCCATCCCTCCACCTCATCCTCAGTCTACCCCTCCCTCTCCCTCCCTCCACCTCACCTACATACACCCTCTTAGTCAGTCTTTCATTCTCCATTCTCTCCACATGTCCAAACCACCTCAGTGTATTTCTCCTAATCTTCTCAACCACATCCACATCCACCCCACAACGTTCCTTCACTTCTTCATTCGTCAACCTGTCCCTCCACGTCACTCCACATGCTCCTCTCAAGTAACTCATTTCCATTGCTCTCACTCTTGACTTGTTCCCCTCTTGCAAGGTCCACGCCTCGCTTCCATACGTCAGGGTAGGGATCACAATACCATCATGCAGTGACTTTTTAACTTCCATACTCACCTCCCTATTTCTCATCACTGCTTTCAGTGTACCAACAACCTTTCTTCCCTGCTGTACCCTTTCACGTACTTCATCCCCCAAAGTTCCATCCTTACTCATCACACTACCCAAGTACTTGAATGCACTCACATTCTCCATATCCTCACCATCCAACCTCACTGCACACTCTGTGACTTCATTCCTCTCAAATACCATAACTTTACTTTTGTTTCCATTAACTTTCAGCTTCCTCCTCCTACACACTGTCCCAAATTCATTCACCAAACCTTGCAACTCCCATTCATCTTCACTCAACAATACTGTATCATCAGCAAACAGCAACACCGGAAGCTTCCAAATCTCACCCTCATTCATTAGGGCCAGCCCCACATCCACTGCCCTACCTTGCACCTCCTTTACAACCCCATCCATGTATATATTAAACAGCCATGGAGACATCACACACCCCTGTTTCAGTCCCACATTGAGATCAAAGAACTCACTCAGCTCACCATCCACTCGCACCGTAGCCCTAGCTCCCTCGTACATACTCTTCACAGCACTCAACAATTTCCCCTCCACTCCATATATTCTTAATACCTTCCACATACCTTGCCTATCTATTCTCATTTCTCTCTTTATGAGAAAATCTTGCATCCAACAAAACAATTAGCCTCGAGTTCCTCCTTGATGGTACAGTTTCCATAAAAGTCTTTGGTGTGGTACTGTGTCACAAGCTTTCTTGAAATCTAAATAGATACTGTCCACCCATCCTTCTCTTTCCTGTATTGTGTTTGTTACTCCGTCATAGTAGCTCAACAGATTAGTTACACATGACTTTCCTTTTCTGCAACCAAACTGACTTTCTGTTATCATACTGTGTTCTTCTAGATGATTTACCCAAGCTTTTCTTATAAGCTTTTCTAATACCTTGCTTACAACACTGGTCAGTGATACTGGTAGGTAGTTGCGTGAATTTTGTCTATTTCCTTTCTTGAATAAGGGGTCAAGTGGGGTTGGTGGAGGATTAGTGCCCCTCCCTGTAAAACAATTAACTCTAAGCCATTGGCCACCCCGTTTGGGATACATGGCGTCTGGCAATGAATGAATGAATGAATAAGGGGACAATATTTGCTTTTTTCCAAATATCAGGTAGTTTACCTTGACTCAAGGATTTCTTGAAAATTAAAAATAATGGTTTACTTAACTCCTTTGCACATTCTCGTAGTACCCAACATGAAATTTCATCAGGACCACTTGCTTTTCCTCTGTCTAATTTACTTAACTCCTCCTGTATTACTTTTTCTGCTATTTGTATATCTGGTAGTATGTGTGGACATGCATGTTCCACATAGTCCCTCTCAAAATTTTTTTCTTCTGTAAAAACTAATTGGAAATTCTTATTTAGTGCTTCACAAATATCTTTCTCTTGTGTATAAGTTATTCCCTCGTCCATAATGGATTATATTATATCTTTTACTTTGGTTTTGCTTCTGATATATCTGTAAAACAGCTTTGGTTGATCACTTATTTACCTATTATATCCTCCTCAAACTGTTTTTGGGCTTCCCTCCTTATTCTTGTATAATCGTTTCTTGCTTGTTTGTAATTATTATACGCCCTTTCACTATTGTGTCTTCTGTATCTATTCCACAACAAATCTCTTCTTTCTTTTGATTTTTTACATTCTGTATTGAACCATTTCTGTATTTTCTTATCTGCTTCTTTGTGCTGTGGGATGTACTTCTGGACTCCTATTTCATAAAATTCACAGAATTTTTTATATACAGCATTAAAATCTTGTCTTCTAAGCTCATTTTCCCAATTAACTTCTAAGAAATACTTCTTTAGGTCTTGATAATTTCCCTTTTTATAGTTTAGGCTCTTTTTGTAACTTTCATTGCTGTTAACTATGTCATATGCTATCCTGAAGTTGTAATTTAGTACTGCATGATCGCTTCTGCCGAGTGGAGGGTGATATATTAAACTGTCAATATCATTTTCTTGCCTAGTAAATATTAGATCTAGCACTGAAGGTACATCGAGTCCTCTTTTTCTGGTGGTTTCCCTCACTTGTTGCGTTAGGAAGAACTCTTGCACAAGATCCAGGAGCTTTTGGTCCCAACAGCTTTCTTGGCTAATTATATCTAGAGTATTCCAATTTATATTTGTATTAAAATCTCCAGTTAGTATAATTCTTTCCGATTTCTCTTCCATTTTATGTAGTAATGATCTTAAACTCTGAATTGTACTCTCTGCCAGGTTCTCATATTCGTCTCTTTCCCATGTGTTTGATCTGGGTGGCATGTACAAACTGGCTACAATTACTTTCTCTTCAGATGTGTTGATCTCTACTGCAATCAGTTCTACTTGTGATGGTACAGTATATCTAGTTTTATATAATTGACTTTTAGATTTTTCTTAGTTAATATTATAATTCCTCCTCCTTTTTTTAAATTTCTGTCTCTTCTCCATATATTGTATTCTTCTAAGTTTAGTATGTCATTGGATATCCTTGGTGTTAATTTTGTTTCAGTTAGGCATATTATTTGTGGTTCATTTTCTCTGACATAATCATTCATCTCTAGTAATTTAGATACCATTCCATCCACATTTGAGTACATCAACTTTATCATCTTGTTTATATTTTTTTTTTTTAAATAACAGAATGGAGGAAGGAAAAACAAATGGGAAAAAAAAAATAATCCATACACCAGATTACTGGTGTCCTCTATTCATGAAATATCTGTAACAGTTAGACTTGAACAGTTGTGGGTTGAAATTTGGAGGAAAACAACTCTGGGGAAGCGAGTTCCAGAGAGATGCAGTTCGGGGAATGAAAGAATTCTGATAGGCAGAAGTTCTGCAATATGGTTGAGTGACATTCCAGTCATGAGCGCTACCAGATGCCCGTGTAGCACGAGGGAAGGCATGGAGAGGTGGCACCATGGACGCAACTTCGTCTGAGCATTTGCCAAAAAAATATCTGTAAAATAATGCAAGGGAGGCAACATTCCTTCTTACTTGCAGGGGAGGTAGTTTATATGTAATGGCAGGGTTGTTAATGATTCTAACAGCTTTATTCTGAATTTTGTCTAGTTGTCTTAATGCAACCTCTCCACAACCATTCCACAAGGGTGAGCAATATTCAAGCTGAGAGCGCACATGACTCTTATAAATTATAGCTAACTGCTCATCAGCGAAGAAGTTACGGACTCTGTACAATAGTCCAAGTTTCTTTGAGGCGGTTTTAGCAAGTGATCTGACATGAGAGGTCCAGCTGAGGGCACTGTTAAGTGAGACACCAAGAATTTCAATACTTTTGGAGATGGGAATATTAGTAGCACTGAAGGTAATGTACAAATCTGGCAATATCTGCCTATTAGTAAACTGTATATATTTAGTTTTACTAGCATTAAAAGAGACAAAGTTGTTTTGTCCCCATTCACTGATTGTAGCTAGATCTTGATTTATGGAGATGGCTGTACTGAGTTGAGAGGTTGAGATATTAGACTTTGTAAATGGACGTCTGAGTGTGAATGAACTATGTAGTGTTGAGTCATCTGCATATGAGTGAACGGGATTGTGAGTGACAGATAAGAGATCATTAATATGAACCAGAAATAGGGTTGGCGCCAGAACTGATCCCTGCGGCACACCGGCGTTAATTGAGTGGAAATTCGAATATACATCATCTACTTTTACTCTTATTTTCCTGTCACTAAGATAAGAAGAAATCAAAGGAGCAAAAGACGTTAGTCCACAGCAAGGGAGTCTGGACAGCAGGGAACGGTGCCATACTCTGTCGAAAGCTTTAGAGATATCAAGAGCTACTGCATGAGTTTCTCCAAAAAGATCAATTGATTGATGGATGGTATGAGTTAAGAGATTGAGTATGTCAATGGTGGATCTTTCGTGGCAAAAACCGTATTGTCTATCACTAATTAATTTGTTGGATTCAAGATGTTTAACAATATGCTTATTAATTAAAGTTTCAAATACCTTACCAAGAGAACATGTGACAGCTATTGGTCTGTAATTGGAGGGGTCAGACGAACTTACTTTCTTCGGAACTGGGTGGATATTGGCTTCTTTCCATGAATTGGGGAATAAAGAAGTACGTATGCATAATCTGAATAATTTGGCTAGGACAGAGGCAAGTTCAGGGGAACACTTTTTCAAAACAATTGGCGGAATTCCATCTGGGCCTGGAGCTTTGTTGGTAGGTAAATTGTCTAGGATGGATTTTATGAATCTTGTCTGTATTTAAAGTGGGGTAATTTCGGGAGAATCAAGTTCCAGTACTGAGACATTCAGGCTGGTATCATCTATGGTAAAGTTTCTGGCAAAGGTACTAGCAAAGATATCTGCTTTCCCACGTGGGTCACTTGTAATATTGCCATCTGAAGATTTTAGTGGGAGAATGGAAGATGACTTGTTAAAGTTATTATTGAAAGAATTAAGAGTTGACCAGAATATTCTATTGTCATTAGGGTTGTTAAGTAGTTCTGATGCTTGCTTTTGAAGAAAGTTTGATTTAGATAGATTTAATACAGCTTTTGCATGATTTCTAGCAATTTTAAATTTGGAGAGTGATTAAGATGTTTTTGATTTTAAGTAAGAGTTATATGCTAATGACTTTTGGGCTGTTGCTCTGGCACAATTGCCATCAAACCATTTTGGAGAGTTTGATCTTTTAGTGAATTGTTGACTTGGTATGAATAAATCCATACCAGCTAGTGTTAAGTCGCAAATGTGGGACTGGGTAGAATTGGGATCACTAGAGAAGAAAGACTGCCATGGAACATCAGCAAGATCATTTCTAAATCCATCCCAGTCTGCCCTGTCAAAGTGCCATTGGGTCACCCTGACAGGTTCGGAATGGGGAGGTGTAGGAGGGTTAACTAATGAGGCTTTGATGAGATTGTGGTCAGAGGATCCAAGTGGTGACAGTACCTCTATCCTGTATTGATCTGGATTATTTGTCAAGAATAAATCCAAGAGATGGGCATTATGGTCAGGATTATCAGGTATTCTGGTTGGTTGCTTTACCAACTGGGTGAGATTAAACGATTCCGCAAACAGCTCGCATTCTAGACCAGCGTCGTCAGTCCGGGCAGAATGCAATAGCCATTCAACATTGTGTATGTTAAAATCACCCAAAATGGTAATTTCATTGACAAGGGCAAGGTCAAGGTTACTCAACTAAGTGGATATGGAATCAAATACACTGGGTTCCGAAGAAGCACTGGGGGAACGATAAACTACACAGATATATTTGGTAATGTTTTGGCAATTTCATTTATATAATGAGTAATCAAAACTGGATGAAGTGAAGTTTAAAATAGTATTAACTGCATATTGGGATCTGATATAACAACAGGTGCCACCCTTGTTTCGAAAGTTTGTAAGGAGATGATAACCGGGAAAATAAAATGGAGATATATCAGTAGAGGGTGAGATTTGTGGTTCTGTGAGGAAAAGGGCCAAAGGGGATATGGACTGAAGGAAAAAATGAACTGAGTTTAAAATTTGTGGTAAGGCCGCGGATCTTGGTAAAGAATAAGGCCGCACCGTCACCTCTTCGCCGACGAGCATTCCCAGAAATAGCAACAGTTGCTGCCGGCACAGTCGCTTGATGGCGACCGGAAGGACCCTGTGCCTCCAGCCCTCCCCTGCCGGTGGTGGCAATCCGAGGTACCACCTCATTTGATTGTAAGATTGCAGCGGCCATTACTAAAGATGTGAACAGAAGGTGTGATATGTTATGCGCATGTAGTGTGGTGTAGACAGTTGAAGGTAGAGGTATTATGAGAGCATGCTGGCCTACTCTCTGTGTAAATGAATGCACTGAAAATGTTCAGAAAAGGGAGATGGTCAGGATCAAGTCCTGAGGGCTGGTGAAACGGGAGCTCCAGCTCTCCCTATCACCAGCTTGCCATCAACCTTGGGAGTACTGCCCTGTTTGACTGGTGCTACAGTCTACTCCTCCCAAAATATACTTGTCATGACATGGTTTTACTATCTTCCTCCTTTTTCTTCCATCCTGTTTGTGTACCACTTTCGTACCTGCAATCCTATTACTTTGTAAAAAAATTTCTTCTTCTCCTCTTCTGATCTTCCCTCATTTTTTGTTTTTGCTTCCTCCCTTTTCTCTTTCAATAATTCCAGTTCCTCTTGTGTTAGGCATCTTTTTATCCATACATTTTTGAACTCCTCTTTTTCCATAAGATTCTTTGCATTTTTTAGTATCTCCTCCACAGTGTTTACACTCTGGAAAGTCACCTTTAGAGGTCTTGTCCTGCTTTTCTCATATTTCCCTAACCTTTTGTGTTCCTCTATGTCTTTACTACAGATTTCCTCTGATACTTCTTTCAGTAAGCTCATTACATTTGCCATCTCCTTTTTGTCTCTTGTGATCTTGTTTTTTACTTCTTCCTCTTCTATACCAGTGATTACTATAGATTTGTTTATATCTACTGAATCTCTGACTAACTTTGGATTGTTTTGGATTATTATTTTCACTGCCTGTTTAATGCTTTTTTCCTCCACCCTTGTTTCTAAGTCTTTCTTTACTTTCACCATTTCAGCATATGTGGTTTCCACATCATTTTTGTAGCTTTGCACAGCTTCATTCACCTGTGTTATCTTCTCCTCAATATCACTGCTTTGGTCTATCAGACTGCTTACTTGCCTAATTGTCTCTGTGTCATTTTTGAACTCTTCCATAACACTCTCGTGATTGACTACTGTACTTGCCATTTCACTCATTTTCTTCCTAAGTGTACTCAATTCCACTGTTAGTTCACTGATGGTTGTGTCTTTCTTGCTGGCCTCTCTTCCTAGTTTTTCTATTTCTTCCTTTTGCAAGTGCATCTGCTTCTTTATTTCATCAATTTCATTTTTGAAAGCCATTTCTAGTTTGTGTACACGTTCAACCAGTCTGTTGTGAGTCTCCATTTCAACCAGTTCTTGGTAGAAATCATCATTTTGCTTTCTACCTTTATCCCTTTTCTTTTCCAAATTTGCTTTACTAAATTATGTATCCATTTCGCAATACTAAAAGTACAGAGTATGTACTTACATTCCCGTGCTGCTGTAAACAAACCTCAGCTGACTGAGCGCACTGTTTCATCTTGGTTCTCTTTTCTGATTGAACAAGTCTTGTTTAACCTTAGTATTTTTTTTTTTCTTTTAGTAATGAAAAATCATTTAGTCTAACCTGGTACAGAGCTTGACTCATACAAAGATACTAATTTAGGTAATGCCACTGGCCGTGTTGGTTCGGTACGGAGCGCCGATGTCGCACGTCTGCCTCCTTTGACTGCCTCTGTGTGTGTGTGTGTGTGTGTGTGTGTGTGTGTGTGTGTGTGTGTGTCAGTGAGTGAGTGAATGAGTAAGTGGATGAGTGAGAGTGGTGAGTGAGTGATTGAGTGAATGAAAGGGTGAGAGTGGTAAGTGAGTGAGAATAGTGAGTGACTGAGACTAGGAGGGTGGGTAGTAGGGCTGTTTGGCCATCTCGTTTCCTTCCCTGTCCCCCCGTCCCTCCCCACCCCCATTTGCCTCCCTTCCCCAGCCCTGCTTGGTACACTGCCAACTGCCTGCCCATCCCCCCACCCCCAATTGTCTCCCATGTGTGTGTGTCTGTTAGTGTGTGACTGCCTGCCCATCCCCCCACCCCCAATTGTCTCCCATGTGTGTGTGTCTGTTAGTGTGTGAGTGAGTGAGAGTGGTGAGTGAGAATGATGAATGAGAATGGTGAGTGAGTGAATGAGAGAGTGAGTGTGTGAGACTAGGGGGGTGGGTAGTAGGTCTGTTTGGTCTTCCTGTTTCCTTCCTTGTTCCTCCACCCTCCCTCACCCCCGCTTGGTGCACTGCCAACTGGATAGGATACGAAATAATGTGATTCATGAAATATGTGGAGTGAGGAAGTCTGTGGACACCAGACTTGAAGAGAGTGTACTGAGATGGTCTGGTCATGTAGAAAGAATGGATGACAATTGAGTGGTGAAAAAGGTATATCCGAGCAAATCTGAAGGAGGGAAGACACAAGGTAGGCCCAGCAGAAGGTGGAGGGATTTGGAGGATGAGTGTGTAAGGAAGTGAGGCATGGAAATTGGAGAGGCTAAGGGACTGACAAGTGACCGAGAGCTGGCTGGATGAATTCTGTGCGGAGAAGTGAATAACCAGGGATTTGGCACCCCTTCTTAACATGACAGCATTCAGACTGACTCTATCAGATAGGTATATGTGAAGCTACAGAATGTGGTAAATTTTTTTTTGGCCTATTTGGAGCCAGGATTCTGTGGGCTTGAATGATGAGTGAATGGAAGCATGGCCCATTGAATTGGGCAAACTTGGGCTGTCTGGACACTGCTACTCCTCACCTTGCCCTAAGGTGGGAAAGAAGGTCCGGATAATGATAACATTTTTATCATAAATGGCTCATTTTATCATTCTGACACCCACCCACAACAAAAAAAGCATTTCTGACAAAAATTATATTTAAAAAAAACGATTGAAACACATGAAAACCCATTACAAAAATGGTAAATTTGTATTTTTGGACAATCAATGTCATTCTGATTTTACTACCAAAGTAATCTAACCTTACCCAACTAAGTTGACCTAGTTAAATTAACCTGACTGATCAAACCTAACTATCCTAACAGGATAACCTAACTTAACAAAACTAACCTAACTAGCCAGAGTGATGGGTGTGACTGTCTGAAACTTCAATAATACCAAAAAACATTATGTGCATATTAAATAAAGGGCATATCATACACTGGGTATAGTACTGTAGTTAATGGGGGATGGGCTTTGTCTCCCAGACTTTCCAAACAACATTAACCATCCAGACAGCCATCAAATCTAAAATTCAAAGCCACCTAAAACCCAGACATTCACCATAGAAAGCTGCAACTGCTTGAGTGTGCTTGCCCAGTTTGTCTGCATCCAATTCAGTGGGGACAGGGACCGTGGCAGAGATCAGTACATCTGTTTTGGGGACCAGGAAGGCATTGCTGCACTGCCAATATCACTCATCTGCAATATACAGGCAAGTCCCAGTTAACGAGCAACCGCTTAACGAGAATTCGCAAATACGAGGTCTTGAAACTTGCACCACCGCCTGTTTAATGAGCAGGTAAAATCCCCCCAAATCCCAACTTACGAGAATCAATACGAGCGTTGCACCACAGCTATCCATTTTCTAACACTGTTTTTTTGTATTTCACGTGTATTAACCCTTTATTCCTGCTTAACCCGTCCCATCCCGACGTTTTCTGGGCAGTGGTACACCCCAGTCCCGACATTTTTGGACTTTTTTTTTTTTTGGCTCAAACATCCGCTTTTGGTGAGAAACATCGAAAATTCATAGAGAAATCGCTCACCTGAGGTTTAAAATACTCGATCCAGGTAGGAGTACCTCCTTACCTTACAGGGTTTTCTATCAGGCTGGCTGCAAAGAAAACGAGTTCTAAGGGAGGATAACTATTCTACACCACTCATAAACGGTATTTATTTATTTATTTTGGTACGAATTTATATGTAGTACGAGAGTATATTGGTTTTCAAACAGTAATATAGGCATTATAAGCATTGTTTCACTCACTAACTCATCACCATTCCTGACCTTTTTTTGCCACATTACCTGATCATCATTTCTGACTGTTTCTTCCTCTAATGTTTGTCCTCCACATTGTCATCGATTGGGGAATCACTCTGGCCCTGAATTTCGTACCATGGCATGACATGGCTTTACTGGCCAGGTCACTGATAACAGGTGAATTGCTGAGAAAAGGTCATGCAGGGGGGGGGAGGTCATGCTGGGTAAGGCATTGTCCCTGTCTGGCATCTTGTAGAGGAAGGTGTCCCATGTATACGTGCCAAAAATCTCTCGCGAAAATTGAAAATTGTGCAAATTAGGGACCTTGCAATGTTGCCGCGTTAATTTACGTCTCCGGGATATGAATGCACATCATGTGAGGACGTGAATTCACGTCTCCGGGACGGGGCGGGTTAAAATTGTCTGTCACAGGGGATGGTGGTCAATGGAGGTTACTTGGCTGGCTGTTCACCCCATCCCTATATTACCTATAATTTATATTACTGTATTCTGCTTACCATATATTAATGCTGTTTTTATATTTCAGATGTGCAGTAATCCCCGTCCTATCCAGATGCCCACTTTCCGGACACCCCACTTACCGGACATTGTGGGCCTGGACCTTCGGAACCCAAAAATGTCCAAAAAAATGAAAAAACCCCCCCTAAATCCGAATTTTTCCCCATCTGTAATCTGAAATTGCCGTACGGCACTGAACAACCGTTTACACCATGGCCCATTCACCCCTTCCTTCCTCCCCCCTCCCCTGTCAGGGTTGCCATTTGATATTTTTCATTACCAAATGTGGACCAGTTTGGTAATGAAAAATTTGTTTGGTAATGAATCAGAATAATGCATTACCAAACGGATTTTTCACATGTATGAGGATACACAGGATGGAGATGGTGGATTGTCTGCTCTCTCTGATTAATCTGGTAGCCTACATAGCATAAAAATAATCAACATGCTGTTAATTATAAGGAGAGTGATTACATGTATTTCCACGTGTATATACAATTAGTGAAGAATAAATGCTAGCTTTACAAATTTGGTAATGAAAAGTTAAATTTGGTAATGAAAACTGACGAGTTTAGTAATGTGGCCGTTGCGATCTGGCAACTCTGTTTCCCTGTCACGAACACTGTCCAACAATTACTGCCTAACTTTGATCACGAGTAGATGCTTATCGCAATGGAAGCCACACGTGCTCGTTTTTTGTGAATAAACTTTGAATAAACTACAATACCTCGCCACTAGACCACACGGGAATTTACAGTGTTGTGCAGTGTTAAGAAATTAGAATTTAGAGTGCAAAGGATTAACTGTGGAGTGCAAACTGGCATGGTGCAGTTAAGAACAATGTGCAGTGTTAAACAGTTACAACTCACAGTGCAAAGAATTAAGTGCAGCACAACACTGGATTATTGTACATGCTTCAAGAACATTTTCACCACTGCCAGAGCCTTAGAGAAGGTGGCCACAGACGTGCTGTAAGTACCCTGGCTGAGGTACAGTCACTTCTAATTCCTCATTCTTTGGTTCCTTTTCATTTATTTCATGCTTTATGTCCATTATTGGTGTGAATAGGGTCTTAAATAGGTTTAAATAGGTGCTATGCATGTCCGGTAGGG
Organism: Coenobita brevimanus; assembly: GCF_032717465.1. NCBI lineage: Eukaryota > Metazoa > Arthropoda > Malacostraca > Decapoda > Coenobitidae > Coenobita > Coenobita brevimanus. Next base: position 32,111,734 of record NC_137024.1, read on the forward strand.
AGTTATTTAGGTGGCTTTCAAAGTTAGGCTGAGTTAGGGTCCATAAGTACAAGTCCAAGAGGCTGGAGCCCACTTTCCAGATGGGACCACTTTCTGGACATGCCTTTGGCTCTATTATGTCAGATAGTAGAGGGATTACTGTATTACCCTCTTGTATTAACCCCTTATTCCAGCTTAAAATGATCAGAAAGTCAGTTTTGGTGGTTTGGGGGGAGGTTGCTTGGAGGCCTTGCTCCCTAACCCTATTCTTCCCACAAGTTCTTCACTTTGTTTAACAAGAATTCGGCTGACGAGCAAAATCCTTGCTCTCAATTAGCTCGTAAGTTCAGGACCCACCTGTATCAACATGCTCCATTACACCTTGGACACTTTACTTCAGGGAGTGTAACCCCACAACTAAGAAAAATCTTGAGACTTTCCACATTATTTCGATAACACCGCTGGACTATGTCCCACTGTACCGGAGCACAACCTTCAGACAATGGCAACATATTTGAAAAGACACACTTGCTGTTATGGGCAAACGGAGTTGCACCCAGCACACTCAGGATGAGTCAAGTCATTGCCAGTTGGCTAATGATTTGGTCATAGCTTCTCTTGTTGGTTCATTCAAGAAGACTGATAGTGGCTGGCACAGTACAAAATAATGACCAAGAAGGTTAACAGAGGGCATCATGGTCACAGATCACTTTAAAGTACAAGTATCTCACAATATCCAGATCCCCAAGAAACTTTGGCATTGTGATTTTATGGACTGCCGGATTTAGATCTCACAGATTCAGTTTTTAAAAATATTATATAGGGGAGGCATTAGGTTAGGTTAGGATGGGATTATACCTGATGCAGGCTTGCTTACGAGTCCTAATTTCGAAATATAACGCTACCACTACACAACAATTCAAAAAATTCAATTCGTGAAATATAAATCCGTCAATCATAAAATCACAATGCCGAAGAAACGGTCAATCATCAAATCTCAAACAAACATATACAACAAAAATGCCAGAAACAAACTCCATCACCACAATTTTGACAAGAAAATTTTATAAAATGCACTAGAAAATCTAGTGGGCATTGGTGAGCAAGAAAAAAAATGGCTCGTGCCACAGTTCATCTTTTCGTTACTGAAACCGACACATCAACCTCGCTTTGATGTACAGGTCTTAAATTGCAGTATGTCAATGAAGATGTGTGTTTCTAGGCAGTTGTTATGTATGGTACACCAAAGATACAACAAGCAAAGAATGGGAAACCAAGATAATACACCACTTATTCTCAAGTTATATACTTATCCATCTTATCCATATGATGGGTGTCATGGAAATCACTTAAAATACTGGGAGTTTTTGTTGTTTATTATAGATGGGGTACTTTAATTTTTTCTTTCACTTGGGGTAGGATTTACCCATTTCAAATGATTTAGAGATTAATTTCCACTGCAAATGATCCCTAACTTCTATTTGGGGTTGAAGTCAAACACGAAATAAAATCCTCGAAATCGACTGAAATACCGTTTTTTTTTTTTTTTTTTTTTTTTTTCTTTTTTTTTCTCTATAGGAAAGATTTACTCATATTTCGAATGGTTTTGAAGCTAATTTCCACCGAAACACTTTTTTTGGTATAACTTTAGAAGTAACCAACGTTACCAATTTTCATTATATTACGTCCCTGAACTATTCTAACTAAGACTTACCTTTTAAGCCTAGTTTGAGTTGGGGGAACAAATTTTGTAGGGATAGTCGTATAGTAACTTAGGTTAGGCTATCGCTCAGTAGCTGATGAATGTCACGCCATATTGGCTGGTGCAGGCGTGTGCACTCGGTCTTATGTCAGGCCCTAGGTTAGGCCTAGGTTAGGTTAGGTTAGGTTAGGTTGTTAGTTTGGGTTCGTTTAATGCAAAACAGTGCGTTTTTAATTAATTTTGATCTTGATTTTGGGGGATAAACCCACTTTTGGAAATCTTACTCAAAATTCCAAAAGGGGGATTTTCCCCCCAAAATGAAGGTCAAAACTAATTAAAACACAGTATTTTGCATTGGAAAACATAAAAATAATAAAAGAAAACGTTGGTTACTTCTAAAAATTTACCCTTTTTTTTTTTATTAAATTATCCTAACCTAACCAGACCTAACGTAATCAAACTTAACCCCTAACCTAAGACACATTGGAAGGAAATGTCATAGACCCTCCCTTCCCAATTTGAGGAGTTTGTCACAGAATAGACTGGAACACCCTACGGGTTTGACTGTAATAAATGACAAGAATACCTACGTTCCTCTTAACCCAAAGCAGATGCACTTGACTAAGTGTAAATAAACAATCATTCCCAAGGAAAGCATCACATCTCTCCTTCCTGTGATGCCGCCCTACCGCTCCTCACTAATCTTTTGTTTACCTCCAGCATCCATGACCAATCTGAATGTTTCGGTTTCGGAGTGAACGCAGAGGAGCAAACAGAAACCAAAAACATTCAAGATTATTCACACTGCATTTTGAGTCAGCCTACAGTGTTGTGTTCATAATTTTCGAAAAACATGAGAATGACATTTTCTAGACGAATTAGCGATTTCCATACTCGGCACTTCCCCGTACCCCGCGGAATTCAAACTCGGTCAAATTACAAACAAGGACATTTATTAGGATTTTCGGTATTATTTTACTTTAAGAAACAAAAGACCAGATTATTATTATTATTATTATTATTATTATTACCACATGTGTCCAGCTTAGACAGTAATTACTAATGGCAATCTCTCTTTATAAACAGGGGCTACATATGCATCCTTTCAGTCTGATGCACCTTTTTCAGTAGCCAGCAACTTATTGAGGGGCCAGTGACCATGCATTTTTTGCAAAACCCCTGGAAGAAACTCATCAGGATGAGATGATTTGTTGGTACTTAAACTGGCTGGCCTGTTAACTACTACTGCTTCATGCAGTAAAGATAGTAAGTCACATAATTTTGATTGAGAGAACCTAAAAGGGTTCCATGCACATAAGTTATAAATATATAAATACCTAATCATACATGGCTGTCTTCTGCTTTATAAATGTTCATTTGGCTTCAACTTGGTGAATGCTTCATGACATAATAAGGGCTTCAGCATCAAAGCCAAAGAGTTAGCTTCAGCCCATGCCTACTCCTGGGTGATATTACCTTACACTGTATGCTTCTAACTTTATCAGTCCTTTTCCAGTATATATAGCTAATGTTTCACCCTTTTCTTCCACAACACATCCACTCTTTCATTTCCAACAGTATCCTTAATCTCAGCATCATCATGACCTTTTTCTGCATTTTAAAATATAACAAATCTTGTGCAACCTCTGTGCTTCCATTCTTGTGATGCATTAATTCCCTCCTTGCATAAGCCACTTTCCACTCTTCTGTTACTCCCTCTGTCATAGGATTTTTTCATTCACCAGCACATCACTAAATGGGTCACTTCTATCAGTCATTATTAACAAGACTTTCCATTTACTTTCTGACAAAACTACTCACAACCCTTCATAAGACTGAACTTGTCTGGAAGACCCCATTTACTGTCATACAGCAAGTGGTGAAGCATCATGTCCATAAATCTGATGTGAAACATCCCACAATGTAGTATTCATCACCAGTTAAATTTTTTTCCCTCATTACTCATCTTTATAGCTACTGAACAGCCACATGGGATATCATACACTCCTGTTACACTCAAACATTATCTCTGAATCTGGGTGACATCCCTCATTTTTTTTTCTCTCTCACTCTCTTTATGATAAAGGATTGTTGCTTTCAAACAGTATTTTCCATCTAAAAGCTTCTTGCACTGAATGGGTTTATAAAAGCTATATCTAACCCCTCCAGTTTTTAAAATCTTTTAATCAGTTTCATAAAACCAGTAAGAAATACAAAGAATAAAACTAAAGATATTTTCGAGCTAAATGGGTTAATGTTCATCCACTCACACAAGCGTTCAGCATACTTTGCTACTATCAGTAAAGCTCTTCACAGACTCTGACAGGTTTTGTTAAAAGCCACATTCACAAAGCATCTTTCATAATTCCATACTGTTAATATTTATAATTTTTTAACAGATATAATGTGTTCATCTTCAGCATTTTTCAGGGTATCAAATATCCATGGGTATACCTACACTTTATTTCATAAATATTTTATATACACAAGAAACCTCCCTTATCAAAGAGTCAGGTAAATGAACTTCTCGAAGATGAAACTATTATGTACAATGTGTTGAGTATGTGAAACCAGTCATTAGCACAAAAGTTTTTAGTATTATGTGGATTTACTAAATGATTTAAACATTTAAAATGGATACTAATATCCTGAATGTAGTTTCTACAGACTTAATAATAACTGTGTGTGATGTCTACTTGGTGGAGCGTCGGGTTCTCTTGTTCCATGAGAAGTTAGCACCATAGCTCTTAACTCTTGGGGGCTTGACAGGTGGCTCTTGCAACTCCCACACCCACCCATTCTTATCACAAAAAGCTATGGCGTCCTCCTTGGATGAAAAATCCAGCTGTGGAAAAAGGAAGCATACTGAAACTTGTAACATTCTTCAAGATGAAGTTTACAAACTACAGGCTGCCTTTAATTTATTCAGCCCAATGACATCACTTACTTTCTTCTTGCTATCTTCTCACAATTTTATTTAGCTTAAGTTACAGTCATTCATTCATCATCATCTAATCCAGTGTTCCCCCAAGAGAAGCGTAGAAGCCCGGGGCTGGGCAAGTTGGTCTTGACATTTAAGATGACAGTGACAAGTGTCACTTAATATGAGTGGCATTATGTGAGCAATAAACCTCCACAGGCTCAATCCCATTGGACCGCCTTAATTAACCACTCAACTACCAGCAGCCATAATTTGGTTACATGGTTGCCATCCAGTGTAATAAATGGTTTCCTGGTGTACATGAAACCATTTGGCTTGTCACTCAGTGTACAGCTACCCATAAATAAACATTTTTTGAAGTGTAGGGGCAGGATATGGCTTTATTAAAATCCTTAATATAAGAGAGGCCTTTTTTCAGTTGAACTAAATTGCATGGTAACAGTAATATCCATCTATCTATATATGTATATCCATCCATCCATCATCCAGTACTATGTAGCCCATGAGGAGCATGGGAGCCTGGAGCTAGGCAAGGTGGTCCTGACATTTAAGATGACAGTGACCAGCCTCACTCACCCCTAAGTGGCATTGTGTGAGCAATAAACCCCAACCACACCTTGGATATCAACCTACACAGGCTCTATACTTTCTCTCTCTATATATATTTATATATACTGAGGAGGAAATGGAAAATGTGAGTGCGTTTATGTACTTGGGTAGTAATATGGGTAAGGATGGAAGTTTAGCAGGTAAAGTGCTGGAAAGGGTTCAACAAGGAAGAAAGGTTGCTGGTTCCTTGAAAGCAGTGAAAAGAAACAGGGAAGTGAGCATGGAAGTGAAAAAGCTACTACATGACAGTATTGTGATACCAACTCTAACGTATGGAAGTGAAACTTGGACCTTGTTAAAAGGAGGGATGCAAGTCAACAGTGGGAGCAGTGAAAGTGAGTTATATGAGAGGAGCCTGTGGTGTCACATGGAGAGACAGACTGACAAATAAGAAAATGAAGGAGTGTTGTGGTGTGGATGTGGATGTGATAGGAAGCATCAGGAGAAACACAATGAGATGGTTTGGCCATGTGGAGAGGATGGAGTGTGAAAGACTGATGAGGAAAGTGTATGTGAGTGAGGTGGAGAGGGGAGAGGGAGGGGGAGGCCTGGGGCCAAGGATGAGATGGAGGGATGGAGTGGAGAGGTACATGAGAAAGGGGTGTGTGAGTTGGGAGCAGGGCAATAAAATGGCGGAGGACAGGGCGACATTGAGGCAATTTGTTTGTGGCCAGCCCTTATGTGATTATGGCATCTGGCAACATTATCTATCTATCTATCTATCTATTATATATATATATACATACATACAGTAGGCTGGCACAGTACATGTGATCACAGTGCACAAATCGCGTAGTACATGAGTGACCAAAATCATAACCGTAAAACTCTTAATGTGCGAGTTTAGCCCACAATATGCGACGCAGAGGAAAGCATTGGCCCAAGACCGCTATTTTCCCAGACTACACGATGCCCCCCAAACGACGCGGTGAACTATTTGTGGCGACTACTCGTGCCTCACTTATGCACGAACCACGGGATGGCCATTCAACCACTGGTGGAGGCTAAGGCAACCACACTGAGAGCTGCAAAAGATGTACCAGGTTTCGAGAACATAATGTTGACAGATTATATGAGAGGAGCACAATGCTATCGAAGAACAGCCTCCCCAGGGAGGGTTGCATCGGGTAGACGGGGCTGATGCTGAGCCCGAGGCCAGGCAGAGTCAAGTAGAGGAGCCTAGTGTGATGAAGGGCGGCATAGAACTGTCTATGTCAAAGATAAGCAAGATCCTTGCAGCAGTGGATGAGCTCAAAGAAGAACTGAAGGAACAAGAAATCTGCCAGCAAAGAATGGAGGAGGTTCTCAGTAATGTCGACAAAGCCTTCCATATCTACACAGACAGGCACAGGCAAGAAATTAACTGGAAGAAGCAGACACTCATAACAAGTTACAAAAGGCAGCCTCAAGAAAGTGAAAGTTCCTGTAGATGAAGAAGAGGATGTAATGTCAGTTGTGTCAACATTGGACTTCGAGGGGTTTTTGGCCGAAGTGACTAAGACTGAGGATCGTTGGGAAGATGCTCAAGAGGAGTCTAGTTATGAGGAGCAAAGTGTTGATGTGGTGGGTGGCGCAGCAGCCGGTGCGGCGGGGACACTCTAAGTGTGTTGCCGCGCCTCGGAACCCCTGCTATTTAAGTCCATCAAGCCTGTCATCTACTGTTTTTAAGGTGACTGACCTTATTTTTGTTATTCTGGCTATATCTGTAGTACTGTATACGTCTTAAAAATTTTCCCTTTACTATCTCTCAAAGATTAAAAAATATCAAGGTTTGAAGGGGTCCCACCCATATGTTATTTTTCCCACAAGATTATGCACAGGCAGACCCCGATATACGATACCCCAGATTAGCGATGGGGGTGGACATACCACCCTATTCCGCCAAATGATGGCCAAACCCTGGTTTAACGATGTTTTTTCTTTTTTTTTTAACGATTATGATGACATATTAGACTTGAATTTTGTGTTTAGGTTGATTTATAAACTGTTTTTAGACTTAAATTAATGTGTTTTAGTCATAGGTGGGGTGAACATTGACATTCTAGGGTACAGTTTACTAAGTCTGATTTTTTCCAGATTTATATAAAAAAAAAGTGAGTTTTACGCCAGGTACCCCTTTTTTGGATAAGGACTATGGCGTTGCCCCTGAGTAGAGGACTTTGGTTTGAAGCGTGTAGCATTTTATGACCGGATGCCCTTCCTGATGTCTACCAATGACCCTTGGGTGGATTCGATCCTCCGACCCTTCGGTCAGAACGGAGCGCTCTAACCCACTGAGCCACGGCTGCTACAGACTTATATCTGATGATTTTCAAATTTTATTTTTGGGTTTAGGTGTCATAAGCTGCTTTTAGGCTTAGTTTAGCTTGTTTTACAGCTACTGGGGGGTTTAGGTTAGCTGGAAACTTGTTTTTGGACTCATTTAGGTGGGTTAGAACTTGGCTGAGGGGAAACCCAAGGCTCAAAACCCCATCCCTATACTTTACATGTTAAATCTACTCCGAGATATGATACCCCGCCTAGCAATGGGTTTTTCATTAACCAATTGCATCATTAAACCGGGGTATGCCTGTATTCACAGTACGCAAAGTCATGGACCACCCATCCACTTGCATCCTCTGAGACCACCGTATATACATATACATACATTGAGCCTCTGTGGTACAGTGGTAGAGTGTGCGTTTCGCACGCTTGTGGACAAGGGTTCGCCTCCCGCCAGAGTTGTAAAAACTTTGGGAATCGTTCACCGAGCCACTTGCTACTTTGGCGAATATAAGGGGTGCTGTGGTTGAACCAGTGTCGCATACTAGTATGCTTGCACCCAATCGGCTTAAGGCGGGCCGATTACACTTGGTTCACAGACTACACACACATCCAAAGCCACTACAACACTACAATTACACTTACAAGCACTTCTCACCCTACATACAGTTTCTACCAGACAGCCTAGGCCACTGGGTAGAGATACATTGGCTGTATCATTCCTGCTTCGGTAGGGATAGGCCGGTCCTGCAGTGGACCTCAACGGCTGATGATGATGATGATGATGATGATGATGATGATGATATAAAAACACACAAACACACACACAATATATATACACATATATACTGTATGTACAGCAAACTCTCAAATATCCGCCATTGCAATATCCGGCCCAACGCAATATCTGGCGCTTTTGGCTCAGCTCTATTAAAGCAATAGCCAGCAAAATTATGCAACATTCGGTGCCAAAACAAGAAGTAACAGACACCTCTATGCAACAGTGGGATGCGAGGCATATCAACTGCTCATACACAGTAGCCAACCGGCACCCCAAAAAAAAACGCAATACACCAGCCAATCAGAATTCATTGTGGAAGCAGCCCCCGGCACGCCGAGCCCACTCTCTGTCTCTCATGGATCTCATTTGGTGAAGACGTATCTATGCACTCTGCTCGTGACCATGCGGTGCCAAACCCTGGTGCTAAGACTTACTCTGGGGCATCCAATGCCTTGCTTCTTGTTGTTGCAAAGCTTGTGGCTTCTCACTGCTTTGTGTCCTAGCACTCTATTGTGAATCTAATTTACTGTACACGTAATTATTTCCACTAGACCACACAGGATTAGGTGCACTGAACTGTACTGCATGGTGTACAAAACCTTCCATTGATGCCAACACTTGGCAAGTTCATAGTACACAATGTACTTTATTACTCTCATGTATCAAAATGCCACTCCCCACTATTCGACAGGGATGCGTTCCATAAAAAGTGGTTGAATAAAGAATTGGCCAAATAATGAAGCTAGTTTTCCCAAGATTGTTAAGAAATAGGGGGGCTAGTGTCCTGACCATTTTTGTCATTCATAAAATATTCAGTAAAAGGGGGAAAAATACCAAAAGAAGGAATGTATTCAATGTATTTTATTTCTAACACAATAATAAGGAAAAAAAACACAATAGAGTTGTGGTCATAATCACCTATCCTTTGGTACTCCGTGCCTCAGGCTGGCTCCTTTATGTGTGGCAATTCACAGTAAAGTAAGATGGGCTAAGAGGGAGGGGCCAGAGAGAGAAGAGAAAGTGGGTGGGGGGACAAGCAATAATGCAGGGGTGGGGTGAGGGAGGGGCGTTAGTAGGTAGGGGAGGGAAAATGAAATGCAGAGTGGTGGTCACATTACTGTATTTGTCTATTATCTTTCATTCAGGGCATGATATAAAGGAGTTAATATGCAGTAGGTAATGTTGCATTACACCTTGTATAGTGGAATCAGATAACAAGCTTTAGAGTGGTGATATCAAGGGCTTGCTCATGAGAAATATATTGACGTGACAGATCAAATATTAGTGCAGAGCCAGAAGTTTCCAGCATAACACACTATTGTCTTGTTCACCAATTTGTAACTAGCTGTTTTCTGTCAGAGGAAAATATCCTTCCGAGGTGATGAGAGGGTGTTGGGGTTGTTGGACGGCCATTCAAACCCATAACGGCATGGAATCCAAGCAACAGATGATGAGAGATGTCGTTATTATATCCACCCATGTGCACACACATCAGATTTATTTACCTTTTATGCACAATTATTTCAAACAGCCTTTTCATTTAGAGATGCCATAAAATAGTTGACACGATGGTGATCGTATAGAAGGAGTGTATAGCGAGAGGATGATCATATTTACTGTGAACACAGCCATGTCAAAGGTTGCATTTTTTTTTTTTAATGCGAAGAAGAAGGAACCAAAGGCCACAAGCCCGCATTACTGTTCCTTCCAAAAGAAAAACAAAATATAACAGAGAGCCAAATTCAAGATCCGTTCATTTCGAGATGCCTGGACACACTGCGTTTGAAAGACTGGAGATCACAGGAAGCAGGAAATACACACAGAGGGAGACAGTTCCAGAGTTGACCTGTTGCATAAATGAAGGACTGGGAGTAACGGTTAATTCTTGCATTAGAGAGTTGGACAGAAAAGGGATGAAAGTTTGCTGCTAGATGGGTGCTATGCGCCTGTCGAAGAGGTGGAGGAATGCATGCAGACAGTTCAGAGGAGTGGTGACCACTGAAGTAGTGATACAAAAGAGATAAAGATGCAACAGTGTGGCGAAGAGACAGAGGTTGCAGGGAGTCAGTAAGAGGAGTGTTAATGAGGCGAAAAGCCTTTGACTCCACCCTATTGAGAAGAGCTGTATGTGGGGAACCTCCCCACACTTGAGAGTTGTACTGCACACAAGGGCGGAGAAAACCCGTGTATAGAGTCAAAAATTGTGTAGGGGTAAAGAAGGAACGGAGTCGGTTTAGCACACCCAATCTCTTGGAAGCAGATTTTACAAGAGATGTAATATGATCTTTCCAAGATAAGTCCCGAGTAAATGAAACCCCAAGCATGTTCATGGATGATGCAGGATTAAGCTGAATATTATTAAACATTAGTGGTTACACCTGAGGAAGATTTTGTCGGGTTGATAGGTGTAAGAAATGAGTCTTTGATGCGTTAAAAACAACAAGATTGTTTTTACACTAGTCAGAGATACGAGCAAGTCAGACATTAGGTGTGCCCCAGCCTCATCCCTTGTTTGTTGAAATAATTGCTGAGATGGGGATTGCGGGAACCAAATGGAAAGGTGAAGGGTGGAGTCATCAGTGTATGAGTGAACAGGGTTAGATGTACAGCTTAGAAGGTCACTAATGAATAAAAGGAAGAGAGTTGGTGATAGGACAGAGCCCTGAGGAACACCACTGTTGACTGATCTAGGAGAAGAATGATGGCCGTCTACAACAGCGGCTACAGAACGACCAGAAAAGAAACTAGAGATGAAGGCACTGATAGAAGGATAGAAACCGTAAGAGGACAGTTTGGAAATTAAAGATTTATGTCAGACTCAATCGAAAGCCTTTGAGATGTCAAGTGCAATGACAAAGCTTTTGCAAAGTCCCGAAAGGAGGATGACCAGGAGTCTGAAATGTAGGTAAGAAGATTGCCAGTGGAGTGTCCCTGACAGAATCCATACTGACGATCAGAAAGAAGGTTGTGATAGGAAAGATGCTTTAAAATTTTTCTATTATGAATTGACTCAAAAACTTTTGAGATACATGATGTTAAAGCAATTGGATGATAGTTAGAGGGTTGGGAATGGTCACCCTACTTTGGGACTGGGTGAATGAGAGCAAACTTCCAGCAAGAAGGAAAGGTACAAGTTGATAGACAAAGACGAAAGAGTTTGCCTAGGCAGGGTGAAGGCACAGATGCACAGTTCTTGAGAACAACAGAAGGGACTTCATCAGGCCCATATGTCTTGTTAGTATTGAGGCCTGTGATGGCAGAAAATACATCAGCTGAAGACATTTTAATGTCAGCCATGAAGAAGTCAGAGGGGTGAAGTGATGGAGGAACAGCACCGAAATTGTCTAAGGTGGAATTGGAAAAGAAAGTCTGAGTGATGAGATCTGCTTTATCAGTAGAAGAAATAGCTACAAAGCCATCAGAGTAGAAAAGAGGAGGGAATGATAATGAGGTAAAGTTGTTAAAAAGGTTTTTGGCAAGGTGCCAGAAGGAGCGGGAAGAATTCGAGTTGGAGAGTTGAGAGCATTTAGTACAAATAAAATTATTTTCAGCAGAGCGAAAAACAGACAGCATGATTCCGGGCAGAAACGTATAAAAGATGTGATTCAGGGGTGGGTTGGCTTTGGTACCTTTTATAGGCCCTCTCCTTGCAGATAGCATTAGAACAAATGTGATTAAACCATGGCTTTCTTGCATTAGTCAAAGGATATGAGAAAGGAATGTATGCTTCCATGCCCGAGAGAGTAACCTCCGCAATGCGCAAGGCACACTCAGATGGTTCCCTGCCATGAAAGCAATAATCATTCCATGATATTTAATTATAAAATTCATTACATGTAAGGGTAGGGCATGTTTCTTACACAAACATTATGGAAGTCAAAGCCATCCAGATTCCATTCTGCATCCGAACTCAGAATACACAGATAGGCCTACACACAAATATCAGGCTACGCACTAATGTTTGATCTGTCACGTCAGTATATTTCTTTCATGAGCCAGCCCTTGACATCATCACTTTAAAGCTTGTTATCTGACACCACTATACAAGGTGTAATGCAGCATTATCTACCGAATAGGAAGTCCTTTCTATCATGCCCTGAATGAAAGAAAATGGATAAATAATGTGACCACCGCTTCGCACTTCATTCTCCATCCCCTACCTGCCTTCCCTCCCCTCCCTCACACCATCCCTGCACCATTGCTCATCCCTTCACCTGCCTTCCCTTCTATTTGTGGCCCTTCCCTCTCAGCCCCTCTTACTCCACTGTGACTTCTTCAGATAATGGAGCCAGCCCGAGGCCCCCCCCCCCCCCCCCCGACTCTGGGCACAGGCTTCACAGCCTGCACTCAAGGCCCAGTGTCCTCCTACATACCATGCACCTCTATATGTCACCACTTTGGCGTTAACACCCACCATCCATATTGAATAAATGCTAGGGCTGTCTCATACAGGACTGATGTATTGGTACTAACGGAGGTATTTTTACTACATGTCGGCGGGTCTTCTGGTAGATCGGTAAAGTCTGCTTTTTCTTTTTATGAAACTCAAATCCTTAAACTGTTCCCTGCCCCAGTGGGGATTTGAACCTGGGTCCGGTAGGACTGCAGGCCACCTCTCTACCGACTGAGCCACTGTCTCCCCCAACTGAAGGATAGGTGATTATGACAACAACTGTACATAGTGTACTACATCAGAATACTCTCTCTCTCTCTTTCTCTCGCTCACACACACACACACACACACACACACACACACACACACACACAAATTATAAACAAAGGTCACACACCTATGTAAACACTCACTCAGGCTGGTAAGCATATATGATTGTGCTTGACAGGGGTAGTAGTAGTAGGGGTCTTGGATCGAGCCATGGTGATGCTGTAGTATTCCACGTGGTCAAACAGAAATTCAGACTGATGAAAAGGCAACCAATTAGCAGGACGGAGTGCATGAGTGTTGCAGAGGTAGCTCAATCAGTATGTCTGGCACCGCTCGGTTTGAATTGTTGAAATGGTGGAGATAACCATGTTGAACAATCAAAAGGGGTACCGGTAAACAGTGGGGCACCAATTTTCGCGCCTAATTGGGTCCAAAAATAATGCGCGAAAGTGGAATTAGCGAAAGTTGGGGCATTGTCTTTATGGCAAAAAGGCTAATTGGTTCCCGGTTATCCTAAAGTAACATCAGATTTTCATTTTCACTTGCAATACAGTACATCAAATCACTATTGTACATTGCATTGTGAGATACAAACAATAAAAACTGTACAGTACACATTATATGAGGAGAAACATACCACAGAGACCAGGTTGAGGTGTTTAATGGATGTTGGGGGTAAGTATCCGAGGCACATGGCGGGCTTATTTAGCCACGCCAGACGTATTGGCGCCACCTCTTGCTGCCTCGCTACCACTCTCTCTCTCTGCCTCCTCAGATGCAACTTGATGCAACACTTCCACTCTGTGCTGAATTTCCCTTTGTGTTAGGTTCTCTTGAACAAATCCATCGAAATCTTCATCCAGGTTAAGCTCCTCTATGGCACTGTCAGCAGGGATAGCACCATGGTCGGCTGCCCCCTCGGCTTCCAATGGTACTTCCACCTCCGTTATTTCCTTAGTCTTCTGCAGGTAGCGTGTGATAAGAGCCTGCTGCCCTTCATGGATGCGTTTATTGAACACTTCACCAATCAGACTTAGTGCTGATTGAAAGCAAGCAATAATTTTCCCCACACTACCAGGTATAGTAGAGGCCATTGAACCGTGAGAATCCAACACAGTGGAGCTAGCACGTTCGTACACAATGGCGGGAATGGGTGGACAGAGTGTTGACATGATGTCATTCAAGATGGCAGTGGGTTGCGGGCGGGCGGTGCAGGAAATTCAAAGTTCAAAATATTGTCCCAAACCCAAAATTTGTGTGCGAAAATCGATTTTTTTCAAGCGAAAGTGGAAGTTAGGGAATATTTGGTGCATGCCGCGAAAGTGGATTCCGCGAATCCTGCTGTAGCGAAAGTTGGTGCCCCACTGTAGGTTTATAAATGTCGAAACAACGAGTTGTCAAATAATGATTGGTCGAAAAAAGAGGACTTGGGATAAAGTATTGTATTTTGTTTAATTTTTATCATTATCTCATGGTAAAGTTTTTAGACGAGAGGGTCAAATAAAGTATGACGAATAAATCCATTGAAAAAAAGGCATCCTCTTCATCGGTAAAGTGTGTGGTACCCCTACGGTTTCCTACTTAACGTATCGACTGTAACTACTACGAGCTTGCAACATCTTACAGTATCTTGGCAATTCCATTCTGTTAAGTGTTATTTATAAAAAAAGAGAAAAATAAAGTAAAGAAATAAATCATTAGTGAACTGATGATTTGGAATGTAGTGTTGTACAGTTGAATTATCATGATTCCCATGCTCACAGTTACTGTATGCAAACGACCGCGGCCCACCAATTTATTCCTTACCTGACTGCAGTCACTCCACCCCTCACTCGCCACTCAGCTGTTTTGCAGTTAATACAGTATATATGTATGAACTGCATGGAAAAAAACTAAATAAATAAATCTTGAGTATATACTGGTGAACTGATGATTATAAACGAGGTGTTGTACAGCAGAATTAACATGACCCCTTTGCTTAAAGTTATGTACAGGGTCGCGGCCCGCCAATTAATTCCTTGCCTGACAAGACCACCACCAAGACATAAAGTAACTTGGTGGTGGGATGAGGGTGTAGAAGCTGCAGTTAAGAAGAAAAGAAGGTTTTTCCGGGAATGGAAGAAGGGTGGTAGCAAGGAGGAATACTTGGCTGCCAAGCGTAGGGCTAGAAGAGACGTACACAGGGCGAGGTCTGGGTCAGAAACTTTTACTTGATAACCTAAATCATGGGGAAAGGAAAAATATGATATTTAAGGTGGCAAATTAGATGAAGAGGAATAATTGGGATATTACAGGTGAGCAGTGTGTGAAGAATGATGAAGGAAGGGTAGTGGTGAACAGTGAGGATATTAAAGATGCATGGAGGGAGCATTATAGCTGGTTGTTGAATAAGGAGTTTGCCTTGGACAGGGAAGGTTTGGAGCCAGCAGATCCAGTGTTTGGCCCTTGGCCTTTGATTGATGCTGCAACTGTGAGTGAGGCAATAGGCAGGATGAAAGTGGGGAAGGCAGCAGGTGTGTCTGGGTTGACTGCCAAAATGTTGAAGGCCTCAGGAGATATAGGGGTGAGGTTAGTCACTGACCTGATAAATAGGATTATTTATGAATGTGTTGTCCCACATGATTGGCTGAAGAGTGTAATTGTAAATGTGTATAAAAGGAAGGGTGATGCCCTGGAAAGAGGAAATTATAGAGGTATAAAGCTTTTAGATCAGATAATGAAGGTAATGGAGAGAGTTTTAGAAGGTATGATTAGAGAAAGAGTGAATATTAATGAGATGCAGTTTGGGTTTATGCCAGGTAGGGGGACCACTGATGCCATATTCACTGTTTGACAGCTTCAGGAAAAATATATAGGTTGGAGAAGGGATCTGTATTTTGTTTTTGTTGATTTGGAAAAAGCCTTTGACAGAGTCCCTAGAGAGGTGGTGAAGTGGGCAATGAGAAAGCTTGGCTTGGAGGAGTGGCTGGTTAGGGTGGTTATGGCTATGTATGTGGGTGCTCACACCCAGGTAAGAGTGAATGGAGATTTGAGTGATGAGTTTTCTGTGAATGTTGGTGTGCATCAGGGGTCAGTTTTGAGTCCCATGTTGTTTCTCATGGTACTTGAAGCCCTCTCACGTGACTTTAGAAACGGACTCCCATGGGAGATGATGTATGCTGATGATTTGGTGTTGATTGCAGAGAACAAAAGGGAGGCGGAGGAAAGGTTTAGGAAGTGGAAAAATGGTATGGAGCACAAGGGCTTAAGGGTAAATGCAAATAAAACAAAAGCGATGATGTCTAGGGTTGGTGGCAGTACTGTCAAAGACAAGGGAGAGTAGCCATGTGCAGTTTGCCACAAGGGCGTGGGAAGTAATTCTATCTTGCGCAGTGTTTGTGATAAATGGGTGCACAAGAATTGTAGTGGTATCAGAGGTAGACTGCAAGATAATGCTGATTTTATGTGTACGGCGTGTCGGGGAGAGCAGGTGGAGATTGTCAGGCGTGAAAGGATTGAACTTGCTGGTGAATCTTTTGAGTGTGTGGAAGAGGTTTGTTATTTGGGAGACATGTTGTGTGCTGGAGGTGGGGCTGGAGCTAGCTCTGTGGCTAAGGTGAGAAGTGGTTGGAAGAAGTTCAGGGAGCTCTTGCCTCTTCTGACATTGAGAGGGCTCTCCCTACATGCTAAGGGGTCTTTGTATGCAGCATGTGTTAGGAGTGTAATGTTGTATCGTAGTGAGACCTGGGCAGTAAAGGAGGAGGATATTTGCCGGCTCAGACGTACAGAAATGACAATGATTAGGTGGATGTGTAGTGCGTCCCTGCGTGCAAGGTCCGGGGGGGAAGGGTTTTACAATGGAAGAGTTGAGAGGTCGGCTGGGACTGGAATGTATTGGTGTTGTGATGAGGAGAGGTAGATTGAGATGGTTTGAACATGTGGAGAGGATGGGGGATAATAATTGGGTGAGGAAGGTGAGAAGTGTTAATACTGGGGGTGGGGTTATGAGGGGTAGACCGAGAAAGACATGGGACGAGGTCATTATGTGTGACCTTAGGGTTAAGAGACTGAACAGGGAGGCTGCAATGGATCGTGCAGCGTGGAAAGCCGCCATTAGGCGACCAAGGCCGACGCTTGCAAGCATGTTGGAGCCTTTAAAAATGAAACAATGAATCGAAACGACGGTCGTACTCCACCCCACAATCCCACTCAGCTGGTTTGCAGTTATTACTGTAAATACGTACTAACTGAGTAAAGTAATTATATCCAACAATGCAAACCTTCATTTCTATTAGCCAGAATTTATCTTCTCTGCCAGTGCAAATGCATTCAAGATGATGTATAAATTCATCTTAGAATGCATTTGAGGAGGAAATTGGTGGGCCGTGGACGTACACAACTAGGCATGGGAGTTGTGATAATTCTACTGTACAACACTTCTTTCTAAATCATCAGTTCACCAATAAATGCTCCAAATTTATTTCTTTAGTTTATTTTTCCATGTTTTATGAATAACAAATAATATTTAACAAAATGAACTTATCGTGGTGGTAGGTGGTGGCGACCATCATCCACTCACCTGATGTAGTGCTGCCTACTTCTTCCTTAGCCTTTATCATTCTTTTTCTGTGCCTGCCCTCCTCTCTTCCTATATCTCTCATCTTTCCTGTCACTTCTTATTGCTCTTCTTCCCTTTACAGGTGGCTTGACATTGAGTGACAAGCCGAATGGTTTCCTGTAAGCCAAGAAACCATTTACAACGCTGGGTGGTAACCATATAACCAACCCATACGTGCTCCCTACGTGTCAACAAGTGGGTTGGTGGAGGGTTAGTGCCCCTCTAAAACCAATAAATCAAAGTCAAATGGCCACCCCTTACGGAATTATGGCATTTAGCAATAGATAGATAGATAGATAGAACTTATCATGTGCAGTGCGCACTCCTGCAAGACACTGCAATCAAGTGTGTTACATCTATGGTGTGTGTTTAAGAGGAGGCAATGTATCAAATGGAACATTTTTGTGTGGCACTGGATACGAGTGGTATTGTATACAGTCAGACCCCTACTTACAAAGGACTGACTTATGAAAAACCTGCAGATACGAAAAAAAGTGTGTGTGGGGGGGGGGGTCAGTCACAGCAAGGAAGGCTGGGGTCAGGTGAACACGCTGACAAGGAGGTGAGGTGATAATTGCAGTTCAGGGAAGGGTAAGGGGTAAGTGGAGGAGTGGAGACAACAATCTGGGTGGAGAGAGAGAGAGAGAGAGAGAGAGAGAGAGAGGAGAGAGAGAGAGAGAGAGAGAGAGAGAGAGAGAGAGAGAGAGAGAGAGAGAGAGAGAGAGAGAGAGAGAGAGAGCATAGAAGGTATGCAGCAAAAAGGCGATGGGGTAGATGGAAAGAATTTGTGATCTCAGTAATTATGGGATTAGGGTTGGGTTGGAGAGAGAGAGAGAGAGAGAGAGAGAGAGAGAGAGAGAGAGAGAGAGAGAGAGAGAGAGAGAGAAAGAGAGAGAGAGAGAGGAACAGGAATGAGATGGACTTATGAAAAAAAAAAAAAAATTACAAAAGACCTTTACAAACCAGACAGAGAGAGAGAGAGAGAAACATGAGACGGACTTACAAAAAAAAAAAAAAGACTTATGAAAGACCTTTAAGAACCAATTTATTTTCTTAAGTTGGGCACTGCCTGTATACTGCAATGATATGGCCTACATATACTAGTATATAGCAGATGTCTGGGAAAAATAAGTAACTGGGGAGGTAAATTCCCCAAGCTTCCCAGTTAACTGGGATTGTACAGTCGGCCTATGAAGTGATGGCAGAGTATCCAGAACTTTTTGGTCAGCGATAATGCACACACTCTTCCCTATATCTTTACAAAGTGAAACCTATTATGTAAAATTGTTACAGAAAACAATAAGTAAATGCAAAAGTACCATTATATTTCAAAATTGTAGGAATCAGTTTGTTAGTTATGATAACAGGAAATCCTAAACGGAACTAATTGAAATTTCGGAACTATCGCTCAGGGACAGTCAGGAATAATTTGCAGAGTTCATATCTAATATGTTAACAGACAATAATAATTTAGCACCATATTACTCAAAAGAAATGCGCTTTAATAATCAATTGAAATAAGTCATTATTATTTATAAAATAGTTCTCGTTACAATACTTAGGAATAATTTAAAGTCATTTATTTCCGTTTTTGTTGTCTTCATAGACAACGAAAGAAAGCAGGAATGCAGCTTAAGTTAGTAGGCTATTTTAAATGGTTCGATCAACATGCATGGAAAGAAGCAAACTTTTACTCAAAGACATGCAGTTATTACACTGCATTTGGCCAGTTTTTCATTAAGAAAATTCTCTTGAAGTTTTAATATAAGCCAAGGGACTATCAATGGATGAAAAGTAAGGAAAACCTCGAAAATCTGCCAAGAGTCGGAGCTCCTTGGAGAACGACAAACTTGTGTCATAGCCTAGTATCCTCAGTGTCTAAACAACTGGCTTGAGAAATAAAATGCAAATGTTCATAAACAAGCCACTGAGTTCAACACTTTCTGATCAGCATTTTCAGTTAAGCAGGTCACAGAGGTTTATTTTAAAAGAAGGATGCCAGAGATAGAGAAAAAAGTATGTGCTTCTGCACTGCAAGAGTATAAACTTATGCTTTCGTTCTCTTCACTGCCTAGTGTATGAGAAAAGAGTAAAACCTGTCATATATTCTTCATCCATCCATCCATCATCCAATCCTACGTTGCCCCATGAGGAGCGTAGGAGCCCGGGGCTAGGCAGTTGGTCCTGACATTTAAGATGAGAGTGACCAACCTCACTCATCCCTGAGTGGCATTATGTGAGCAATAAACCCCAACCACCTCTTGGATA
This sequence comes from Coenobita brevimanus, assembly GCF_032717465.1. Classification (NCBI taxonomy): domain Eukaryota; kingdom Metazoa; phylum Arthropoda; class Malacostraca; order Decapoda; family Coenobitidae; genus Coenobita; species Coenobita brevimanus. The sequence goes on from NC_137024.1 coordinate 32,131,536, forward strand.
TAAACCTTCACCGGCTCAATCCGATTGGAGCACAATAATTACCTACTAAACCACCAGGCGCCAAAATTTGGTTATATGGTTAACACCCAGCGTAGTAAATGGTTTCCTGGTGTACAGGATACCATTTGGCTTGTCACTCAGTGTAGAGTCACCCACGGGCAGAAGGAAGAGGAAAGAATGAAGGAATGAAAGACAGAAGAGGGAGTGTAAAGTCACCCGCAGGCAGAAAGGTGAGGAAAGAATGAAGGAAAGAAAAACAGAAGAAGATGGAAGGAAAGAAGGATGGAGGAGAGGACAGGGCAGACACCCGAAAGCAGCACTACATTGAGTGAGTGGATGGTGAGCACCCCCACCTACCACAAATTCTTGCCGTGGCAGGATATCTCTCAAAAACAACCCCAGGTCTCCCATACCTTTGACACTGATCAATGCATAAAACACTGAGGAAGAAATTGGTGGGCCGAGGCCATACACAACTAAGCTGCATGAATACTGTGAGGAGAAGTGCATGATCAGGGATTTGGCACTCCTTTTTAACATGACAGCGCCCAGATTGACTCTGTCAGATACATTTACGTGAAGCTACAGAACATGATGATTGCTTTTGGAGTATCCGATTGAGCCAGGATTCCGGGGACTTGAATGATGAGTGAATGGAGGCATGGCCAATTGGATTGGGCAAATTTAGGCTGTCTGGACATTGTTACTCCTCACCCTGCCCTAGGGTGGGAAAGGAGGTCTGGATGATGATGATGATGATGTTGATGACAACAGAAGTGTGACAGTGTCTCAGATTGTGGACACTGAGCATTAGTCATGGCTCAGTGGAATCCATCCTTCACAAATATTTGGCTATAAGCAAAGTGTGTGCTTGTTAGGTACTGAGACTGCTGACTCATGAAATGAAGTGAAATCATAAGCAATGTTCAGAGGAGAATCTCATGCTGATGAACTGGGACAACGAAAAATTTAAGCAATGGTCCGTAACTAGAGATGATACAGTACATGGATTCATTAATATGACCCTTAGTCCAAGCAGCAATCAAAACAATGGAAGCACACCCATTCTTCAACAACAAAGAAATTCAAGGTTCAACCCAGTGACGGAAAGATCGTGTGCACCATTTTACATGACAGAAGAGTGATTCACATCGACTACATGCCACACAAAACTGTCCCTGCAGGTCAAAGTTATGCGGATTTACTTCAACGTTTGCGATAGTTAATTTGTAAAAAATGAGGTAGAAAGTTGTCGAAGATCCCCTTGTTCCTTCATGACAATGCTCCTCCCAACACATCACAGACTGCCAAGGTGGCTGTGCAGGACTGTGGATTTGAAGAGATGCTGCACCCGCCATATTCTCTAGACCTGACACCATATGACTTTCAAACTATTAAAAGGTTTGAAGGACCACCTCCATGGAACTCGCTTCATGGATGATAATGCCCTCAAGACAGCTTCAGAAGAATGGTTAAAAAAGCAAGATGATACCTTTTACACGGACAGCACTGAAAAGCTTCAGAAATGTTATAATGAGTGTCTAGAGGTTCATGGTGACTACAATGAAAAATAGTAATGATATACTGTCGTGTTTCCTTACACCCCAGGCCTAGAACTCCTTGATCCACCCTCAAATATATACATACTCTGACTGCTCCCGGATGCTTTTCTTCATCGGCTCAGTAAGAATACAGATTTTCTATTCTATTCTTACTGTCTCTGGATTATTTAGTTCTGAATGAGAGAAGTTTTCCCTAATGGAAGGGTTAATATAGTCTCTATTAATCCATTCAGAAGGAGATTTTTCCCCTCAAATAAATAAAAATGTCTGAAGACAGCATAAATAAACTCCAAGATAATGTCATCAGTTGGGAAGAGTTCGGCTTATGAAGGATCAGACTTCGTATTAAAAATTATTTCCATTAATTCTTGCACTGCTAAGAATTCTTTTAGTTGACTACTCCACAACAATCATATTTTACGAAGGAAAGACCTCACAAACTCAGAGGGTTAACCTCTACAGTATGAAGACACTTTCTCTAAGTGATTTTACATACTACCAGATTTTTTCTTTTCACCTAACAGAAAAATTCCCATGGGAATGGGGGGGAATGGCATTTGTTTCTAATTGCTTCATTATTAGACATCTCTCTGAAGCTATGTACACCTGTCTGGTGGTGGCAACGATGAAATGTAAGCATCACCATACCACAGCCATACTACCCAGCTTCCTCACCTGCAAGTTAGACAGTGGGTCGGCTGTTGATGCCCACCCCATCAGAGGATTTTCCCAGCGCTCTCGCTCATCAAAAGATAAGCACCATCTGAAATAAAAATACAGTAATAAGGTAGGTGGGGGCGCTCACCATCTACTTACTTGATGTAGTGCTTCTTTGGGTGTCTGACCTTTCCCCTCTTCTATCCTTTCTCTTCTGTCTTTCTTTTCTTCACTCTTTCCTCTTTCTTCTGCCTATGGATGCCTTTACACTCCCTCTTCTGTCTTTCCTTCCTTCACTCTTTCCTCTTCCTTCTGCCTATGGGTAACTCTACACTGAATGACAAGCCTCATGGTTTCCTGCATACCAGGAAACCATTTACAGTACTATGCTGGGTGGCAACCATATAACCAAATTAAGGCACCTGGTGGTTTGGTGGGTAATTAAGGTGCTCCAATCAGACTGAGCCTGTGTAGATTTATATCCAAGGGACGGTTGGGGTTTATTGCTCACATAATGCCACTCAGGGATGAGTGAGGCTGGTCATTCTCATCTTAAAGGTCAGGACCAATATGCCTAGCCCCAGGCTCCAACACTCCTCATGGGGCGACATAGGATTGGATGATAAATGAAAAAATGAAAATGATAACCATCCTAACTATTTTTTCATATTTCACTGTTTCACTTGAAAAAAAAATCATCATTCTATCTCTACTTCCTACCAACCCTTCCCTTCTATTCAAACTACCTAAAGACAAGTTTATTAACTCAAGAGACATGCCAAATGGTTTCCTGTACACTAGGAAGCCATCTACTGCACAGGGTGGTAACCATACAACCAAATTACGGCACCTGGTGGTTTAGTGAGTAATTAAGGCGCTCCAATTGGATTGAGCTTTTGTAGGTTTATATCCAAGGGGTGGTTGGGGTTTATTGTTCACGTAATGCCACTCGGGGATGAGTGAGGCTGGTCACTCTCATCTTAAATGTCTGGACCAACTTGCCTTGCCCCAGGCTCCTATGCTTTCAAAGGGGCAACACAGGATTGGATGATGGATGGATGGATGGATGATTTTTTTTTTTTTTTTTTACTGGAGGGATTACATATGGCTTTCATTAACTCCCCTCACTACACCAATGGTCTTCTCAACATGATAAAAATATCCATTAACAGTAAAAATAAACAAAAAAATTAAAAAACAGGCCAAAAGGTTAAAAATGTGGTGGAAAGCATCCCAAACTTGGAGAAGGAAGGCATAACATAAAAACTAAATCCCATATAAAAGATGTGCTTCAGTCCTACACTATCTCATGCTTCCCCAAAGCTGAATAAAACAGTCCCACACTGGCATAAATACAAAAATAAAAACCATATATCATTCTGAAAGGGTTAAAAACAATTTTCTCTAATCCAGTGGTTCTCAACCTGGGAGCTGCAAGGACCCACAAGGAAACCAGAGAGAGAGAGAGAGAGAGAGAGAGAGAGAGAGAGTGTGTGTGTGTGTGTGTGTGTGTGTGTGTGTGTGTGTGTGTGTGTGTGTGTGTGTGTGTGTGTGTGTGTGTGTGTGTGTGTTCTTACCTAATTGTATCTTTACAGGAATGAGTCAAGCTCGTACTGTCCCGCGTCTTAAACCATTTTTATCGTACATATCCTTGAATTTATAAATTATTTTGGCACACACTATTTCATTCGGTAGTGCATTCCACTGATTAAGTGCTCTATTCGGGAAACTAAATTTCCTTACATCTTTATTGCCTCACTTTTTATGCATTTTTTTGCAGTGTCCTCTTGCTGATGCATCCCCATATGTTATGTAATCATTTATGTGTACTTTCTCCTTCCCTGATATGCATTTGTATAGCATAATCATGTCTCCTCTTTTCCTTCTCTCCTGTAGTGTAGGTAGTTCAGTTTGTTTAGTCTTTCTTCGTAGCTTAGATCCCTTAAGCTTGGTACCCATCTTATAGCGGCCCTTTGAACTTTTTCAATCTTATCTATGTGTTTTTTGGATGAGGACTCCAGACTACTGATGCACACTCCAGGGTTGGTCTGATGATGTTATTATCCTCCTTAACATGTCTTCATTTATGTATGTGAATGCTATTCTCATATTTGCAAGCAGTGTATGCATGTTCTGTACCTTCTCACTGATGTGGTCAGCTGGAGATAGTCTGTTACTGATAATCATACCTAGGTTCTTCTCTTTTTCTGATATGTGTAGGGTTTTGCTTCCTTACTTATAATCCCAATCAGGTCTTTTTCCACTTTTACCAAACTTGAATACATGACACTTGTTCACATTGAATTTCATTTGCCATGTACTGCTCCTTTCATGAAGTTTATTTAATTCTTCTTGTAGCTCTTTACATGAGTCTGTGTTAGTAATTCTCCTTTGTATTTTTGCATCATCAGCAAACATATTTAGATAGCTTTCATTTCCAATGTTACTGTCTATATCATTTATATACACTAAAAACATAACTGGTGCCAGCACTGAGCTCTGTGGAACTCCGCTAGTCACTTCTCTCCATGATGGGTAATTTCCCCTTAGTACTGCTCTCATTTCCCCTTTTTTTGGTACAGTTTGCCTTGGATTCCTCCTTGATGGAACAGTTTCCATAAAAGTCTTTGGTGCAGTACTCTGTCAAATGCTTTCTTGAAATCTAAATTGATAATGTCCACTCATCTTTCTCTGTTCTGTAATGTTTCTGTTACTCTATCATCGTAGCTCAACAAATTGGTAACACATGCTTTTCCCTTTCTGAAACCAAATTGTCTTTCTGTTATATTGTGTTCTTCTGGATGATTTATCCAAACTTTTCTTGTCAGCTTTTCTAATACCTTGCTTACGACACTGGTTAGTGATACTGGTCGGTAGTTGAGTGGATTTTGTCTATTCCCTTTCTTGCATAAGGGAACAATGTTTGCTTTCTTCCAAATATCAGGTAGTTGACCTTGTCCCAAGGATTCCTTGAAAATTAAAAATAATGGTTTACTTAACTCCTTTGCACATTCATGTAGCACCCAACATGAAATTTCATCAGGACCATTTGCTTTTCCTTTGCCTAATTTACTTAGCTCCTCCTGTATTTCTTTTTTTGATATTTGTATATCTGGTAATATGTGTGGGCATGCATGTTCTATATAATCCCTCTCAAAATTATTTTCATCCATCCATCATCCAATCCTACATTGCCCCATGGGGAACGTAGGAGCCCGGGGATAGGCAGTTGGTCTCGACATTTAAGATGAGAGTGAATTTCTTATGTAAAAACTGATTGGAAATTCTTATTTAGTGCTTCACAAATATCCTTCTCTTGTGTGTAGGTGATCCCCTCATCTGTAATGGATTGTATTTTATCTTTTACTTTGGTTTTGCTTCAGATATAGCTGTAAAATAGCTTCGGTTTATCACTACTTTTATTTATGATGTTCTCCTTAAACTGTTTTTGAACTTCCCTCCTTATTCTTGTATAATCGTTTCTTGCCTGTTTATAGTTGTTATATGCCCTTTCACTATTGTGTCCTCTGTATCTATTCCACACCAAATCCCTTTTTCCTTTTGATTTTTTACATTCTGTATTAAACCATTTCTTTATTTTCTTTTCTGCTTCTTTGTGCTGTGGGATGTACCTCTGGACTCCTATGTCATAAAGTTCACAGAATTTTTTATATATAACTTTTAAATCTTGTCCTCTAAGCTCTTTTTCCCAATCTACTTCTAAGAAGTATTTCTTTATGTCATGATAGTTGCCCTTTTTGTAGTGAAGGCTCTTTTTGTAACTTTCATTACTGTTAACTATGTCATATGAAATCCTGAAGTTGTAACTTAATACTGCGTACTCACTTTTGCCGAATGGAAGGTGATACATTATATTGTCAGTATCATTTTCTTGCTTAGTAAATATAAGATCTAGTACTGATGGTATGTCACATCCTCTTTTTCTGGTGCTTTCTTTTACATGCTGTGTTAGGAAAAACTCCTGCACAAGGTCCAGGAGCTTTAGTTCCCAACAGCTTTCCTGGCTTTTTATATCTAGAGTATTCCAGTTTATATCTGTATTGAAATCACCAGTTAGTATAATGTGTGTGTGTGTGTTCTTACCTAATTGTATCTTTACAGGAATGGGTCAAGCTTGTACTGTCCCATGTCTAAAATCATTTTCACCATACATCTTAAATTTATGAATTGTTTTGGCACACACTATTTCTTTCGGTAGTGCATTCCACTGATCAATTGCCTTATTTGGGAAACTAAATTTCCTTACGTCTTTATCGCCTCTCTTTTTATGCAGTTTTTAGCAATATCCTTTTGCTGATGCTTCCCCACAGGTTATATTATTCATTTATGTCTATTTTATCCTTTCCTGATATGCATTTATACAGCATAATCATGTCTCCTCTTTCCTTCTCTCCTGTAGTGTTGGCATATTCAGTTTTTCTAGTCTTTCTTCATAGCTTAGATCCCTTAAGCTTGGTACTCATCTTGTAGTGGCCCTTTGAACTTTTTCAATCTTACCTATGTGTTTCTTGAGATGAGGATTCCAGATTACTGATGCATACTCCAGGGTTGGTCTGATGAAAGATGTTATTATCTTTCTCAGCATGTCTTCACTGATGTATGTGAATGCTATTTTCATATTTGCAAGCAGTGTATACATGTTCCATACCTGCTCACTTATGTGGTCAGCCGGAGATAGTCTGTTAATGATAATCACAACTAAGTCCTTCTCTCTTTCTGATATGTGTAGGGTTTTACTTCCTAACTTATAATTCCAATCTGGTCTTTTCCCACTTTTACCAAACTTGATTACCTGACACTTGTCCACACTGAATTCCATTTGTCATGTACTGCTCCTTTCATGAAGTTTATATAATTCTTCTTGTAGCTCTTTACAAGAGTCTGTATTGTAATTCTCCTTTGTATTTTTGCAACATCAGCAAACATACTAGCTTTCATTTCCACTGCTGCTATCTATGTCATTTATACTGTATATACTAAAAACATAATTGGTGCCAGCACTGAGCCCTGTGGAACTCCGCTAGTCACTTCCCTCCATGATGAGTAATTTCCCCTTTGTACTGCTCTCATTTCCCTTTTTCTGAGAAAATCTTGCATCCAAGAATTCAGTTTCCCTTAGACTCCTCTTTGATGGTACAGTTTCCATAAAAGTCTTTGGTGTGGTACTCTGTCAAATGCTTTCTTGAAATACAGATAGATACTGTCCACCCATCCTTCTCTTTTCTGTAATGTTTCTGCTACTGTGTCATAGTAGCTTAACAGATTAGTAACACATGATTTTCCCTTTCTGAAACCAAGTTACCTTTCTGTTATAATTTTGTGTTCTTCTAGATGGTTTACCCAAACTTTTCTTATCAGCTTTTCCAGTATCTTACTTAAAACACTGGTTAGTGATACTAGTCGGTAGTTAAGTGGATTTTGTCTATTCCCTTTCTTGAATAGGGGAACAATGTTTGCTTTCTTCCAAATGTCAGGATGTTTACTTTGACCTAAGGATTCCTTAACCCCTTAACCACGGGGCGTCACTTTTGTGACGCTTGGGAGCAAGGGATCATACCACGGGGCGTCACTTTTGCGATTCTGTGTTATTTTGAATTCATCCAGGCTTTCAAGTGGTAGCTTGTATCATCTATCAGTACTGCCAATGTCCAACACTAGTCAGCACTCCTGATCTCATCTGTATTCCCATCCATTGTTGACAATTTAGCCATTTCTCCCCATTCTTGACTCCCCTCCCTACCTTCCCTCCATTACCCTCTCCTCTCACCTGCCCAGCCGTGCTACGCTAAGTAAATCTTCCCTGGAATTTTCCACTGATTTCATTCATTGAAATAAGCCCTATGCCCTATTCTTATACCAAATAATATATACCAAAAAGAAATAAGGTAAGTGAGATTGCCATACACCTGGAATTGGCTAATTATCACCTGACAACACCTCACGTGCACTCATTCGCTAATTTTTGCTGTTTATTTCCCCTTGAAATATGCCGTATAATCTATTCTCGTACTAAAAATATATATAAGGAGGCCCAGCCGTGCTACGCTAAGTAAATCTTCCCTGGAATTTTCCACTGATTTCATTCATTGAAATAAGCCCTATGCCCTATTCTTATACCAAATAATATATACCAAAAAGAAATAAGGTAAGTGAGATTGCCATACACCTGGAATTGGCTAATTATCACCTGACAACACCTCACGTGCACTCATTCGCTAATTTTTGCTGTTTATTTCCCCTTGAAATATGCCATATAATCTATTCTCGTACTAAAAATATATATAAGGAGGGAAGGGAGAAGCCTAAGTGATATTTATATTCACCTGGAACTACCCAATTTATAATGTATTGTCTAGATTTCCTGCCAATCATTTCACTGCTATATATTAGCAGCTGTCAAGAGGCTGACGTTGGCAGTAATGCATTTCCCTAGGTAGGCCACTCCGGCCCACCCCTATCAGTTCACTGTCATCTTCCAAGGTGAAGGTATGTCTGTTTGCTCCTGCTAACTTCTGCCGCTTTTTACCCCCATGCAAAGGGCCCTGTGACCTTTACCCCCTACTAAACCTCGTGTGGAAAGAGGTAAAGGGCTGACAATTGAAAGAGAGTGACTACGATCTTTCTGTTGAGTAAAACAGTGCAAGTGGAATTGTAAATAATGTGTAAACAGCAAGTGAATGCAATGAATGTAAATATAAGTGAAAAGTGGAAAATAGTTTTATAAGTTACTTCAAGTGACAGTGCATAACACAGTGTAAATAAAATAGAAATGTAATTAAATAGAGAATGTAAATAGAAATGTAAATGAGTAGTATTATAAGAATACGAGTATAAATACTAGGAGTAATGAAAGTGAGTTTCACTCTAGCATGCATGAATACTATGAGTTATGAGAGTGAAGGTGAAAGTGACATTCACTCTCAATGCTAGTATACAGGACGAGAAAGTGAATGCTACGTATTTTACTGAAAGAAATTGAATGCCTACAGTGACAATAAATTACTATTACTGAAGGAAACTTATGGATAAAGACTGTAGATATATATAAGTGTTAAATAGTAATAGAAATATAAACTGTGAGTGTTTTTATGAATAATAAATGACAACACCAGCGGCAAACTACCGCAAGTGGGAAGGTCATATGCCCTCGTAATTTTCATTGCTTTCACAGTGTTTTTTTTTTTTTTTTGGAATATGGATTCCAAACTATTTGAGAATCATAGAATAGTGTTTCTAGTGATAATATCAGGCTGTGGTAATCATATTACGGGTTGTCGGGAAGTGTAAACTGGAGACTTCGTTACCCAACTTCAGAGGTCTCCACAAGTCCTACGGTACTCGATGAAGGCTCAACAAACACCCCAGGAGAAAGCTGAAGGTATGTGCCATAAGCATATGTGATTTTAATATTCTAGGACTAATAACTGATTTTTGGCAAATATTTTTAGAGAGTCTGTCGGAGCGCAAATATGCCCGTGGGTGCCGCAAGAAAACGCAAATCAAGCCCGCAGTTAAAGGGTTAAAAATTGAATACAATGGTGTGCTTAGCTCTTCTGCACATTCATGTAGCACCCAACCTGAAATTCCGTCAGGACCAAATGCTTTTCCTATGTCCAATTTACGTAACTCTTCCCGTACTTCTTTTTCTGATATTTGTACATCTGGTAATATGTGTGGGCATGCACATTCCACATCATCTCTCTCAAAATTTCTTTCTTTTGTAAAAACTGATTGAAAGATTTTATTTTGTGCTTCAAAAATATCTTTCTCTTGTGTATTGATGATCCCCTCATCCATAATGGACTGTATTTTATCATTAACCCCTCTGTGGCCGAAGATCCGGAATTTTCCGTGCACCCCAGGCCGATGCCGGGGCCATTTTTTGAAGTTTCGAAAATTGATTTTTTTTTCTTGCCATACTGAAGAGAAAGTTCAGATGCACCTAACAGTGCAAATCCCAGCTTCCCAGATGCATTTTGTGGCTTGCAATGAAGCGCAGAAATTGCAGAAATATCGGCAACCGATATCGCCGCCCAGGGGACTGCCGCATCGCAACTGGGCAGGTGTTGTTATTTTTTTTTACCTCCCAAAACAATGTGAATGGTGCTGAAATGTTGTGCATATATGAGATATGATGATATCGAATGATTTCAGTACATAATGTTAGGAATGGCTGGAAAAATAAAATGTTATGAATACATATCACCTTTTTTATATATGTTTATGGTAGTTTCGAGTTATTTTTTATGTTATCGTTGTGCCCATGCTTGGAAATGAGAGCGAAACAGTTGAATTTTCAGTCCTAAATGAGAAAACTGCACGTCCTCCAAGGCTAGACTCTGCCACGGGAGAATAAAGTGGAGGGTCAGTCCGATTAGCAAAACGGAAGTTGAGTCGCAACTTCCAGCTCCCACACCATGAGCATGGCTAAAAATAGAATCGTAATGCAGTTTCAGAACTAAGAACATGTTCCGGAACATGTTCCGTAATAACATGTTCATCTTTCTCTATCATTTTACGTTCATCTTTATCATTTTACCATGTTATTTTCGCAATATATATTGCTGTCTCGTAAACAGGGTGGTTGTGTGTGTTTTGCAAGAGAGGAAAAAGATTGTATTTTCTGTCTGGGTCGAGATAATGGGTGTAACTAGGTGTGTTTAGGCATGGCCACGAGCAAAAAAATCGTACATCCACTCGTCACGACAGCAGGTGGTGAACAGACAGTTGATACGTGAGAGGGTGAAGTCAAGGTCAGTCTCATGTCCCAGATTTTCGTTCACTTCCCGAAAGTTTTCACAGTTTTCTACAAGTCGCATTGCATCAAATGATCCAAACCATTACAGCAAACCTGAGCAAAAAGGTAAAGATACCAAGACAAAAATGTATTTTTCTCTTATTATCATGTTTTTTTTTGTATGTGCCTGTATTACTTCATAATCGTAAACAGGTGGTTGTGTGTGTTTTGCAAGAGAGGACAAAGATGATTTGTTCTGCCTGGGTCGAGATAATGGGTGTCGTTGTGCTTGTTTAGGCATGGCCAGGAGCGAAAAAATTGAAAATCCACTCATCACAGCAGCAGGCTCTGAACTGCTTGATGGGGTGTATGGGAGTGTAGTGTAGGTCAGTGTGAAGATGTTCAGGACATTCATTCACTTCCCAAAAATTTTTGCAGTTTTTTACAGGCTGCACTAAAATGACGCCGGCGGCCATTTATTGGCCAAACGTCATTCAACGCCGGCAGCCACGGAGGGGTTAACTTTGGTTTTGTTTTGAATGTAGCCGTAAAAAAGCTTAGGTTGATCACTACTTTAATTACAATGTCCTCCGTAAACTGTCTCTGAGCCTCCCTCCTTATCTTCCGTAAACTGTCTCTGAGCCTCCCTCCTTATCTTTGTATAATCATTTCTTGCCTGTTTTTAGTTGTTATATGCCCTCTCACTATTGTGTCTTCTGTATCTATTCGACAGCAAGTCTATTTTTTCTTTTGCTTTTTTACATTCTGTATTAAACCATTTCTTTAATTTCATTTCTGCTGCTTTGTGCTGTGGGATGTAATTTTGGACTCCTATTTCATAAAGATCACAGAATTTTCTGTATATAATATTTAAATCTTGTTCTCTAAGTTCCTCTTCTCAATCTATTTCTAAGAAGTACTTCTTCAGGTCATGATAGTTGCCCTTTTTGTAATTTAGACTTTTTGTAGCTCTCATTGCTGGTAACGTCATATGCAATCCAGAAGTTACAATTTAACCCCTTCTTTTGGAAGAAGTTCAGGGAGCTCTTGCCTCTCCTGACATTGAGAGGACTCTCCCTAGGTGCCAAGGGGTCTTTGTATGCAGCATGTGTTAGGAGTGTAATGCTGTATGGTAGTGAGACCTGGGCAGTGAAGGAGGAAGATATTCGCAGGCTCAGACATACAGAAATGACAATGATTAGGTGGATGTGCAGTGCGTCCCTGCATCCAAGGCCTGGAGGGGCTGGGTTTATGATGGAAGAGTTGAGAGGTAGGATGGGACTGGAGTGTATTGGTGTTGTGATGAGGAGTGGTAGATTGAGATGCTTTGGACATGTGGAGAGGATGGGGGATGATAATTGGGTGAGGAAGGTGAGAAGTGTTAATATTGGGGGTGGGGTTATGAGGGGTAGACCGAGAAAGACATGGGACGAGGTCATTAAGTGTGACCTCAGGGTTAAGGGACTGAACAGGGAGGCTGCAATGGATCGTGCAGCATGGACAGCCACCATTAGGTGACCAAGGCCAACACATGCAAGCATGTTGGAGCCTTTAAAAATGAAAACGAAATTTACCGACCTCTCCCCCCAGTGTAAACAATACGTTTACCCCCCCATACTGACCTGATAGCTCTCCCTCCCGTAGTCTGAGGGGTAGTGTATATTTCTTGCCACGTCGAAACTATTCACTCTTTGTGATTTGTTTGTATACTGATGATCACATAACCCCAGCGTGATGTTGGTAATTAAAAAAAAAATTATAAAATAAATCACTAAGGTATATAAGTTTACATATCTTATGCTGAAGTACTGTTACCCACGTAACTACTGTACAAACTGGCTTGAAAAAAATGTCCTGCACAGATGGATGGCTTATTTATTTACCTTGTAAGCTGAGCATGAAGTGTGTGGACACACGTGATGGTGATGGCGACCTTGACCCACTTGTTGCAGAGAGTGCAGTGTCACTAAGCTCGCTACTAATTTCTTCCTCCTCCTCACTCACATCAACCTTGCTATCATTTTCAGGATCACAGTCATCTACTGACACATCAGACACTGCTGCATCATCATCTGATACATCTAAATAAGTATCCTCATGAGGAATAAACTCGTCACTATCGGAATCCGCCAGAGACGCCATAAGAGAAAAATATCCTGTACACCCCCTCTTGTGGTCAAGTTCGTGGAAACTGACTCTCTCAGGCAGGCCAAGGGGTGTAAATTTTGCCATATGTCAGCAGAAAATATAGTACGATATCTGTAGTAGAAATTATAAATAAAATAATGATTGGTCTAAAAGAGGTTACATCACAGATGAGTGAGCAAGCCATTGGTGCCACCACAACTCAGTCGTGACGTATCTTATGATGTCAGAATTCGTCAGAACTTCGTCACAGTCTGTTGTCAAAACACAGAGATGTTGCTAACACGAGGTCCTCAGAAACAGCCTTACCGGGCTATCCTGAGACCCATAAGCTGCCATTCATTAGAGGGTGTACCAGCGTACCACGGTAGCGGTTCCTGCGTCTCACGGGTGTTTACAGGCGATGTACAGAGGTACAGTTGAACACAGAAATTGGTACGACACTTCATATAGGGGCAACGCAGCCGGTCCATCCTTACTGCACGGCGAGTACATGTGTTTAGCTCCGCCCACCAGTTCACACAGTCGAGACTCTTTACGGGACAGTGTGAACCGAATCAAGACGTCTATTGAATATGTTCATATGAAGGGTGACAATCTGTACCTTATAATACGGGTGAAACATATTTAATGTTCGTGAAAAGGATTACATAACTTCTGCATAGACAGTAAGAGTTATTTAATTCCCGAGGAAATCTTATGCAACTACTGCGGTTAAGTAAAACAAAATGCAACTTTTATTTGTGACACTAATATTTCAACGTTGGGTCTGGTTAGTACTTGGATGGGTGACCGCCTGGGAACACCAGATGCTGTTGGCATCCCTACGTGTCGGGTGGGGTTGGTGGAGGATTGGTGCCCTTCCCTGTAAAACAATTAACTCTGAGCCCTTGGCCACCCCGTCTGGGATGCATGGCGTCTGGCAATGAATGAATGAATGATGAATATTTCGTCCATTCACCTCCATTCTCATTAACATCCCTCAGTTTGTCAGAATGGAATATACAAATTGCAGATCTGTTCAGGCCTATTTCTGCCGATTTCCCACTGTGTGTTGATGTGATCCACGAGTTGTTGGAGTGTTCGCTCGTGCATATTGTCCAGGTATTTACCAATTGAGCCCATTTATGTTCAATAACATTCATATCAGCTCCTTTGCTTGGTCAGTCAAGAAGTTGAATGTTACCTTGTTCCTGAAACCACTCTTGAACAAGATGAGCGGAGTGAATGTCATACATGAAAAACATATGGGTCCCTCTGGGAAAGGGTAATCTTTCTCCCTAAGAGAAGGCAAGAAAGAGGTTTGTAACAGCTCCACATATTTTGCTGCTGTAAATCGTCCCTCAATGCGGAAGACGTCCTGCTACCATGTAGAGACACCCAACCCCATACAATGCAGGTGGTGTGACCAGAACTGGCTACCTGAACGATGCTTGCAGGGTCGTATCTAAGTAAGAAACCATTTTTAATTATAAATAATAGGGAAACAGTAAATATTGTATATATATATATATATATATATATATATATATATATATATATATATATACAGAAACACACACATACACACAGTAAGGTAATACATGTGCCATGGGGTTTTGAATGTATAGGGAAGCTAGCATATCCAATTACATATGGTGAGAGAAACAGGCCATGATGCAAGAATGAGGACCAAATTTATGGAGACTACTTAATTAGAGTTATCTTACCGTGTTTTATTTCGCCGCCAAGAGTGAAGCTTGCCATGCATGATGGACGAAAAACATTTCTCTTCCGTGAACACAACCCGGCCCCAGAACTTCATGCCTTGCTCAGCATGACGTTTAGCAAACTCCATCCTTCCTGCCTGGTGTCACTCCATCAAGATCTCCTTCATCTCAGGAGTTCGGTGATGTATACCTGCATTATGAAGTCTGCGTCTGATGGTCATTGCTGAGACCTCCAGGTATAGGTTATAACGAATGGCCACCACGTTGGTTACAGGGTCTTCTACAGCCGCAGCGACAATAACATTGTCCTCCTCTGAAGAAGTTGCCTGAGGGGCACCCGACCTCGCTGTGATAAAACTATATAGAGTATACTGTATCCTTCATTGTGCAATTTGAACTTATTCCTGGAGTGATAACATATCGGTTTATTAAATTACGTATAGCGAGGCTGAAGTCATCTGGAATATTTACATCGTGATGTTTTAATAACTTAGTATCCCTTTTGCAAAAAGCATATTAAAGCCCAGTGAAGATACAATAATTATTGCAACTTCCAGTTAGGTTTTAACATTCTTAAACCACAATTCATAACATATCTACAGTGGCTTTAACGTGCCTTCAATTAAGCTAGTTTCGTATTTTTTTATAATTTATCATGTATGGTATGGTCTGTGTCTGTAGAAATTATAGGTATTGCCACATTAAAATATAAACATACTGGAGGAGAATACCTTGTTATCTCTGCACCACGAACAGCTTAAAAGTCAATTAACACCGCACGTAGGCAACTGCTCATCGTATGAGATGTTGACAGCAACTGCTTGTCCCAGTGACATTTTACCTGCTGTCAATCGGGCAAATTAGCATGAATTCGTAGGTATTCTCAACACGTTACCAGCAGTGGCTTTGGGATACACGCAGAAATAAAAGGAACTGACACCCGTGTCCTGCAATATAAACTCACCCAAGCCATTTAAGTTGCCACTTTCCTCCCACCTTCGCATCCATTTCTGCACAGTCCTGGTAGATACACCAACTTCATGAGCAATTGCCCGTATCGACAGACCATTATCACGTAGGCCCGACTTCGCTCCAGTAGATTACTATTTCTCCAATTCATTGCATGACCAATTAACTCTGACCCTTCCTAGCTGCAACGGTGACAACATCTCCGTTAAGCATCAGAGTTTTGCCCGGTGTGTGTGTGTGTGTGTGTAGCTACACAACTAGAACGACATATACTGCTTTCCTAATCTAACAGTGTAACTGTATAAAGGAAATATAGTGTAAACAGTCAATTTCAACAAAGATACAGCTGATATACTTGAAATTACATTGGCAATTAAATGACTTGCTTCTTGTTTCTGTGTGAAGCCTTCATCGAAACACACAATCCCATGAGTCTGGACTGTGAACTGGTGGGCGGAGTTAAATACACGTACTCACCGCGCAGTAAAGTTGGACCGGCTGCGTTGCCCGTATGTGAAGTGTGGTACCAATTTCTGTGTTCAACTGTACATCAAAACACATTTTCGGTAAAGAAGGGGTTAATACTACATGGTCTCTTTTGCCGAATGGGGGGTGATACATTATACTGTCAATTTCATTTTCTTGCCAGGTAAATATAAGATCTAGTACTGATGGATCATCAAGTCCTCTTTTTCTAGCGTTTTCTTTTACATGCTGTGTTAGGAAGAATTCCTGCACAAGATCTAACAGCTTTTGATCCCAACTGCTTTCATGGCTTTTTACATCTAGAGTATTCCAATTTATATTTGAACTGAAGTCTCCAGTTAATACAGTTCTATCAGATTTCTCTTCCATTCTATGTAATAATGTTCTTAAACTCTGAATTGTACTTTCTGCCAGGTCTTCATATTCGCCTCTTTCCCAGCTATTTGTTTTAGGTGGCAGATATAAATTTGTCACAACTGATTTCCCTTCATATGTGTTTATTTCCAACGCAGTCAGTTCTACTTGTGAGGGTATATCTACTTTTATTTCTTTGACTTGTAGATTTTTCTTTGTTAAGATTATAGAGCCTCCTCCCTTTCTTGAATTTCTGTCTCTTCTCCATATATTGTATTCCTCTACTTTTAGAGTATCGTTTGATATCTCTGGTGTTAATTTTGTTTCAGTTACGCAGATATGTGGTTCCTTTCCTAGTCTTCTACCTCTAATAAACACCATTCCATCTACATTTGAGTACATCAACCTAACCACCTTGTTTAAATTCCTGCCATGACTTGAGTCTACTACCTTCCTCCTTTCTGTTCCTTGTTGGTTATGTACCACTTTCTTACCTGCAGTCCAATTACTTTGTAAAAAAAATCTACTCTTCCCTTCTTCAGATCTTCCTTCGTTCTTTTAGTATTCCCAATTCCTCTTGAGTTAGGCATCTTTTTATCCATTCTTTTTTAAATTCCTCTTTTTCCATGAGTTTGTTTGCATTTTTTTGGATTGCTTCCACAGTGTTCACACTCTGGAAGGTTACTTTCAGAGGCATTGACTTATTTCTCTCATATTTCCCTAGCCTTTCATGTTCCTGTTATGTCTTTATTACAGGTTTACTCTGATGCTTCCTTCAACAAGGTCATTATATTTGCCATCGTTTTTTGTCTCTCGAAATTTTGTAATTTTGTTTTTTTACTTCTTCCTCCTCTATACCAGTGATTACTATGACTTACTGATAATCAGCTGCTGAATCTTTGACCAATTTTGGGTTGTGTGTGTGTGTGTGTGTGTGTGTGTGTGTGTGTGTGTGTGTGTGTGTGTGTGTGTGTGTGTGTGTGTGTGTGTGTGTGTGTGTGTGTGTGTGTGTGTGTGTGTTACAAAATTTCACTTTTATACTATATACCAGACTGATGAATAGTACTGAACAGAGATACTGGGAGGTGAATATGTATACACAAATCCACCTGGTCTAAGCTAAGTAAAGAAGCAGAAGGATGGAGAGAAGTAACTTGTAGTTTAAAATGTATAACTGTGATGCAGATTTTCACTCTTTTAGTTCTTATATTCATTACCAATGTAACTATTGACTGATGAACAGTACTGAATGGAGATACTGTACTGAAAAGTAAGTGCGCATTTGTGTGAATGTGATTATATCAAGTGGGTGGGTATTAGGAGTAAAAAAAAATTTTCCTTAAACTTGTTCTTTCAAAATTTGGGTACACCTTACACAGTGCAGCATCTTATAATCCATGAAACACAGTAACCATGTCTGTGTTTCTGCTACGTACCATAACAATATGTAACTGATGGATCTAAACTGTCATAAAAAAAGAAAATTTAGGCTTGCATTTGGGGTGCCTGGTACCAACTAGATTTTATTCTGTGTATTTGTTATTGCTTAATTTTGTTATCATGCACCATGTTAGGCACCAATTATGCGAAATAATCAAGAGACACTGTATACCCACTTCACATTTAGGTCATTTCCATTCTCTTCAAGCTCAGCTATATTACCTTCGCAAATAATCTTCTACCTTTTCATTAACAAACCTCCTTACTTTAAATCTTGTGCAAATCACACATTTTCCTATCCTATCCATCCTATACAATCCAAAATCATTTACGAGTCTCATTTCCACTGCTTGACTTTTTGCACTCCAGCCACACCACGTTAATGTAGGCATGAACACACCATCAAGCAACCCTCTCACAGCTTCCAAACTCATACCTGTTTTGTATGAAGGTCTTCATAGCACCAGCTACCTTTCTTCTTTGTGCAACTCTACTTTCAGTTACATTGCACATTTATTTCTCTATTACTGCAATTAGGTACTTAACCCGTCACATCCCGAGCTATTTTGCACCTCCGACACCCCCCAATCCCGAGGTATTTTTGAAAATGTTTTTTTTGGCTAAAACCTCCGCTTTTGGTGAGAAACATCGAAATTTCATAGAGAAATCGCTCACCTGAGGTTTAAAATACTCGATCCAGGTAGCAGTACATCCTTACCTGACTGAGTTTTCTAACAGGCTGGCACCAAAGAAAACGAGTTCTATGGGAGGGTAACTATTTCACACAACTCATAAACGGTATTTATTTATTTACTTGGTACGAATTTATATGTAGTACGAGAGTATATTGTTTTTCAAACAGTAATATAGGCATTATAAGCATTGTTTCACTCACTAACTCATCACCATACCTGACCTTCTTTTGCCACATTACCTGATCATCATTTCTGACTGTTTCTTCCTCTAATGCTATGTAAACTTTGTCCTCCACATTGTCATCGATTGGGGAATTACTCTGGCCCTGAATGTCTTTATTGGCCAGGTCACTGGTAACAGGTGAATTGCCGAGACAATGGTGTGCGGGGGGAGGAGGGGAGGTTATGCGGTGTAAGGCACTGTCCCTGCTTGGCATCTTGTAGAGGAATAGAGAAAGGTGTCCCGTGTATATGTACGAAAAATCACACGTGAAAATTGAAAATTTTGCAAATTAGGGACCTTGCAATTGCACGAAGAACCAGTATGTCGTCGGGACTGGCAAATGCAAAATGTTGCAACGTACCCATACGTCGTCGGGACGTCTTGGGTTAAACTCCCTCACCAAGTCATCTCTCCAAGCACCAGCACCTCACAATGAGAGTCCTGTACTCTCTTAACTTCATCACTTTGCTCATATCTACATTTTCAAAACACAAAGCTCACAGACAGTATTAGTCTCTTTTGTCAAAGGATGTATGTCCCATTATACCTTTGCTATCTCTAGCAACCTTTACTATGGGGAGCAGATGGTTGTTACTTATGAAGGTACATTTGTGTGAGTTGGGAGCAGGGGAGTGAAATGGCGGGGGACAGGGCGACTTGGAGGCGATTTGTTTGTGGCCACCCCAAACGGGACTGAGGCGTCTGGCAATAGATAGATAGATAGATATTTGTCTGATTTTTTATATGTTTTGTTACTTTATATGAGCAGTAATATCCCAAAGTTTGAGTAAATTTGACTGATTAGTTTTTACAGAAAAAAAATAATATATGCAAAAAGTGCATAAAAAAAAAAAAAAAAAAAAGACTAGAAATGGGAAACCAGGGAATGTGTGTTCATCTGATCTCTATGATATTTGGTAGATATACTGATAAAACCCTCACTGATAAATTGCCCAAACAGTTTTTTAATATTCTTCACCAATG
The DNA here is from genome assembly GCF_032717465.1 of Coenobita brevimanus. Lineage (NCBI taxonomy): Eukaryota > Metazoa > Arthropoda > Malacostraca > Decapoda > Coenobitidae > Coenobita > Coenobita brevimanus. The sequence goes on from NC_137024.1 coordinate 32,151,518, forward strand.
CTGAACAAAAAAAAAAAGTCCCAAAATGCCTATGTATTTTTCCCAATTTTTACCCCTTTTTGCCATCTTGAAAAAATCGTTAGTCACGTTTGTCAGTCTCTGACAAAAATATACACACAAAATGTTCCAATTTCATTCCTCTTTTTGTGGGTATTTTGCTTTTTGTCTTATGTTCAAAACTATCTATCTATCTCTCTACTGCCAGACGCCACAATCCCGTATGGGGTGGCCACAAACAAATTGCCTCCAAGTCACCATGTCCCCCGCCATTTCACTGACCTGCTCCCAATTCACACTCCCCCTCTCTTATATACCTCTCCACTCCATCCCTCCATCTCATCCTTGGCCTCCCCCTCCCTCTCCCCCCCTCCACCTCACTCACATACACTCTCGTCGTCAGTCTCTTACCCTCCATCCTCTCCACATGGCCAAACCACCTCAGTGTGTTCCTCCTAACACTTCCTATCACATCCACACCACAACGCTCCTTTATATCCTCATTCATCAGCCTCTCTCTCCACGTGACTCCACAGGCTCCTATTAAATAGCTCATTTCCACTGCTCTCACTTGACTTGTGTCCTTCCAACAGTGTCAAGCTTCACTTACATACATTAGAGTTGGTATCACAATACTGTCATGTAGTAACTTTTTCATTTCCATGTTCACTTCCCTGTTTATCACTACTTTCAAGGAACCACCAACCTTTCTTCCTTGTTGTACCCTTTCAAGCACTTCACCCTCTAAACTTCCATCCTTACTCATCACACTCCCCAAATACTTAAACGTATTCACATTTTCCATTTCCCCACCATCCAATCTCACCGTACATTCACTGACTTCACCTCTCTCAAAGACCATCACTTTACACTTCCCTACATGCACCTTTAGATTCCGTTTCTTTCACACTCTCCAAAACTCATCCACCAAGCCTTGCAGCTCCCCTTCGTCTTCACTTAATAACACAGAATCATCTGCAAACAACAATACAGAAAGTTTCCAAACACTACCCTCTCTCACTATGGCCACTCCAACATCCACTGCCCTACCTTGTACCTCTTTTATTACCCCATCCGTGTACAGACTGAACAACCATGGTGACATGACACATCCCTGTTTCAACCCAACCTTCAAAGAGCAAAAAACTAACGGAGTTATGTCACTCCAAAGGACAATAAGTTTAGTTCCGAGATATCACTCATTTTCCGTTGACTTGCAGTGTCTGTACAATTAGAAACAAATTAGGTAATTTTTTTATTTTGAGTTAGGATTAGGGATGGTTATGAAAAAGTAGAGGATGTTGGAGAAGAAGCTGGAGAAAAAGACGTAGAAGGTTGGGGGTCGCCAGGTGAGGTGGCATGGGGGGGGGGGATGGTGGAGAAGGAATTGCTACTTCCAACACATTTTCCTACCCTCAGAATGGCGTCAAATTCTTCTCTGCTACTTTCTGACGTTGCAGTAGCTCTTAGATGGTCGCCCCATTTTCAAAAAGTGTGCAAAAACGACGAGAAATGGCCAAGATTAACCTGTCACGTCCCGAGGTTTTCTGCACCTATGACATCCCCCAGTCCCGAGCCTTTTTGGAAAAATTTTTTTTTTGCTAAAACTTCCGCTTAGGTCGAGAAACGAAGGAAAATCACAAAGAAAGTGGTTCCTGCGGTCTATAAGTGATCTGTACAGGTGTGGTTCCCCCCCGCAGGTATCGTATTCTGTAATGGGCTGGATATGCGTTTACGTTTTCTATGGTAAGGAATAATGGGAGAAACAACACACAACACCTCTATATTTATTGAATTTGAACTAATAAACAATAACAGTAACAATATAATGGATTTCAGACACATATATATGAAAAATAAGCAATGTACCATCGCGCGAGCATAGCGAGTTTGGTCCGAGTCGTAACATGCTATATGCTAAGTTTCTGGTATGAGTCAACCTATCATTTTTTCTACTTGTATACTTCTGTTTCAATGACAATTTACCAATTACAACTGTTTGTAAGTGTTTTCAGATGTTTTCATTCATTATGATGACATGCAGCATAAGTTTAGCGCACATCAGCTTAGTAAGCGCACTCGCTATGACTCGTATTTCAACATACCAAATTGTTTTATCACTTTCCAATTATTTTTTCCCTTTACATAGAACCTTTCCTCCACCACTGTAAAGGTTTTCAATTATTTTCATTCATTACGAGGGCATTTAGCGATATGCTAGCGCATATTCACGTAGCAACCACGATCTCAAACACTCGTGTTTCATCATCTACTTTATTTATTCACTCCAATTATATTTTCCCACTTACATTACACACGTTTACACCCCTAGAATGCACTGTACATACTTACTGCCATTATTTATTCAAGTGAGCGTGAGAATATCGCCTGAAAATACCCTCGCAAGGATTGTTTCGTCATACATAATACTCACACACTTATATACTAATTCACTCACACACTTATATACTAATTATTCACTTTATCACTTGCTGACTTTTATTTTGACTAATACGTGCCTTATTCATTCGACTGAGCGTCAGGAAATCTTATCTTTATACACACGCTATGAATATTTGACTTAGAATATACATCATCATATACAATAATTTGAACTTATATTATACCCGTAAGAATGTCACATAATAATAATTATATAATTACAGGCCGTATTTATTGCACTGAGCGACAGAATATCGCATCATACAACCCTCTCTATGTAAGTTTCAACTTAGGGCAGATTTATATACTTACACCCAATGTTTTCACTTATGTTCTACCCGTAGGCACTTTATACTAATATTTGGAGATCCACATTACTGATAATTTCACTGAGCGTCTGTCTGTCGCATTTACCTCATAATTTCAGCGTCCTTTCGCATTCACACCATGCTAAAATTGTATCAACGTGTGATATTCACTAAAACATGGGTGAATACAGAGACCCACGTCACACTGCACGCACTCATAGCGGGTGTCCTTCCTCTGTGTCGTGAGTCTCACCTGGGAATTACTGCACACGTGACACCTGCGCTGGGGCCTAGGTCTGTTGGGCTGGGGAGGGATAGGAGTGGGGAAATGGCGGCCGGATATTCTCTGGGGAGTTTGGGTAATAGGGGCAGTGCGGGTGCGCTGTTGGGGCCTTTCAACAGCATACTTTGCAAAGATTTCTCTTGTGAGCTCCCTCACAAACCCTTCAAATGTTTCCTGAACTCCTGTGGTCATGGCGTGAAGGTGGTGGCAATTCAGAGCAGTGATATCTAGTAAGTGAAAGAACAGTTTTATACCACTTCATCGTTGTCCTGGCACACTCTACCGTCGATATCATGGAGTCTGACTGGTCCACGAGGCGCATGTTTATATTGTAATCCATAACACACTCAGGTTTCCAAACACGACGCCTGCTCTCGCTATGGTAATCTACAGAATCAGTACGGTGCATCAAGGGGCGGTGAACCGTGGACAAGAGGCTTACTTCTCTGTTGTGGTTCCACATTGTTGCAAGGATGTTGTTGGCTTTGAAGAAGACAACCTCACTCCTTGCAAGTTTCCGCCCTACCTTGGCCATGTGACGCCGGTTCACCTTTACGGTTCCACAGACTCCCGTTTCATGTGTGTGAAGATAACGAGCGAGAAGAGGGCTAGTGTACCAGTTGTCGAGGTAGAGAACGTGACCGCGATGAAGGCAGTCTTGTATCATCGTCTTTACCACTGCTCCCGACAGTCCAATACTTCGATCTTCTATTATGTCTGTCTGTGCACCGGTGTACAAGACTATGTCTTGCACGTATCCAGTCCTACAGTCACACATAACAAAGATCTTGAACCCAAAACGGTGCCTTTTGCTGGGTATATACTGTCTGAATGAAATACTGCCTCTCCACAACACGAGACTCTCGTCTATGACGAGATCTCTATAGGGATAGAATGAGGAACGAAAGGTTTGCCTGAGGTGATCAAAGACCAACCGAATTCGCCTCATTTTGTCAGTGTTGTTTGCATTTGCAGGGTCATGAGCATCATAAAAATGGAGGCGACTTAGAATTTGTTGAAACCGATTACGGCTCATCACTTGACCAAATATGGGGGTAAACATAACAGGGTCCCTAGTCCAGTAAGCAGGAATTCTATTCTTTCTTATAATACCCATCAAAAGGATAAGGGCAAAAAATAAAAACATTTCTGGAAGGGAGACAGGGTAATCATAGATCATAGAATGCCTACTCCTTGTTCCCAATCTTTCACTTTCTAGGCGCTGGGCGCTTGCAAACAGGTTTGTTTGATAAACGATCTGATCCACGAATGCCTCACTGAAAAACAGGTGGAAAAAATCCAACCTGGTGGAATTACTGTGAATACCTGATGCAATGCAGCCAGATCGCCCTTGCTCAGTGAAGGGGTGAATGAGGGGAGAAAAATCACTCCCATCCTCCCAATCCCACGACACAAATCCCTCGTCCCCATCACCGCCTTCGTCTGGGTGGGGAGGAGATCCTGGTTGGGGAGGTGGGGTAGAAGGAGTACGGAGGGCTTCCCCACTGTCACTCCTCTTCCCTCTGCCTTTACCCTTTCCCTTTCCCTTACCCTTACGGCCTTGAGGAACATTAGGGGGCTGTGGGGATGAAATAGTAGAATATTGGGGAGCAGAAGACGTGCTTTGGAGTGGTTCCTCCCCACCTTCCCCCTCCCTCACAACCCCACGTGATAAGGAACGCACCCGCACTGGCCCACGTGATCCACTCTGCCGCCTCACACTACGTAGGGAGAGCAATGACTCACTCACGTCACTCTCACTTTCCCTAATCCCAGGACTTTCCATTTCACTCCCCACTCCCTCCACTTGACTTCCTAGCTCCCCAAACAGAATGCTAGGCCCATACCTGCTCATACGACGTGGTGTGCGCTCTGGGCCACGATGTGTTATGACCTCCCGTCCATACCACGTGGCAGCACGTCCCACGGCTCCGTCCTCGTCCTCGACCTCGAATTCTCCTTCCAAATCACGCTGGGGATAGGGATAGGATATACCACGTGCCTTCTTTGCCTCCTGCCCCTCTCTAGCAGTACGGTAAGTCACGTACTGCCGCTTCCTGGGTGACGGAACTTCCTCGTCACTGCTGGTGGTTTCTTCCTCCTCTGGCTGCACATAATCTTTGTCCATCTCCTCGTCGTCCAGTGGGGAATCACTGTCGCCGGTAAAGGTGTCCAGGGCGACTTGAATCTCGCTGTCTGAGAGACCTCTCTTAGCCATGTCTGAGCGGGACCGTGGCTACCAGGTGAGTGGACGAGTGGCGGGCTAGCGCGGGTCGCGCGGGGTCGCCGAGTGTCCCCGCCTGGTGGCAGGTAGGGGAAGGTCAGGCGAGGGTACGTACCGCAAATCAAGCGCGAAATTTGAAAATTGTCGAAATTATGCACATTGCAATTGCACGACGTACTGGTACGTTGCCGGGACTGGCAAATGCAAATCGTTGCAACGTACCCATACGTCGTCGGGATGGGGCGGGTTAACGCAGACTGAGAACAGGTTGAGATCAAGGCTTGAATGTCTCACCCCTCCCAGTGTCACAGCATCTCTGGCCTTTCCCACCTCACTGCCACACTCCACATGCTCACACTCCCATTGCCAGATGTATGACATAATTTTTTCAGAAAATAAAAAGGAAAAAAATAGGAAAAAAAGTGGTCACATTATACAGTACATAGAAAACAGAGATTTCTGCAGGGAAGTGACCTCAAAATTGGAATTACAAAATAATTTTGAAACAACTGTCATATGGCTGCCAAATTTTTACATAGAACGAGTGATACTCAGAGCTATTTTATGGGGTAACTTTCGCAAAATGCCTCTGTCAGTCAAAAATCGGTCCTGCTGATGTCCCCTCCCCTTAAGCAATGTAGCTTTCAATAACATCTTCATTATGTCATCTCTCAAAACTAACCAAACTCGTTTGGAGATAGCAAGAAAAATAAAAAAAATAAAAATCTATCTAGCTATATACCTAGGCTGCTTCCCCCAAAGAAAGGGAGGTAGCCGAGACAGGACGACACACTCCCCATATACTCATCCATTCAAACACATTCATTCGCATCTTAGCCCCACAGGGGAGAAGGGACAGATCCTCACCGTACTACACTGCACAATAAAATAAAAATGCCATCAAATCAAGGGGTTAAATTAAAATACTTAAAACATATTGGAGAACAAAAGACTGACTTGTGGAGGTTGTTGGTTCCGGACTGCATGGAGTTCTTGGTTGGCACTTTTATGAGGACTCGTCGGGTCTTGATGTGCTCCTCCGGCACCCCTGTGATGGCTGTGATGTCCAGCTGCAGCAGCCAGGAAGGAGGGAAAGGCATTGTTATCATCATCATTACTGCCATTATTATCATTAATAATCATCACCATCATACTGTCAACATCATCATCATTATTAATCATCACCATCGTACCTTAATGCCAACATCACAATCTTATTCATCTACATCACCATACTTGTTTTCATCACCATTATGACCTAATTAATCCTTGTCACTATCATCATCATAATCTTACCCTGAAAACTGTGGCATAGGAGCTGAAAAACAGGCTCTGTGGTGTGACAATATGACCTATTTAGCAACTATTGCAAGATGATTTCACACATACATGTGGAGGTGTAGGAGGACTACTGGGACTTGGGATAGGCTACTGCCCCCGAGATATAGGCCCTGAAGCCTTTGCCCAGAGTTGGACACATAAAAAAAAAAAAAAAAAAAAAAAAAAAAAAAAAAAAATCTTGGAAATACTGTAGTATTATACACCTACCCATGAAATGTTCAACTCATCATTGTTATGGAGTTCTTGTGATTAGAAATTGCCCAGCTGACAGGAAACAGGCAACTATATATGCATGACTTGCTCCTGTCAATGCCTCACGGAATTGACAGTTGGTCCAATTGGCCACATCCTTACCATGGTAAGCTATTTTTTATCATTTATCTTTCTCTCTCTTCCATTAACCATTGTTGACCTCGTATTCGATTTTATCATCTCTCTCTCTCTCTATATAGTAAACCCTCGATACAATGAACTAATTGCGGGGGAGAGGTGGGTCGCTAAATCCGAAAGTTCGTTATTTCCGAGGGATTACCGAACTCAGTTCGCTATACAGTAAAACCTACAATTCGGCATCCTTCAAGTCGGAAATCTCTACAACTCGGGAAGGCGCCAAAATATTCATTTAAAAAACCAAAATTCCCAAAAATGTGCACGTGAGAGGAAGAGAGTCGGAAAAAATCCCCCCAACTCGGTAAGATGCCGAGTTGTACAGTAAAGTTTAAGTGTTTAGTGCTTAGTTCCCCAGCATAGTACAAGTGATAATACATTACAGTAATAGCCTTTATAGTGTTAATTGTGCTTTACATAGTGTACAGTGTCAAGTACAGTACAGTAAATGTGTGCCCAAAAGTGATCTTGAGCCCCCTTAACACCTCCAAAAACTACCAAAAGTCCTCCTCCAAGCCTGGAATACACCCTACAACTGCATGGAATCATGGTAAGGCAGCTTTTACTGTTTATTGTAAAAACTTTTAATTTTTTCCATTTTTATCCATTTTTTCCTTTTTTTTTGTGTGCGTGTGCTGAGGAGGAACTTAAAGTTCATCCCTACAACTCAGCATATAGGCTAACTCGGCAAATAGGCTAACTCAACAAGGCTTGCACATGTATTATGCCAAGTTGTAGAGGTTTTACTGTATAAGGAGAGTCATTCGATCCTACGTGATCAAACATAATCTAAACTAACTCTTACAAGGAGAATTCAATGGTTTATGATGTTGTACATGTAAATACAATACTGTATGAAGTTGTACATATAAATACAATATCTATAATAAGAATACAGTATAATGTAGTACAATACAGTCTTCATACAACACGGGATAGGGTATGTAGAACCTCGTGCAAAATCAATGTAGCGCTAAAACATGACATATATTTACATGTAAAATAGGGGGTTAGATTCTAGGAGCCCAATATTTTTTGTTAACATATTTAAAGATAGGTTATTACAAATATGTCTACCTTAACACATCCAAGACAGTGTGTTAACATAAGATCGCGCCGACTGGACACATACCTAACCAACTAGTTTTGCCCCCTAATACTCCCCATAAAAATTTTTACCACCAAGGAATGTCACTAAGCCTCTTGAAGGTCTTCATTACCAATCAAGCAAAAGCTTCTAAACTAATCAACATGTGAATAATGGCTGCCCACCATCACACATATTTTGCTAGGAATCACTTCTGGGTCACTCATTAAAAAAAAAAAAAAGAAAAAAAAAATGCAGTGTGAAACTGTTTTTGAAAGTCATTAGTCATCAACAATAAAGGAAAAAAAAATATACAGAAGTCGTCAGCATGGAGTGACTACCTACTTCTCACTTCTCATGAGACACACGAATGCAGTAATCGTGAATGATAAACACATCAGTCAAGCAGCATAATTTGTATGACATTATAATTCTCAAGAACTGAACTCACATAATTATCCTACCTATTTACATTAACACACAGTGTCTTCATGTACTGCAAGAGCCAAATTTTCTCAACCAAATACCGTCAGCTCATTACAATGGTCGGGCACAAAGCATTTTTTTTTTTCCCCCCCACACTCATTGCACTAAAGGCAAAAACATGAACTTTACTGCTCCTTCATCATTACCCCTTTTTTTTTTCCAACAAAGGATCTATCCACATCATAAACACATCCAACTCAGTTTATCTGTCTGATTGTTTGCATTTAAACTCCTACACCAAACGCCACTTCGTCCAACAACTTTATATTTTCCTTTGGAATAAATGCTTTTCTCGTGTTCATAGCACTTTCAAAGTGCTTAGGCATAACTAAAGTTAGTTTGGAACCATGTGCTCAGAGTTCTGAGAGGAAACAAGCAGCAAGGAAATAGGAAAATAAACGTTTCTCATCACAGCGACCATCCACACAACACTCAGGCAGGCAGTGGCAGGTGGTATGAGACATGGGTCACTGGAGTCGTGTTGGGTCGAGGAAGCCAATCAGTGACCAACGAAAGCATAACACAAGAGTTGTAAGCAAAATGCAGTCATCTGGAAAACCAATAGCTGAACGCACCTACTTCACACACAGTTTCTCTCGCGCAACTAAGTGAAATTACTGTGCTATTACATAATTATGAGAGAAATTAAATACCCGTGTTATTGTAAGATCTTAAATTGCAACTCTACTGTACTGTTACAGAGCACTTACTGTGCCTGGAAGGAATGCTGCTGAAGTACACTTACAGTGCCAGGAAGGGATGCTGCTGTTACCGTGGGCTAATCTGTGAACTTCACCCGCGTTTAGCGACCTTTGTTCACAAAATCCGAGGGAAGTTCAGTCATGATTTGGCTGTTCATTATATCCGAATTTTGCAAAACTGGGGTTCATTATATCGACGGTTTACTGTACACTCAACCCTCGGATATCACTCCCAATTGGTCCCACTATGGCTGTGCTATAGCCGAAACCGTGATAGCCGAATTGAACAACTTATGGTAATAATTCTAATTGGTGCCATGACCTCAATATTTACCCCTAAGATACCTTTTTTGTACCACATATGAATATAAAATAGTCTAAAAATGAGCATGTTTTATGATGTGATCACGATTCTTATAAATACCCCTCACAATTGATTCACTGATGTTATGTTTCTTCCCCACACTTTGCTTGGTCTCACCATTCTCTATAAGTTTCACATTTCCAGTTTATCTGCATAACTTAGGCTCTTCCTCTTCTTTATTTCCCTGCCAGGTGCCACAGCATTATGTTTAGTGATGGTAGGGGGACGGGGAGGGGGTACGTTGGCCATGGTCATATCATAAAAAAGGTTACTGTTCTCGCTATCGCTGTTCACGGTCTGAGGGTGCGCACTTGAATGGTTTGGCAGGCAGGAGACTCGGTCGGGCGGCCAATCAGCGCTCGGCTGGCACTGACATCACACGACCATTCACAGAGTGAAGCTTTTGTTGGCTGGGCGGAGCACTGGAGTCTGGCCTTTTTGAAATTTTCGAACATTTGCAGTGTGTGATAGCAGGCATTTAGTGCATGATAAAGGTATTTGGGTAGTTTTTTATATAGGCGTGATAGCAAGATACGCTATAGCGGAACCTGTGATAGCCAAGGGTTGAGTGCATATACAGTATATAATTACAGTATATATATATATATATATATATATACACAGTATATACACATACTGTACAGTCGTTACACGTTTTACGATGTTTCGGTTTACGATATTTCGCTACAACGATAATAGAAAAGTTCCACCCCAAAATTCGATTTACAATAAAATTCCCGCTATAAAGATTTTGCCATCGGAAAGTGCCAGGTACATGCAAGGTGACCATCGCTTGTCTCAGGTAAGATGGCGGCCCCAGGCGTGCAGGCATTGTTATGGTTCAGGTCCCACCACCCCTTCAAAGCCCTGTCTTTTCAACTTGTTCATGCGTGCCCCCTGTTATCGTCACCTCTCAGCCAAACATCATACTACAGTACTGTGGATTTGTGTGCCCAGTGGTAAGGTCAGTGCCAGTGTAGGCCCCAGTGCAATGGCTGGTGCAGGTATGGGTCCCAGTGCTAAGGTTGGTGCAGGTATGGGCTGGATTCCCCTCCCTCTAACCTGTTCCTGTCTGACTTAGAGGCTGACCACTAGTGCCTGTAAGCACAGGCTGTCCACCAGCCTCAGGGGGGACGACTTGGACCAACACAGGAAGGAATGAAGGTGGGTTGTCATTTATGGTTCAGTCTTGGTTAGGTGGCTTTGGGAAGTTGAGCTGACGTAACCACCCTTTTACAATGGGTTTCAATGTACCTATCTATCTATATACCTAGGCTGCTTCCCCCAAGGAAAGGGAGGTAGCCGAGACAGGACGACACACTCTCCATTTACTCATCCATTCAAACACATTCATTCACATCTTAGCCCTAAAGGGGAGAACGGACAGATCCTCACCGCACCACACCGCACAAGGGTCAACTGCGCAATGCAATCAGTGACATCTGCAGCAGGGCCCGACAGCAGAACTGGTTTACCCCTGCCACATCATAACAGACCCATCCCCTTACCCACACCTGACCTGACTGGCTGATCAGATCAAATGCGGGAGAATATCCCCTCAGGGCTGCGTCATCACTTATTCATTCACAATTTCTCTCCATTTATTTCTGTCACGCACAGCCACTCTTCCTTGCTCAACAGACATCCCTCTCGCATCCAGCGCTCTCTTCACACTGTCCATCCATCCTATTCGTGGTCTTCCTCTCAGCCTTACACCTCTCACATCAGATCTAGTTATCTTTTTCACCAATCGCTCATTATCCATTCTCTCCATATGCCCAAACCATCGCAACACCCTCTGCTCAACTCTACCAGCCATCTCCCGAACAACTCCAGTTCTCCTTCGCACTTCATCATTTCGCACCCGATCCATACGCGTCACTCCACACATACTCCTCAGACACCTCATCTCCATTACATTCAAACTTTTCCTCTCTGCTACACCCATATTCCATGTTTCAGCCCCATATAATGCAGTCGGTACCACAACACCCTCATACAGCCTTCTCTTTACATCCATTCTAAGCGAATGACATTTAAACACTTTTTCATTCCTCCCAGCACCTTTCCTACTTCATTTATTCTAAACTTCACTTCTGCATCTATTCTTCCATCCACAGCAACATGTGACCCTAGATATTTAAAACAATCTACCTCCTCAAGCAACTCACCATTCAAAACTATATTCATCCCCCCACCATCCATCAACCTCGTACACTTCATCACTTTACTCTTATTCTCATTTACTTTCAAATTCCTCCTTTCACACACCCTTCCAAACTCCTCTACCAATTGTCTCAATCTCTCCTCTGAATCAGTCACCAGTGCAGTATCATCTGCAAACAGCAGCTGCTTCAGATTCCAATCTCCACCATCAACATTTACCAGACTCAGACCACCTAAAACTCTTGCATTCACCTCCCTTACAACACCATCCATGTAAATATTAAACAACCAAGGCGACATCACACATCCCTGTCGCAGCCCCATTCTCATGGGAAACCAATCACTCACAGCATTTCCCACTCTTACACATACTCTACTATTTACATAAAAACTTTTCACCCCTTTTAGTAACCTACCATCAAGTCCATACAATCTTAAAACAGTCCACAAAGCCTCCCTATCAATTCTATCATACGCTTTCTCTAAATCCATAAATGCCCAAAACACATCCTTCCCTTTCGCTAAATACTTTTCACACACTTGTCTCACAGCAAACACCTGATCAACGCATCCCCTCCCTCTCCTAAAGCCACACTGCTCATCACTAATCACGCCCTCTGTACCCTCTCTAACTCTCATAATTAACACTCTACCATACACCTTATCTACAACACTCAACAGACTTATACCCCTAAAGCTAGTACATTCATACTTACCACCCTTGCCTTTATACAACGGGACCACACAAGCACTTGCCCAGTCAATTGGCACCATACCTTTCTCAAAGCACACATTCAACAATCTTACTAACCAGTCAACAATAGTCACTCCACCACCCTTCAGGCATTCCACAGCACACCCATCCATACCTGCAGCTTTCCCTGTTTTCATCTCCTTTACTGCCTTCTCCACTTCCTCCTTCGTGATCAAAGAATCATTCAACTCTCCCAACACATTTATTCCTTGCACCCTGCCATCCGCCACAATCTCAGCCACCCTTTCCTCCTCTACATTTAACAATCTTTCAAAATACTCTGCCCATCTCTTCCTTACTGCATCCATCTCAATTAACATCCTTCCATCCTCTGCTTTTACTTGTTCTTCCTTCCCAGACTCTCCCTTTCGCACCCTTTTCACCTCCTTCCAAAACATTTTCTTATTCTGTTGAAAATTCTCCGTCAGCCGCCTACCCCACCTCTCATCTGCTGTCACTTTAGCATCACCCACAGCCCTTCTCGCTCTATTTCTCTTTTCCTTATACCTTTCATATGACATCTCATCCTTCCTCTGCAGCCACACTTCATATGCACGTCTCTTTTCAGCCACAGCCATACTTACTTCCTCGCACCACCATTCACTTCCTTTTCTTACACCACCACCCACACATCTCACACCACACACCTCTTCTGCATGCCCCACCACAGCACTCTTAAACAACTGCCATTCCTCCTCCACGCTGCCATTTTCCCGATCTTTCACTGCGTTCCACTCATCTTTCAATTTCTCCTGATACTCTAACTTTTTCTCTCTTTTATCCAACTCACTCACTTTCAAAACATCCCTGCCACACCTAACCCTCCTAGCTCTCACCCATCTCTTACATACTCTTAACTTTCCCTCTACCAGGTAGTGGTCAGACATAATTCCACCCTCCCCTCTCAGAACTCTCACATCCAACAATCTTCCTATTACTTTCCTAGACACAACCACATAGTCCATCAAAGCTCTATCAACAACCCTTCCACCCTCCTGTCTCACCCATGTATACTTATAAATATCTTTCTTCTCAAACAGCGTATTCCCAATCACCATATCTCGCTCAACACACATCGCTATCATTCGTTCCCCATTTTCATTTCTTCCTGGCACACCATGCATACCAACTATGCCGTCAACTGCTACATTTCCCACTCTAGCATTCAGATCTCCCATCATTACCATATTCACATTCGCTCCAAAACTCTGCAGACACTCATCAACATCATTCCAGAAAGACTCCCTCTCTTCTTCATCCCTTTCACTACCAGGCCCATAAGCACTCACAAACACCCACAACTCACGTTCAAATTTCGCTTTCACCCACATCAGCCTCGATGACACCTCCTTCCATTCAATCACACATTGCTGTACTTCCGGACTCACTAACAAGGCCACACCTTCTCTTGCCCTTCCTCTATCAACACCTGACAATCTTCCATTCACACTTCCAAACATAGATTCCCCCTTCCCTTTCATCTTCGTTTCACTCAAAGCTAACACATCCAACTTTCTTCTCACAAACATTCTCCCAATCTCCTCCCTTTTAGCCTCAATCGTACTACATCCACGCACATTCATAGACCCAATCTTCAGGGTACGGGGATAACTCCATCCCCCATCCCTTTCTCTGGCCTGTCTCTTTTTAGGAACTAAAAAACAGAGGAGGGGGTCCCTAGTCCCCTCACCCCGCCCCTTTTAGTCGCCTTTTACGACACGCAGGGAATACGGTGGCAGTATTCTTCCTAACACAACCTGGCCGCAGAGTAGTAGTACCACCCCCGCCACAGGGGGGTTCAAAGTACCGATTTACGATAAAATCGGTATACAATAAGGTATGACCTGACGTAACCCCATCGTAAAATGAGTGATGACTGTATATATATATATGTATATATATATATATATATATATATACAGTAGACCCTTCTTATCCGCAAAATTTGCATCCGCAGATTTAAGTTTCCGCGCATCAAAATTATTTTGATACTTTTCAATACACTGTAACTTAATTTGAAATTGGCACGCAACTAGCACTTGTTTTGTAGCTTCAGTTAGCACACCCAGACCCATGGGCATTCACGCTACTCAGCCAGTCTTATTGTAAACACCAACCAGTTCGTTACCTTTGTCGTCGCCACCCTTCTCATGTTTAAAACTCTACTGTACTTCACTGTGTAAGTGAAAAATGGCTTGCAAGAAACAAGTAAAAGATAAAAGCAATCCTTTTAAGTGAAAGAGAGAGTGTAAGGTGTTATCTGGCGTCCTGTCAGAAGGGTTGGATTAGACTCTCAGCTTATCTACAGTGCCGTCACACATCTCGTCGCCTCACCACATTGGCACTGTAAGAGCTGCACTACAACCATCGTCGTCATCATACAGCAATTATTGTCAACTATACAGCAATCATCATCACTGTTCGAATGTTATGAAGAGAACACACAGTCATTTGATTCATTCTGTGAAGCTTGGAGCCAGATCAATCAAGCCACCATTGCACACGCTTGGGCCCCCCTGCTTCCACATTTGAAACAGGCAGGTGAGGCAGCCAGGCAGGAGCTGCAGGTGGTGGCACGTGAGACTGCTGACGTAATCAGAACTGTGCCGGGACTCTCGTGTGTGTCTGACAAAGAAATCGTGGACTTGGTAGGAGGTGAAGATCGAGAAGACACTGCTGAGGAGATGCTGAACCAAGATAAGGAGGAGGAAATGCAAGAAGATAAGGAAGAAGAAAAGAAACCAAATGAGCCAACAGTGAAGGATTTGTCTGAAATCCTGGCCGTACTGTCCGAAGTTCAAGACATGGTAACCTCTCTCCATTTTAACTGTCGAGACCAAGCCCTAGTGTATTTCCGAGATCTGACGAAAATCTTCACTGAGAACCTGAATGACAAAATAAACGCAAGGTGCCAGACACTGATCACACAATATTTAAGTCGGGAGCAAGAAAGGTTTGAGGCACAAAGACAAGCCATTTTGAATGTCTCGTCAGACAAAGAGGACGATGTCGACATGCCCCCTGTTCAGCTTGAGGAGGACCTATATGATGGTTGGGAAGATGAGGAAACAGAGGCCCATCGCATTGAGAATGAAGTTCGTTTGCGTGTGTTATGATGTGAGGAACGAGAGGAAGACTAGGGACGAGAGACTGAGAGTGAGAAGAGTCAGGGCCGTGGTCACTAGGCTGGTGCAGTACAGTAACCACCAAGCACAACAGTAATTTTAACAATAAACAGCAAGAGTAATTTAAAAGTTTGTTTATCCTTTTGCATGTTAAGTGAAAGTTTATTTTATTAGTGTTCACAGTATGAATTTAGGGTTTAGTTGGAGTGCATGCAGTATTTTATTTTAGCAGCTCTAGCAGGCTGCAACAGTACGATAACTATATTTACCAGTAAGAAGACAGGAAGAAATCAGTAGGATAGAAGTTGTGCAAGCAATGAAGAAAGTTAAATTGGGGAAAGCCCCAGGAATTGATGGAGTGTGTGGTGAAATGTTGAAGCATGGGGGAGAAATAGTAGTAGAATGGATGTGGAAGATGTGCAGATTGGCCTAGGAGGAAAGTAGAGTTCCGGAGGATTGGACGTCATGTATAACTATTCCCTTGTATAAAGAAAAAGGGGAAAAAGAAGAGTGTGGTAATCATAGGGGCATTTGTCTTCTTAGTATAATAGGAAAAGTGTATGGTAGGATACTTATTGACAGAGTTAGGGAAATAACAGAGGAATTAGTTGGAGAAGAACAGGGAGGCTTTAGGAAGGGAAAAGGTTGTGTAGATCAGATATTCATTCTAGAGAAGGGAAAGAAGTTGTATGCAGCTTTCATGGAATTGGAGAAAGCATATGACAGGGTGGATACACAAGGATTGTGGAAAGTATTAAGAATATTTGGAGTAGATGGGACGTTGTTGAATGCTGTGAAGACTATGTATGATGGTGCTAAGGCTGCAGTGCATGTGGATGGTGAACTGAGTGAATTTTTCTCTTTGAAGGTTGGGTTGAAACAGGGATGTGTCATGACTCCATGGTTGTTCAACCTATACATGGATGGGGTAATAAAAGAGGTACAAGGTAGGGTAGTGGATATTGGAGTGGCCCTGGAGATAGAGTGTAGTGTTTGGAAACTCCCTGTACTGTTGTTTGCAGATGATACTGTGTTGTTGAGTGAAGATGAAGGGGAGCTCTGCAAGGCTTGGTGGATGAGTTTGGGAGAGTGTGTATGAAACAGAATCTAAATGTGAATGAAGGGAAGATTAAAGTGATGGTCTTTGAGAGAGGCGAAGTCAGTGTATGTACAGCGAGGTTGGATAGTGAGGAATTGGAATGTGAGTAAGTTTAAGTACTTGGGTAGTGTGATGAGCATGGATGGAGGTTTGGAGGGTGAAGTGCTTGAAAGGGTACAGCAGGGAAGAAAGGTTGCTGGTTCCTTGAAAGCAGTGATAAGAAACAGGGAAGTGAGCATGGAAGTGAAAAAGTTACTACATGACAGTATTGTGATACCAACTCTAACGTATCGAAGTGAAGCATGGACGTTGTTGGAGGGGCATAAGTCAAGAGTGAGAGCAGAAGAAATGAGTTATTTAAGAGGAGCCTGTGGAGTCACATGGAGAGACAGGCTGACAAATGAGGATATAAAGGAGCATTGTGGTGTGGATGTGGATGTGATAGGAAGTGTTAGGAGGAATACACTGAGGTGGTTTGGCCATGTGGAGAGGATGGAGGGTGAAAGACTGACAAAGAGAGTGTATGTGAGTGAGGTGGAGGGGGGGAGAGGGAGGGGGAGGCCGAGGATGAGGTGGAGGGATGGGGTGGAGAGGTATATGAGAGAGGGGGGTGTGAGTTTGGAGCAGGGAAGTGAAATGGCGACGTGGAGGCGATTTGTTTGTGGCCACCCTGAACGGGATTAAGGCGTCTGGCAATAGATAAATAGATAGATAGCAGAAGCACTCAAAATGAATTAAAGGTAAGTTTGTTAATCTTTGAACATGTAGTATACGTTTAACTTAATACTGAAGAAATATGTCGTGATATTAAAAGTTAAAGGAGGAAACTAGGGGTATAGCTGAAGGAGTCCAGGATTGTATTAATTTTTTTAGGTTAGAAGTTTGCCCCTCAGATAGCGATTTCATGGATAGCAGCCATTTTGGTGGACTAATAAGTTTGCTATCCATGGGGCCCCACTGTATGTGTGTGTGTGTATATATATATATACATAGATATATATATACAGTAAGGTCCCGGGTTACGTCAGTATCGACTTACGTCAATTCAAGGTTACGACAGTCGGTCCGTGAGTGGAAATTTTAAAATATAAGAAAATAAAGAAAAAATACGTAAAGCGTGGGTTTTGAAGTGTTGCTGTGTACCGCGAGATGTC
The DNA here is from genome assembly GCF_032717465.1 of Coenobita brevimanus. Taxonomy (NCBI): domain Eukaryota; kingdom Metazoa; phylum Arthropoda; class Malacostraca; order Decapoda; family Coenobitidae; genus Coenobita; species Coenobita brevimanus. The sequence goes on from NC_137024.1 coordinate 32,169,436, forward strand.
TCTGGCGTTTTCCCGCCTCACGCTTGACTACCAACAATCGCTCTCAGTCTCTCTGCTACCACCGTCTGATACAGTGATACCATCATTTTCTTGTGTTTTTCGCCATCCTGATTCCAAGATGCCTAAAAGACAGCTTCCTGGTGACCATAACGACTCCAAGAAACGCAAGACCATCACATTACGTGAAAAAGTCGATATTATTAAGCGTAATGAGAAAGGAGAAAAGGCATCAGCAATCGGGCGTGCGCTTGGGATGAGCCGTACTACCGTGGCTACCATCCTCAAAGACAAGGAACGTATCTTGACTCACGTTAAAGGTGCAACTCCCATGCAATCAACTGTAATTACCAAGCAAAGATCGGGACTGTTGTTTGAGATGGAACGGATGCTAATGCTGTGGATTGAGGACAATAATCAATGGTGCGTGCCTCTGAGTGAACAGTTAATCTGTGAAAAAGCACGCACACTCTACCAAGACCTTAAGAAAGAAAAAAGTGAGGAAAGTGAGACCAACGAGACATTTGTGGCATCAAAAGGTTGGTTTACTCGTTTCAGGGCTCGAGCAAACCTAACCAGCAAAAGAATTTTCGGAGAAGCAGCCAGTGCAGATGACAAAGCAGCAAAAACATTCGTTAAAGAGTTGGAGGAGTTGATTGAGAAGGAAGGCTACATTCCAGAACTTATATTTAATGTTGATGAAACGGGACTAAACTGGAAACGAATGCCTAACAGAACCTATATTGCTAAAGAAGAAAAAACCATGCCAGGTCACAAAGCATCCAAAGAGCGCCTAACGCTACTTTTGGGGGGAAACTGTGCAGGCGATTTCAAGCTTAAACCGCTACTCGTGTACCACTCCGAAAATCCAAGAGCTCTTAAGGGGATCCTTAAAGCTAGCCTACCAGTTCATTGGAAAAGTAATTTAAAGGCTTGGGTGACTAGTGCAATTTTCATTGACTGGTTTTCAAAGTGTTTCGTGCCAGAGGTTGAACGGTATTGTGCTATGAAGAATCTGCCATTCAAAGCTCTTCTCATTATTGATAATGCTCCTGGTCATCCTTCGAGCCTGACAGAGTTGCACCCTAATGTAAAAGTTGTGTTTATGCCACCAAACACAACATCAATCCTACAACCCATGGACCAAGGTGTAATAAGAGCTTTCAAGGCTTAGTACCTGAGAAAAACATTCAGACAGGCAATACGAGCAACAGAAAATGGTAAAGTAACACTCAAAGAATTCTGGAAAGATTTCAACATCTATAAGGCAGTAAAAAATATTGGAGAATGTTGGGCTGAAGTGACTGAGACAAATATGCAAGGAGTGTGGAAAAAAGTGTGCCCTAAACTCGTAAATGACTTTAAAGGATTTGATGAAGACAGTATAAATGAAGTCAAGCGCAACTGTGTGAAAATTGGAAATGATTTAAATCTGGACATAGACGAGAGTGATGTACATGAACTTGTTGATTCACATGATCAAGAGCTGAGTAATGAAGACTTGCTATACCTAGGAAAACAAATGGAAAATGACGAAAAAAGTGATGAGGCAGAACCGCTAAGACAGTTTAAGATTAAGGAAATGGCAAATGCTTTCGACTTCCTAGAAAAAGCAATGGCTGCATTTGAAGATCAGGACCCAAATGCAGTGCACTAAACTCGTAAATGACTTTAAAGGATTTGATGAAGACAGTATAAATGAAGTCAAGCGCAACTGTGTGAAAATTGGAAATGATTTAAATCTGGACATAGACGAGAGTGATGTACATGAACTTGTTGATTCACATGATCAAGAGCTGAGTAATGAAGACTTGCTATACCTAGGAAAACAAATGGAAAATGACGAAAAAAGTGATGAGGCAGAACCGCTAAGACAGTTTAAGATTAAGGAAATGGCAAATGCTTTCGACTTCCTAGAAAAAGCAATGGCTGCATTTGAAGATCAGGACCCAAATGCAGTGCCCTAAACTCGTAAATGACTTTAAAGGATTTGATGAAGACAGTATAAATGAAGTCAAGCGCAACTGTGTGAAAATTGGAAATGATTTAAATCTGGACATAGACGAGAGTGATGTACATGAACTTGTTGATTCACATGATCAAGAGCTGAGTAATGAAGACTTGCTATACCTAGGAAAACAAATGGAAAATGACGAAAAAAGTGATGAGGCAGAACCGCTAAGACAGTTTAAGATTAAGGAAATGGCAAATGCTTTCGACTTCCTAGAAAAAGCAATGGCTGCATTTGAAGATCAGGACCCAAATGCAGAGAGGTTTGCCAAAGTGTACAGGGAAATTGAGGATGCAGTGTCCTGTTATCGTCAAATCTATGACGAAAAGAAATATGCCGCCATGCAGTCTTCAATTCTCCAGTTTTTCAAGCGAACTGAACACCGAGCCACAACTTCACCACCAGTTGCTACCTCATCCTCATCGTCAACCCCTGACTCCCTATCTTCAGCCCCTGACTCCCCTGCTTCAGCCCCGGACTCCCCTGCTTCAGCCCTGGACTCCCCTGATGCAGTGCCTTCCACATCGCAACCCCAGTAACGAGTCAAGTTGATGTCAGAAGGTATGTAGTGACACATAGTATGCATCTTTTATTACAGTACCATACAGTAATCGGTCATTTTATCACTGAAATAATTTTGCTGTCCGAGTGAGAAAAAAAAAAAAAGCCATCAAACTTGATGTTAGAAATGCTTACATTATCGTGCTGGTAATGATGTTATTTCATATTTTACGGCAGTAATTTACAGTAAACTTTATTGTATGATGAAGTATGAAAAGTGCTTGAATATAGGAATAAAATGTGTGTTGGCAGTGTGCACGTGTGTAAGGACGGGAGAGTGAGGGAGCGGCAGCCAGACTCAGTTGTGGGTGAGGCAGTGGTGGCGTAACTCTGCTGCCATGACGATGAGAAGTGCTGTTACCGCAGCGAGTGCGGTACTGTGACGAAGACTCTTATCTAGTACAACTTATATTTTATTCAATAAATATCATCAGTTCAAAAGACTATGTTTCTTATACATACCTGATATAAAATTATTACATGTATAGTATGCAATGTATGGTTGAAAAATCTGTAAGATGCATTGCGGTAAGTATAATCATACGACGTACTGTATAAAACTCGAGTTACGTTCAAAATCGGCTTATGTCATGTCTCAGGAACGGAACTCTGACGTAACCCGGGACCTTACTGTATATATATATATATATATATATATGTATAGTAATCCCTCTAATATCCGAACGCCCAATATCCGAACATCCCCACTAACCGGACATAATCGTCCTGGGATCCAATATTCCCAAAATGGGCCAAAAACCACAAAAAATTCAAAAAAATAGTACTTTTTTCCCTCCTGTAATATGAAATTGCCGCGTGGCGCCGAACAGCTGTTACACCATGGTCCCTTCACCCCTTCCTTCCTCCCCCTCCCCCCTCCCCTGTCAGGTTGCCATTTGGTATTTTTCATTACCAAGTGTGGGCCAATTTGGTAATGGAAAATTCGTTTGGTAATGAATCAGAAAAATGCATTACCAAATGGATTTTTCACATGTATGAGGATACACAGGATGGAGATGGTGGATTGTTTGCTCTCTCTGATTAATCTGCTACCCTCCATAGAGTGAAAATAATCAACATGGTGTTAATTATAAGGAGAGTGATTACATGTATTTCCACTTGTATACATAATTAATGAAGAATAAATGCTAGCTTTACGAATTTGGTAATGAAAAGTTAAATTTGGTAATGAAAGTTGAGGAGATTGGTAATGTGGCCATTGCGATCTGGCAACTCTGTTACCCTGCCATCATCAACAGTCACAGCCAAACTCCGATCGAGAACAGATACTTATAGCAGTGCAAGCCACATGTGCTTGTTTTTTGTGAATAAACAGTGAATAAACTGCAATACCTCACCACTAGAACACACGGGAATTTACAGTGTTGTGCAGTGTTAAGAAATTAGAATTTTGAGTGCAGAGGATTAACTGTGGACTAGAAACTGGTGGTTCAAACCAGTCCAGGAGCCAGGGACTTGTAAGTATCCAGAATGTTAGTTATTGTATAAACTCACCTCTAAAACCTCATTTTATGATTCTTTTGCATTTATTTCAGTCTTTTATGTCCCTTATTGTTGTGATTTGGGTCTTAAATAGGTGCAATGCATGTCCAGAGGGAGTTGTATAGGTGTTTTTCTGAGTTAGGGTCCATAAGTACAAGTCCAGGAGGCTAGGGCCCAATATCCGGACAGGATCACTATCCGGACATGCCTTTGGCTCTATTACGTCGAATATTGGAGGGATTACTGTATACAGGTTATCCCTTAATTCACGCGAACTTTTTTCACGCGATTTCGATTATCCACGAATTTTTCGTACAATAATTAAAACAAAATTATAGTATTCAAATAAGTACCGTATTTCGCGGCATGTAAGACGCAGCATTGTGAAAGACGCACCCCAATTCTGGCAGGGCAGTTCTGTGAAAAAAAAGTTTGCCCCAACCAAGACTGCAGTAAGGTTTCTTGATAAGAGCCATTACCACACAGATACACACTCACCTTTCAGAATCTATTCATTACTGATCATCAGCCTTTGGTTTCTTTTTTTTTTTATATATATAAAGAATGAATGGTACAGGAAAAGAAAACAATGCCCCTTCTTGACAAAACGTAACTGATATGAGCCACTATCACATAGATACACACTCACCTTTCAGAATCTATTCAGTACTGCTCATCATCCTTTAGTTTCTTCTTTTATGTACAAAGAATTATACAGGAAAAGAGAAAACAAAACCCCGTCTTAACGAAACGTGACTTCAAACCACGAGGCCATCTCAACTTTGTTGATAAATATGTATCAGTAAACTGATATAAACACTGTTTTTAATATTTTATGAATTTAACACCACAAATGAAGTCAATAAACTCTCTTCTTTCATTCACTGACGAAAACATAAAGTACAATGAATGTTCACATCAGTTCATTTATCCTAAAAGAACCCCGTCATATTCCACACCAGTTACGGAATTTCCTCACATTGCCTTGACTCAAGCACAATATCAGACTACTACCATCATTAATCATGCACTCTAACTAACCTGTAATTACCTCCACAAATAATATAAAAAGGTAGCACTTGTAAATACACAAATTACAATGTTTTACAACCAAAGTTCAATATAGAAAGGCTGCTTGGGAACAGGATAGACAGCTGTTTTTACTCTCTTCTCTCAGCATCACTCCTTCACTGTCAGCTATGTTTGCCTTGCAGCATCAACAATTAAAAATGCATGCTTCACTGATCATAATTTACTATAAACATTCATTTCAAAACATAGTGAGTATGGTGAAAACATCCATTGTTACACCTTAGTAACACTGCTGCCTCCCAGTCGCTAGACAGCAGTCTCTACCCCTTCCTCTCAGTATCACTTCCTCACTGTCTGCGATGTTTCCCTTGCAGCATCAACAGTTAAAAATTAGTTCTTCACTGATCACAATTTACTAAAAACAGACATTCATCTCAAAACATGTCGAGAATGGTGAAACTATCCCTTAGCAACACTGCTGCATACCAAGCGCTAGACAACTGTCTCTACCCTCTTCTCTCAGTATCACTCCCTTACTGTCAGCTGTTTTCCTTGCAGCATCAACAATTAAAAATGCATATTTCTCTTATCAGAATTTGCTAAAAACAGACATCCATCTCAAAACATTCGAGTACTGTGAAAACATCCATTTGTGGTCTTAACACTGCTGTCTCCTAGTCACTATGGTTCATACACACACGCACACATGTACACACCACATGCAACATTCGCTCGCCTCTGAAACATTTACATCAGTCAGTCTTGGAGTACCCAGTGGCTTTATTATATGCCAAAAACATCAAAATGTATTTGGTTGTTCAATATAAATATCATCACTTAAGGACATGAAACATCTCAAACAATTTATTCATCCAAACATCGTCAGTGCAAGACTAAAGATGTACAGCACCATTGATCCTAAATTTTCCTTGGTTGCATCTGTCATGATCACCTAAAACCTATATTCACTTCATATTACTGACATGGTGAAAATTTCACTCGTCTTCAAATCCTGAGAATTCATCACTACTTTCCCCAAGTCCTGAAGCATCACTGGAAGTCATCACCACAGTCATCATCACTGTTTCACTGTCACTCTCATACAGTAAATGGTCCTCAGTACCATCCACTGAATTGCTTATACCACACTTCATACGACTTTAACTTGGCAATCGTTTTAACTGAGCACAGGCGATATTCAGACTTGGGGCATTTGATACAGCCCACATTAACCTCCTCAATACATGTTTCCTGAACTGAATAAAATCATATGGTGAGCATGAATAAACTACCCTATAAAATACATTGCTGGGCTGAAGGGATTATACTAAGCGGATTATCAGTTCCCTAGCCTGACTCTTCCCACTCCTACTTCCTTAACTACACCCACACCAAACTCTCACCCACACCTTAGGATTCTGGTCGTTTCAGCCGTAACGTCCAAAATGGCAAACAACTTTACAACCTAACCTAACCTAACCAATTTGGACGTTACGGCCTATATGATCGCCATTGCCGATCATGAGAGCTTTGCTTAGGCAGCAGAGATGCAGAGAGTGAACGTTGTCAATCATTCTGATCGCTTCGTCTGCTAAGAATACAGCAGAAATGGCGGACGCTGATATGAATGCCCGTCAGGGACGCTATTTCAGATATTGTATCAGTTATGCTACTCAGTGAATTTTATCCTATTTTCATAACAAAATACTGTAATTGGGTGTGCCCTGAGTTGCACAGACATTGCTGAAGTACTTCACTTGGCTGAAAAAGTAAAGCTGTAACTTCAGGCAGTACTGTTTAACGTTACAACTGTTTTTCCTGTTTTTCGCTATTGGTATAATAAGACTGTTCACTTCTAGGATACTCTTGTCAGGCATGAAACAAAATGTCACTAAGAGAAGCCAACCATATGAGGGTGATTGAATTTCCATATGCGACAAAAATCAATTCTGGTGACTTGTCAGGTTCGCTTGCCAGCATCTCTCCAGTATGACTGCTTTGCTAGTTAGTAAGTGGATGGCAAGCAAAGTGGTTATGATTGCCTTTCAGAAGGTTAGCAGACAGTTCACCAGTGAGCATGTTTGCTTGCTAGAGTAGGGTGTACGCTAGACGCTAACCTGCTAAGTTGCTAAACCGCTAAACCCCTTGACGGTATTGGCCAGTTGAGCTGAAAACAAACAGTGAATGCTTTGTGTTCTTGAACTTGCGTGTTTTAATATCTGCTGCATATATACACTCACAAAATGTCACAAAAGTAACTGACCTAATTAGGGTTACTGAATTTCCATATGTAACGAAAGTCTGTTTTGATGACTTGGCAGTTTCACTAGCCAGCATCTCTCCAGTATGATTGCTTTGCTAGTTAGTAAGTGGATGGCAAACAAAAAGGTTATGATTGCCTTTCAGAAGGTTAGCAGACAGTTCACCAGTGAGCATGTTAGCTTGCTAGAGGAGGGTGTACGCTAGACGCTAACCTGCTAAGTTGCTAAACCGCTAAACCCCTTGACGGTATTGGCCAGTTGAGCTGAAAACAAACAGTGAATGCTTTGTGTTCTTGAACTTGCGTGTTTTAATATCTGCTGCATATATACACTCACAAAATGTCACAAAAGTAACTGACCTAATTAGGGTTACTGAATTTCCATACGTGACGAAAGTCTGTTTTGATGACTTGGCAGTTTCACTAGCCAGCATCTCTCCAGTATGATTGCTTTGCTAGTTAGTTAATGGATGGCAAGCAAAGTGGTCATGATTGCCTTTCAGAAGGTTAGCAGACGGTTCACCAGTGATTATGTACGTTAGCTTGCTGGAATAGTGTGGATGCTAAACTGCTAAACCGCTAAATATCTTTACGGTGTTAGCCAGTTGAGCTGTAAACAAACCCGCGAAAGTTTTGTGTGTTTCTGATCTCAAGTGTTTCTTAAATCTGCTGCATATACACACTAGTGTATATTATTTTTAAAAATCAAATCAAATCTGCATACTGTAGAAAACTCCTGTGGTTGCTAAGCAGTGAGATGATCATCTTTATGAGTTTCTTCTCAATGAAGCCAAACTAACCTGCCTCAGTCTAGCGTGCAGGACGCATGGGGATATTTTAATGTAACTTTGAGACAAAAAAGTGCGTCTTATATGCCGCGAAATATGGTAATTTCAATATACAAGAGAAATAAAATATAAAAAATGCCTACCTGCTGCCCGTGTGCACACATATATGTATGTGTGCGTGTGTATGTGTGTGTGGGAGCCTGGGAGGTCGGTCTACCACGCACCACACAGTCAGTTTGAATCCGACGGTCAAATCATGCGTGACTCGAGATCGAGAATCGTTTTTTGTGGCTTATTTTTCTGCCTTCCAGTGATTGCTTGCCTTGTCTGCCAACATGGGGCCTAAGCGTAGTGCTAGTGATGCATGTGGTAACACACCAAAGCGGGCTGGTAAAGTGGTGTCACTTACAAAGTTAAAGTGTTGGACAAACTTCAGGGTGGAATGTCGGCGATAATTCTCTGTCAGGACGATTCCCCGTCATTTATTTACATACCAGTTTATTTAGCATGTACAGTACACTAGTTTTTTACTTATATGAGTTATAAAATTCCCCTGAAAATTAGATACTGAAGTATTAATTAATCAACAATAAGTTTATTAATAGAATGACGGGGAATTGTCCATGTTTTGACGGTGAATTAACTTGATGGTGAATTGTCTCAGAACCTTATGTTTGGGGTGAGTCAACTGTTCATACAATAAAGAAGGAGAACGTAGTATACGGGAGACAGTGAGGGCTAGTGCACCAGACTGTGCTAAGATGTCTCCACCTATCTATCTATCTATTGCCAGACGCCTCAATCCCGTTTGGGGTGGCCACAAACAAATCGCCTCCAAGTCGCCCTGTCCCCCGCCATTTCACTCCCCTGCTCCCAACTCACACCCCCCTCTCTCATATACCTCTCCACCTCATCTCTCCATCTCATCCTCGGCCTCCCCCTCCCTCTTTCCCCCTCCACCTCACTCACATACACTCTCTTCGTCAGTCTTTCACCATCCATCCTCTCCACATGGCCAAACCACCTCAGTGTGTTCCTCATAACGCTTCCTATCACATCCACATCAACACCACAACGCTCCTTTATATCCTCATTCGTCAGCCTGTCTCTCCATGTGACTCCACAGGCTCCTCTTAAATAACTCATTTCCACGGCTCTCACTCTTGACTTGTGTCCTTCCAACAAGGTCCAAGCTTCACTTCCGTACGTTAGAGTTGGTATCACAATACTGTCATGTAGTAACTTTTTCACTTCCATGCTCACTTCCCTGTTTCTTATCACTGCTTTCAAAGAACCAGCAACCTTTCTTCCCTGCTGTACCCTTTCAAGCACTTCACCCTCCAAACCTCCATCCTTACTCATCACACTACCCAAGTACTTAAACGTACTCACATTTTCCAATTCCTCACCATCCAACCTCACTGTACATTCACTGACTTCACCTCTCTCAAAGACCATCACTTTACTCTTCCCTACATTCACCTTTAGATTCCGTTTCTTACACACTCTCCCAAACTCATCCACCAAGCCTTGCAGCTCCCCTTCGTCTTCACTCAACAACACAGTATCATCTGCAAACAACAGTACAGGGAGTTTCCAAACACTATCCTCTCTCACCAGGGCCACTCCAACATCCACTACCCTACCTTGTATCTCTTTTATTACCCCATCCATGTAAAGACTGAGCAACCATGGAGACATAAAACATCCCTGTTTCAACATAACCTTCAAAGAGAAAAATTCACTTGGTTCACCATCCACACACACTGCAGCCTTAGCACCACCATACATACTCTTCACAGCATTCAGCAACATCCCATCTACTCCATATATTCTTCATACTTTCCACAATACTTATCTATCCACCCTGTCATATGCTTTCTCCAAATCCATGAAGGCCGCATACAACTCCTTTCCCTTCTCTTGAAACTTTTCCACCACAGATCTAAGAATGAATATCTGATATACACAACCTCTTCCCTTCCTAAAGCCTCCCTGTTCTTCTCCAACTAATTCCTCTGTTATTTCCCTAACTCTGTCAATAAATATCCTACCATACACTTTTCTTATTACACTAAGAAGACAGATGCCCCTATGATTACCACACATTTCTTTTTCCCCGTTTCCTTTGTACATGGGAATAATTATACCTGACATCCAATCCTCCGGGACTCTACCTAAGCCTGTGAATTGTCTTGGAACCGCATGTTTGGGGTGAATGAGTCAACTGTTCATACAATAAAGAAGGCAGAATGTAGCATACGGAGGCAGTGAGGGCTAGTGCACCAGACTGCTGAAGTGTCTCCACCTACGCCTGTGCTTGTCAGGTTTCAGTTTTAAATTTCTTACATTTTTGTTGTTTTTAATACATTATGCTAGTTTATAAGGTGTATGTAGTGTATAAACAGTATTATTCAGATGTAATATACGTATAGACATGCGTAATTATGTGCACACAAGGGCAGAACATATACGCGAATTTACCACATACGTGAAGGGTCTGAGAACCTAACCCTCGCGTGAATTAAGGGCTTACCTGTATATATATATATATATATATATATACATATATATATATATATATATATATATATATATAATATATAAATGTTTTATATATATATATATATATATATATATATATATATATATATTCACATACATATATATATACAGTAATCCCTCCAATATCCGACGTAATAGAGCCAAAGGCAGGTCCGGATAGTGGTCCTGTCCGGATATTGGGCCCCAGCTTATGAACTTGTACTTATGGACCCTAAATCAGAGAAACACCTATACAACTCCCTCTGGACATGCATAGCACCTATTTAAGTCCCAAATCACACCAATAAGGAACATAAAAGACTGAAATAAATGCAAAAGAAGCATAAAATGAGGGTTTTGAGGTAGATTCATACAATATTAAACATTCTGGGTACTTACAAGTGCCTGGCTCCTGGACTAGTACTTATGGACCCTAACCTAGCCTAACTCAGAAAAACACCTTCCTACTGCACATGCATAGCTCCTAACACCCTATTCACACCAATAAAGGACATTAAAGAGTGAAATCAGGTGTTTGAGGTAAGTATAGTATGGAAAAAAGTACAGTATGAAACATTCTGCCTACTTACAGCAAGTCCATGGCCATCTCGATGAATAACCACCTCCTCTCGGAATCTGACAGTAAGAAGGATTTCCTGAAGCACTTGCAGTACACTGTTCATGAAGTCTTGCACTGAACTTAGTCAATCGCACTCAGAAGTCCGTTCTCTTCACAGTGCGCACTCTTGTCTAACTTATGCTCCATTGTAACTTACTAAGTATTGCACTCTGCACTTTAACTTTTCCCACTCTTCTAACCATTTTCTAAAGCAAAAACAAACAAGTCTATTTACATTAAATTTTGTTCCAAAATTGTATTCTCACTCACAACTGTAAATCCTTAACACAACACACTGTTCTTTTCACTGCAAAACACTGTAAATTCCCGTGTGGTCTAGTGGAGAAGTTCTTGCTGTTTAATCACTATCAGAGTCTGAGAGTATCACTGGCAGGTGACCTAGGGGTGCGTCGCTGGGTCGTGGTGATGGTGTACCCACTGCAGACGACTCTGAAGACAGACGCAAACTCACATTGAGCGGTGACTCCACCCTGCCTGATGTGCTGGGCTGTGGCTCGGAGCATGAGGGCCTGACTTGGGGAGGCAACGGAGTGGAGCCAGGGCTGGGCACAGTGGGGGTCACGGGCCTGAAAAAACTGTCAATCGTTGATTGACCCAAGGACCGACGATTCTGACGATTGATGATGCGCTGCCTGAAAGCACGCACTTCCTCCACAAGTCCCAAGGGCCCCATCTCCCTGTCACAGTCTGGGTGTTCCAGGTAGTCAAGAACGAACTTTAGGTGTTCCAGGAGTGCGCTCAGCTTGGGGATGGCTGGAGTAGTGTCCTGCTGAGAGAAGTCCGCATCATCGTCGCCTTCCTCACCGGAATCTTCAAGCTGGGTACTGACACCTGCAACTGAAGATGCGATCTCGATATCAGACAATGTCTGATACCCAGGATCGCCCTTGTCGTCATCCAATCACTCACGCACATCGTCCACATCAACATCGTCGCCATGCGTACGTAGCCGTGCATGGAAGTCATCCACGTCAAACCCTAGAAAATCGTACTCCAAATCCGTTCTGAGAAGCAGACGAGACCAACCATTTTCTAGAGTCTTGACAGGGACTTCCTTCCATGCACTGGCCCAGTTGTAGAGCGCAGACTTGATGTTGTAGCGGCGAAGGTTTTCCAAAGTCCACTGGCCTCGTGTGTTCCATCCCTCCCTGCGCTTGTCCTCGTCCTCGAGAACAACCATCACCTCGTCCAGGAACTTCCGGCGGTATAGGCGCTTTGTTGCCACAATCACTCCTTGGTCCATTGGTTGCATGAGAGCAGTCGTATTAGGTGGCAGAAACATGCACCTAATACAGCCATTCTCAGCCACCAAGTCCTTGTCGCACGGGTGGGCAGGTGCATTGTCGAGGAGAAGGAAGGCCTTTACCTGGTCGCGCGGGATTCCCAGTGTCTTCGTCTGGTAATGTATGACCTCCTTGACGAAGTGGCGGTGGAACCAGTCTTTGATGATCTGGGCTGTAAACCATGCCTTCAAAGAATGGTACCAGACGACAAGAAGGACATCCATCACCCCACGAAGACACCGAGGCTGCTTTGCACAGCCAACAGTAATGGGTTTACGCCGGTGCATGCCGTTAGCATTGGCACAACACAAAGCAGATATCCGTTGCTTGGAGAGCTTGCGGCCAGGTACACGCTTCTCCGTCTCCTCGGCTAGAGTGTTCGTTGGCAAAGAGCGATAGAATAAACCAGTTTCATCAGAATTGTAGACTTGACCGAGAGTGAGGCCCTCCTTGTCGATCAAGCCCTTCACCTTGTGCCGAAACTCATCAACTCCATCCTCATTAGCATCCAAAGCTTTGCCATGAGCTTAACGGTTGGTAAGGCCATACCGTAACTTGAACGCAAAGAGCCAACCCTCGGATGCCTTGAAGTCTAGGGCATCGTGAAACCTGGCGAACTTCTCAGCAGCAGCCTTCAGCTCCGTACCACGTACCATCACACCAGCAGCACATTGCTGTCGATACCAAATCAATGTGGAGCAGTCGATTTCAGCAAACTTGGGAGTAAACATCACCTTCCTCTCCACGTTGTGTTTGCTTCTCGACGAGAAGTCAGCCGTGTACTGAATGAGTTTGTCTCAGGATCTCTTGATATCGAACAAAGTAGATCGGGCCAGGTTGAACTCGCGAAGGATGCGGGAAGAAGACCACCACGCACATTCTCCAATATCTCGTTTCTTCTCCAGAGTCAACACACTCTCTTCCTCTTCTCAGGTGGCGGGGCCATCATCATACACACTAATAAGAGGCCCGAGAGCAGCAGCAGTGCCTGCAGCAGGTAAGGAACCACCACAAAAGCGAGCACGTGGGCACCCATGACGACGAGCGTGCACTCGCGACGAGAGACAGGCGGAAAGTGGGGAGGATGCAGCAGCACTCTATCGGACGTCGGAGGAATGACACGCCACAACAAAGCTGTCCCATGCCGCATGCGCCAAGTTCAAATTACGGGAGGGATTTTTTTTTTTTTTTTTTTTTTTTTTCCAAATTTTTTGCGGTTTTCAGACTATTTTGGGAATATTGGATCCCGGGACAATTATGTTCGGTTAGTGGGGATGTTCAGATATTGGGCGTTCAGATATTAGAGGGATTACTGTATATTTAACTATATATATATATATATATATATATATATATATACTGTATATATATATATATATATATATATATATATATATATATATATACACATATATATATATATATATATATATATATATATATATCTATATATACAGTATATACAGTACCCTCACGTCCAACACGCGTTTGTCCAGCACGATTCACGTCCAGCACGGAGAGCAAAAAGTTAGTATGATTTAATACGACTTAAGTACTGTAAAACGGGTGCGTAAGCATAACACTGACGAAGCTCCGAGAAGTGGGCGAAATCCGCAGAGTTCGGCTCTAGCACGATCACCCCTGGTCCAACACGGTCATACTGGACATTCCCGTGACGCTGATAGCCAATCAAAACTTCCGATCAAGTAGAATCCCCCACCCGCTATCATGACGTGATCGTGATGTCGCCCAATGAAAAACACTTCTGCTCTCACGTGATGTTTTGTTTAAATTTCTCCTGCCACAGTGCCATTCAGTCGCATAATTCACATTGGACGGTGCTGTTTTCTCGCTGCATTATCTGCCCTTGCTACTGCATTTTACCCTGCTCACAATGTCTAGGAAGCCTTCTGAGAACCCCAAGAAGCGGTGGCACAGCAACTCCCTCAGGCCACTAAGATAGAATTCATCGAGAGGCAGAAGAAAGGGGGAGGAATTTCAAAGGATTTATGAGGCAGGTTGAGGAGGAGCAGCTGCCATTATCCGCTAGTGATGCCAGCAGCCATCCTAGGGGACCCAGTAGGACTACCTACAGCCTCGGATATCACCTTCCATTCCCAGCAAGCCCACTAACACTGTCCTAAAAGGTTAGTTATCATTCATAGTACAGTACCATTTATTATAATTACAGTAGTACCAATATATGTATAAGTATATGGTAGGTATTTAGGGTGACTTTTCCTAGGGTTGCTGACATAATTCATTTTTCCCCATAAGCTCTGTTGTTTGTCCAACATGTTTTTGGTCCAACACGAGACCCATGCATGACAATATTACCGTGTTGGACGCGAGGGTACTGTATATATATATATAGATATAGATATATACATATATATATCTATACACTGTACATATATATATATATATATATATATATATATATATATAAGTAATCCCTCCACTATCCGATGTAATAGAGCCAAAGGCATGTCCGGAAAGTGGGTCTGTCCGGATAGTGGGCCCCTGCCTCCTGGACTGGTACTATGGACCCTTACCCAGTCTAACTCAGAAAACCACCTACATAACTTTCTACTGGATATGCATAGCACCTATATTAAGACCCTATTCACACAAATAAAGGACAGAAAGTACAAAATAAATGTAAAGGAACCAGATATTGAGGAATTAGAAGTGAGTATGGAAAATATTTAGCAGTGTATAGGGTACTTACAGCACGTCTGTGGCCGTTCGTTACGAAGGTTAACACACCTCCTCTGAGGCTCTGGCAGTGGTGAAAATGCTTTTGAAGCACACAGTAATCCAGTGTTGTGCTGCACTTAATCCTATGCACTATGAATTATAACTGTTTAAAACTGCACATACTGTTCTTGATTGCACCATGCCAGTTTCAACTGCCAGTTTATACTCTCTACTTAATCTTTCCACTCTGAATACTAATTTCATAACACTGAACAACACTGTAAATTCCCATGTGGTCTAGTGGCAAGGTACTGCATTTATTCACAAAAACGAGCACGTGCGGCATCCACTGAATAAGCGTCTAGCCAGGATGGTAGTCAGGTGGTAACGGGGGAGGCAGGGAGAGATGCGGGAGGCAAGCAGCGAGCGTAAATACTGCTCGTAGCGCTGCGTGCCAATTTCAAAGTACGGTTGAAAAAAATGTCGGATTTTTTTTTCCTTTTTTTTTTTTTTTAATTTTTTTTGCCATTTTTGGGTTCCAAAGGCCTGGGCCCAAAATGTCTGGTAAGTGGGGAGTCCGGATAGTGGGCGTCCAGATGGTACAAGGATTACTATATATATATATATATATATATATATATATATATATATATATATTCATATATATATATATATCTATAGATATACTTGGCTGCCAAGCACAGGGCTAGAAGAGAGGTATACAGGGAAAAGTCTGAGCCACAAAGAGTTTTACTTGATAACCTAAATCATGGGGAAAGGAAAAATATGATATTTAGGGTGACAAATCAGATGGAGGAGGATAATTGGGATATTATAGGTGAGCAGCGTGTGAAGAATGATGAAGGAAGGGTAGTGGTGAACAGTGGGGATATTAAAGATGCACGGAGAGAGCATTATAGTCGGTTTTTGAATGAGGAGTTTGACTGGGACAGGGAAGGTTTGGAGCCAGCAGATCCAGTGTTTGGCCCTTAGCCTTTGATTGACATTGCTACTGTGAGTGAGGCAATAGGCAGGATGCAGGTGGGGAAGGCAGAAGGTGTGTCTGGGTTGACTGCCGAAATGTTGAAGGCCTCAGGAGATATAGGTGTGAGGTTAGTTACTGACCTGATAAATATGACTTATATATGAGTGTGTTGTCCCAGATGATTGGCTGAAGAGTGTAATTGTAAATGTGTATAAAGGGAAGGGTGATGCTCTGGAAAGGGGAAATTATAGAGGTATAAAGCTTTTAGATCAGATAATGAAGGTAATGGAGAGAGTTCTAGAAGGTATGATTAGAGAAAGAGTGAATATTGATGAGATGCAATTGGGGTTTATGCTAGGCAGGAGGACCACTGATGCCATATTCATTGTTCGACAGCTTCAGGAAAAATACATTGGTATGAAAAGGGATCTGTATTTTGTTTCTGTTGATTTGGAAAAGGCCTATAACAGAGTCCCTAGAGAGGTGGTGAAGAGGGCAATGAGAAAGCTTGGCTTGGAGGAGTGGCTGGTTATGGCAATATATGTGGGTGCTCGCACCCAGGTAAGAGTGAATGGGGATCTGAGTGATGAGTTTTCCATGAATGTTGGTGTGCATCAGGGGTCAGTTTTGAGTCCAATGTTGTTTATCATGGTACTTGAAGCCCTCTCACGTGACTTCAGAAATGGACTCCCGTGGGAGATGTTGCATGCTGATGATTTGGTGTTGAGTCCCATGTTGTTTATCATAGTATTTGAAGCCCTCTCACGTGACTTCAGAAATGGACTCCTGTGGGAGATGTTGTATGCTGATGATTTGGTGTTGACTGCAGAGAGCGAAGGAGAGGCGGAGGAAAGATTTAGCAGGTGGAGAGATAGTACGGGGCACAAGGGCTTAAGGGTAAATGCAAATAAAACAAAAGTGGTGATATCTAGGGCTGGTGGTGGTACTGTTAAAGACGAGGGAGAGTGGCCATGTGCAGTTTGCCACAAGGGCGTGGGAAGTAATTCCATCTAGTGCAGTGTTTGTGATAAATGGGTGCACATGATATGTTGTGGTACCAGAGGTAGACTGCAAGATAATGCTGATTTTATGAGTGTGGCGTGTTGGGGAGAGCAGGTGGAGATGTCAGGCGTGAAAGGATTGAACTTGCTGGTGAATCTCTTGAGTGTGTGGAAGAGTTTTGTTATTTGGGAGACATGTTGTGTGCTGGAGGTGGGGCTGGAGAAATGGTTGGAAGAAGTTCAGGGAGCTGTTCCCTCTCCAGACATTGAGAGGACTCTCCCTACGTGCTATGGAGTCTTTGTATGAAGCATGTGTTAGGAGTGTAATGCTTTATGGCAGTGAGAACTGGGCAGTAAAGGAAGAGGATATTCGCAGGCTCAGACGTACAGAAATGACAATGATTAGGGGGATGTGCAGTGCATCCCTGCATGCAAGGCTTGGGGGGGCCGGGTTTACAATGAAAGAGTTGAGAGGTAGGATGGGACTGGAGTGTATTGGTGTTGTGATGAGGAAAGGTAGATTGAGGTGGTTTAAGCATGTGAAGAGGATGGGGGATGATAATTGGGTGCAGAAGGTGAGAAGTGTTAATATCGGGGGTGGGGTTGTGAGGGGTAGACCGAGAAAGACGTGGGATGAGGTCATTAAGTGTGAACTCAGGGTTAAGGGACTGAACAGGGAGGCTGCAACAGATCATGCAGCATGGATAGCTGCCATTAGGTGACCAAGGCCAATGCATGCAAGCATGTTGGAGCCTACGAAAATGAAAACGAAAACATATAGTTACAACAAATTGACTCAGGAACTCCCCCCACAAGGTATTAAAAAACACAGAAATCATAGTACATCACAAATTTTGTTCATGAAATGCCATTCTTGAATATGAAATCATGTTTCCCTTGTTTTTCAGGACCAGTTGGATGCATTTTGGCATGGAACCTCTTAGATTTCAAAAGTAATCTAAGGACATTTCTTTGCACCAAACATATGTCAGTTCAGTCTTGAAGTTGTCCAGATTGGGTGTCTTCTTTTCTGCCATGATTTTCTTCATCTCTGCCCAGCAGATTTCTATCGGATTTAGATTCGGACTGTTGCTAGGCCAGTCAAGGACCTCAATCTGATTATCCTGAAGCCATTTTGTCACCTTTCTTGACTTGTGACATGGAGCTGAATCATGCATGAAAAAGTCGCACCGATGAAAAGCAAAAAAGGGTAACAAATGATCTTTCAGAACTTAAATGTACTGGCCACCATTCATTATCAAGTTCTCAGGAAGAAAGTAGAGGCCTCCCCTTCCCATTTCACCTGAGAAACACCCCCATACCATTACTGATTGTGGGTGCTTAACAGTCAGCACCATGTATGCAGGATCATATCAACTACGGGAGGTAGGGCGACGAACCTTGGCAATACACACCCGGAACACTTGAAATGTGCTCTCATCGGAAAACATAACTTTTCTTCACTCATCCGATGTTTAGTGTGTATACTCCTTGGCAAACTGAACGCATTGCTTCTTCATGCAATCAGTGAGAAGCAGTTTCTTGGCTGCGGTGCGGATTGGCAAACTCAGCTCATTCTTCACGTGGTACTGGATAATTCAAATTGAGACGTCTTGTAACAGCTGGAGATGCATTTTCATCAATTCTGCAGCTGTCAGTTGAGGATTCTTGATTACAGGTACTTCCCTTTTCAGAAGCATATCTGTACCTCTGGAAGTCGACCTCTTCTTTCCTTCGCCATGCTTGTGCTCTGGTATGACATCAGGTAGCAGGCCGTGTGCTGCAGCAAGAATCTTCATGACGGTCGACTTTGCGCGTCCAGTACGTTCACAAATCATGTTGATAGGGACATTTTCCTGCCTCCATGCAATGATAGGGACCCTCTCATCCCTTGAGCAGTACTTTCCAGGCATGACAACTCGACTGAAGGAAAATAACAGGGCAAACAGTAATGCATACGAAAGAAGAGGGAGGTGCAAGCTCAGAACGACAGGAACATATACTCCCACTCTCGCTTCTGGGCAAGCACTGATGTGCTGAATGTTTCACCACCTCCTGCCAACACCAGAGGAGTTGCCAGTTACTTCTTGCCTAAAAATTTCACTTGGTAGAGGTGGAAACACAAAACAAAGACGGACAACTCTCCCACAGCAATTCTGTGTCCAGGTCATAAATAAATTTGCAGTGGGTGTAAAATATATATATACAGTGCTCGTCAGAAGTATGGAGCGCCCTGCGTCCCTCCTGAGAAACAAACCTTTCAACATTGAAAAAACATATAAATAATGCATTTTATTTACCTTTAGTGCTTCGTAGGGTAGCCTTTACGTTTCTTCACGGACCTGAGACGTCTTGGAAGTGAAAGGGCGAGGCTCCTGAGGTGCTGGAGCGGTATTTTGTCCCAGGAGTCACGAATGGCGGCTTCCAGCTTAGGCAGAGAGCTCACGTCCTTCCCTTGGAGACTCTTCTTTACGAGGTACCAGAGGTTTTCAATCGGGTTGAGGTCTGGGCTATTTCCTGGCCAGTCTGTCATGAATGATACCTCGCAGTCACGAAGCCAATTGGTGACCGATTTGGCCTTGTGAGCAGGTGCACCGTCCTGCTGAAACACTCGTGCACCTGTTAGCTCGAAGGAGTCTGGTAAATGATCACACAGAAGCTCCAGGTAAACATCCTGATTCACTCTGAGGTTCTTGGGAAGTACAACAAGCTTCCCCAAACCCTTCCCTGAAAAACAACCCCATACTATGAGTGAATCAGGATGTTTAACTGTGCTTTCTACATACCGTGGGTCAAGTGGGTCACTACCTTTGCATGCTCCTCTGTTACAGGTAACACTAAACGTTGCCTCATCAGACCACAACACTGACAACCATTGCTCCTCACCCCAATTTAGATATTTATTAGCAAAGGCAAGCCTACGAATTCTCTGGCTGCTAGAGAGAAGAGGCTTTTTCACAGGCCTGTGACTTGTGTAACCAAGCTCATGCACCCTACGAGACACTGTTCTCACTGACACCTCACCAAACACTTCTGGGTTGCTCTCCTTAATTTTCCTTGCACTCACACGAGGATTAAACTCCACTGCACGTTTTAAAACATTAACAGACCTTGGGGAAGTTTTCCTAGGCCTACCAGACCTCGGTTTCTTTGTGGGAACTTCACCA
The DNA here is from genome assembly GCF_032717465.1 of Coenobita brevimanus. Classification (NCBI taxonomy): domain Eukaryota; kingdom Metazoa; phylum Arthropoda; class Malacostraca; order Decapoda; family Coenobitidae; genus Coenobita; species Coenobita brevimanus. The sequence continues at coordinate 32,189,908 of NC_137024.1, forward strand.
CTGTTTTCCTCCCGAAACCGCGCACACCAACGACGCACTGTCGATCGTGCCACACCAACCAATTCACTAATTTCCTTTGTCTGGTGGCCTGCCTCCTTTAGAGCAATGATCTGGGATATGATTTCACTCGATAGTTCACGGGTAGGTGCCATAACAAAGTTTTGAAGGCCAAAACACTGCGGGACACTCGGTAAAAAAATGGCGCAATTTGAGAGGGACACTCGGCGGAGTTCCTCTCTCTCAGGCAGCCCGTGGGCGACTGAGGCGGGAACCAACCAGCGCGTCAGAAGGCCCCAGGCTACCGTGACGTCATGCTCGGAGCTCAAACTTGTGGCTCAATTCTTACCCCCAAAAATGGGTGATTCTTTTTTGGCCATAAGTATTGCGCGCCCGGCGGACAACGCTGAATACTTCTGAAAATCACTGTATATATATATATATATATATATATATAAAAATATTTACATATATATATATATATATATATATATATATATATGTATATATATATATATATATATATATATATATATATATATATATATATATATATATATATATATATATATATATATATATACAGTAATCCCTGTACTATCCGGACGCCCACTTTCCGGACATCCTCACTTACTGGATATTTTGGTCTCGGGATCCAACATTCCCAAAATGGGCCAAAAATCGAAAAAAAATAGAAAAAAATCCGACTTTTCCCCCCCCCTGTAATTTGAACTCGACGCGTGCGGTGCGGACCAGCTGTGTATTGGTGCGTAGTTCTGGTACTGTCCACTAGAGTGTCCCTGTATCCTCCCCACTTACCGCCCGTCTCTTGTTGTGAGTGCTCGCTCATGATCATGGCAGCCCACGTGCTCGCTTTTGTTGTGGTGCCCTACCTGCTGCAGGCTCCCCTGCTGCTCTCCTGCCTCTTGTTAGTGTGTGTAATGATGGCCCCACCACCTGAGAAGAGGAAGAGAGTGGTTCTGACTCTGGAGAAGAAGAGGGAGATATTGGACAGGGTGGACGTGGGATGGTCAACCTCACGCATCCTTCCTGAATTCAACCTGGCCCGATCTACTTTGTTTGATATCAAGAGATCCCGCGACAAACTTATGCAGTGCATGACTGACTTCTCGTCGAAGAGCAAACACAACGTGGAGAGGAAGATGATGTTTACTCCTCGGTATGCAGAAGTCGACCGCTCCATGTTGATTTGGTATCGACAGCAACGTGCTGCTGGTGTGCTGGTGCGTGGCACGGAGCTGAAGGCTGCTGCTGAGAAGTTCGCAAGGCTTCACAACGCCCCAGACTTCAAGGCATCCGAGGGTTGGCTCTTTGCATTCAAGTTACAACATGGCCTTACCAACCCTAAGGCCCATGGTGAAGCTTTGGACGCCAACAAGGATGGAGTAGAGGAGTTTCGGCACAAGGTGAAGCGCTTGATTGACAGGGAGGGCCTCACTCTCGGTCAAGTCTAAATGCTGATGAAACTGGTTTATTCTATTGTTCTTTGCCAAAGAACACTCTAGCCGAGGAGACGGAGAAGCGTGTACCCGGCCGCAAGCTCTCCAAGCAACGGATATCTGCTTTGTGTTGTGCCAATGCTAACGGCATGCACCGGCTTAAGCCCATTATTGTTGATCATGCAAAGCAGCCCCGGTGTCTTCATGGAGTGATGGATGTCCTTCCTGTCGTTTGGTACCGTTCTTTGAAAGCATGGTTCACTGCCCACATCTTCAAAGACTGGTTCCACCGCCATTTTGTCAAGGAGGTCATCCATTACCAGACGAAGACACTGGGAATCCCGCACGACCAGGTAAAGGCCCTCCTTCTCCTCGACAATGCACCTGCCCACCCGTGCGACAAGGACTTTGTGGCTGAGAATGGGCGCATTAGGTGCATGTTTCTGCCACCTAATACGCCTGCTCTCATCCAACCAATGGACCAAGGAGTGATCGTGGCAATGAAGCGGCTAAACCGACGGAAGATCCTGGACGAGGTGATGGTTGTTCTTGAGGACGAGGACGAGCACAGGGAGGGATGGGATACGTGAGGCCAGCGGACTTTGGAAAACCTTCACCGCTACAACATCAAGTCTGCAATCTACAACTGGGCCAGTGCATGGAAGGAAGTCCCTGTCAAGACTCTAGAAAATGGTTGGTCTCATCTGCTTCTCGGAACAGACGTGGAGCATGATTTCCTAGGTTTTGACGTGGATGACTTGCATGCACGTCTACGTGCACATGGCGACGATGTTGATGTGGACGAAGTGCGTGAGTGATTGGATGACGATGAGGGTGATCCTGGGTATCAGACCATGTCTGATATCGAGATCGTATCTTCAGTTGCAAATGTCGGTACCCAGCTTGAAGATTCCGACGAGGACGGCGACGATTATGTGGACTCCTCTGAGCGTGACACAACTCCAGCCATCCACAAGCTGAGCACACTCCGGGAACACGTACAGTTCGTTCTTGACTACCTGGAACACCCGGACTGTGACAGGGAGATGGGGCCCTTGGGACTTGTGAAGGAAGTGTGCGCTTTCAGACAGAGCATCATTAATCGCCAAAATCGTCGTTCCTTGCGTCAATCAACCATTGACAGCTTTTTCAGACCCATGACCCCCGCTGTGCCCAGCTCTGGCTCCACTCCATTGCCTCCCCAAGACAGGCCCTCATCCTCCGAGCCACAGCCCAGTACATCAGGCAGGGTGGAGTCACCACTGGACGTGAGTTTTTGCCTGTCTTCAGAGTCGTTTGCAGTGGGTAGTCCATCACCACGACCCAGCGACGCACCCCTAGGCCACCTGCATCAGCTACTCTCAGACTCTGACAGTGATTAAATGGCAAGAACTCTCCACTAGACCACACGGGAATTTACATTGTTGTGCAGCGAAGAAAATATTGCATAGTGTTAAGAAATTAAAACTGTGAGTGCAAAGACTAAAGTGCAGAGTGCAACACTGATTTTATTCATGTTCAATGGAGCGCAAATTAGACTAGAGTGTATGATGTTACGAAAATGGATTTATGAGTGCAAAGACTTAAGTGCAGAGTGCAACACTTATTTCATTAAGGTGCAATGGAGCTCAAGTAAGACTAGACTGCACAGTGTTAAGAGAATGGAATTCTGAGTGCAAATGACTAAGTTCAGTGCAAGACTTCAAGTACAGTGTACTGCAGGTGCTTCGGGTACTCCTTTTTACTGTCAGAGTCTGAGAGGAGGCGGGTTATTCATCCAGATGGTCAGGGACTTGTTGTAAGTACCCAGAATGTTTCATGTTGTACTGTATTTTCCATACTTACATATAAAACCTCATTTCACTCTTTCATGTCCCTTATTGGTGTGAATAGGGTCTTAGGTGCTATGCATGTGCAGTAGGGAGGTGTTTTTCTGAGTTAGGCTAGGTTATGGTCCATAAGTACCAGTCCAGGAGCCAGGGACTTTTTGTAAGTACCCAGAATGTTTAATATTGTATAAACTCACCTCTAAAACCTCATTCTCTGGTTCTTTTGCATTTATTTCAGTCTTTTATGTCCCTTATTGGTGTGATATGGGTCTTAAATAGGTGCTATGCATGTCCAGAGGGAGTTGTATAAGTGTTTTTCTGAGTCAGGGTATGTTAGGGTCCATTAGCACAAGTCCAGGAGGCTAGGGCCCACTATCCAGACATGCCTTTGGCTCTATTACACTGGATAGTGGAGGGATTACTGTATATACATATTGTACAAAAGTTGTACTGTAATACGGTATTTTGGAATCCATCTCTAACATTAACACAGACCACCTTTAAAACACAAAAGATGTCCTCAGACTGAAGGATTTAAGTAGTAAAGAAGTGTTGGAGTTACATACAGGTGTGTCGATGGTGATGTGTCCAGCCAGGGCCTTTTCATGCTGGGCCTCATCACTGGAGAGGAGGGACTTTCTGGTGTCACGGGGTTCAGCCTGCTTCACAGTCAGGTCTTCCACACGCAACACTCCGCACAAGCTCAAACCACGCCACCTGATGGGCAAAATCATACTTTTTATAATTGCTGTACATCTTAACTGCCCCATCAGGAACAGACCTACAATACTCAGTGCAGTTGGTGCACCTGGGTGTGGATATTGTTAAACTTAACCTCTGAAGATTCTGTTCAACCTAGAGAAGTCCTATAAGTACTCTGGACCGGCCAACTTGCCCTGAACACTGTATTTTCTCAGCCACTATCCAAGATTCATGGAAGGTAAGTGTAAAATTTACAAATACCAGTAAATATGAATACAATATGCAACAAAGACTGCTGCTTTATCAACACAAAGAAACTGATCTTAGTAAATCAGAGGTGACTGTTAGGAATGAACATAATAAGTTGGCTGGCTAAGAGTATAGTAGTCAAGGGCTAATGTAGTACGATAAATTTATTTCAAGCAACCTTTTCTCTGTTGCTGGTTCACCCACGAAATACTGTATAGCTGCAGCAGAACCTTATTATACGATGAACCAGCATGTGATGAATTGCTTATAATATGACAAAAAAAGTCATGGACCTTTTTTTCAATACATGAAAGCAGTTTCTCTTATACAGTAAACTCAATTATCCACCATCGTAATGTCTGACCCAATGCAATATCCAATGCTGCTGGCTTGGCTCTATTAGAGCAACATCTGGCAAAATTATGCAACATGCAGCACCGAAACGGAATGCTACCAGCATTTCTGTGTGGCATACGCTCAGCGGTAGCCAACTGGCACCCAGGAAAACCCTGAAACGTGCCAGCCAATCAGCATTGGTCACTCACTCGGCATGCTGAGCATACTGTCGCACTCTCGTTCTCACCCATGGATTTCGTGTAATAAAGATGTGTCTGTGCACTCCACTCTTCTGACCATGTGGTCATGAAACTCTAGTGCTGCGACTAACTCTGTGGCATCCTATATTTGTTGTTGTTGCAAAGCTCATAGCCCGTCAGTGCTCATGTCCTAGAGATCTATTGTGATCCTGAAAATACTGTACTCTATGAGTGCATGTGGTGCGAACCTCCAGTGCTGTGTCTCCTTCCCAACTGCCTCACTTATGGCCCCATACTGCCTGGTGCCCTAGTTCTCACTACTGTACTCGACCCAAGTTGTGCATGATGGTTTGGTTTGTGGCTTGTGTGGTGGTGCCTCAGCTGCCACAGCTCCTGCTGGCTTTGTGTATGGTCCTGGTTGTTGTCTCCATGGCGGCTTCACCAACTGTTAAGAGGCATTGGATCGTTTGGAGAGGTAGATGGAGATAATCGTGAAGATGGAGCAAGGTTGGATCATCGCAAGGCTAATGGAGCACTACAACATGCCCGTGTAGAGTACAACTCTCGTGTGGGGAGGCTCCTCTCACACAGCTCTTCTCAACAATATGGAGTAAAAGTTTTTTTGTCTCATTAACTCTCCTTCTCTTACTTCAACCTCTATCTCTTCCCAGCACTATTGCATCTTTTATCCTTTTTTTTTTTTTTTTTTTAATCACAACTTCAACAGTCACTACTCCTTTGAACTGTTTGCTTGCATCCCTCAACCACCACAGAAGGTGTGTAGCATCCATCCACTCGTAGCAACAAACTCTCATCCCTTTTTTTTTTTTTTCAACTCTCTACTGCAAGTGTTGACCATTACTCCCAGCCTGGAAGAACTCAACTCTGGAACTGTCTTCCTCTGTCTGTACGATCATTTCCTACTTCCTATGGCCCCGCGTCCTTTAAACACAGTGTGTCCAGGCATCTTGAAATGAACAGATCTTGAATTTGACTCTCTATTACCCTGTTTTTACATTTTCTTGGAGAGAACAACTTGCACGCTTCTAGTCTTTGGCTCCTTTTTCCTTGTATTAAAAAAAAAAAAAAAAAAAAAAAAAAAACAGCCACAAATTCAAAATCAGCTAAAAAATGGCAGGGTAATGTGAAAACTTATTACAATTACTGGGCATTTGTGATTTTTTTCTTTCCCCAAGAAGATGATGCAGTTCCAGAGTTGGCTGGTAGCACCATGTTTACATCTGGAAAGCTGGATGTCAGAGACAGAATGACCACTCGTTCGCCCAGCACTGACCTGAGCTCATACAGAGACCAGCACATCAAGAACTGCAGTAATACCTTGATATACGATACCTCTAGATGTGATACCCCGGCTTAACGATGCGGGTAGAAATACCATCATACCCCATCTAACGATGGATTTTAATTTCTTTTATCAATTCTGATGAGATTTTAAACTAAAATTGTGTGTTTAGGTTGATTTATAAACCGTTTTTTGACTTAGATTAACCCCTTCTTTACCGAAAATGTGTTTTGATGTACCAACGTACATCGCCTGTAAACACCCGTGAGACACCGGAACCGCTACCGTGGTATGCTGGTACACCCTCTAATGAATGGCAGTTTATGGGCCTCAGGGTAGCCTGGTAAGACTGTTTCTGAGGACCTCGTGTTAGCAACAGCTCTGTGTTTTGACAACAAAGACTGTGACAAAGTTCTGACGAATTCTGACATCATAAGATAAGTCATGACTGAGTTGCGGTGGCACCAATGGCTTGCTCACTCATCTGTGATGTAACCTCTTTTAGACCAATCATTATTTTATTTATAATTTCTACTACGGATATCAAACTATATTTTCTGCTGACACGGCAAAATTTACACCCCTTGGCCTGCCTGAGAGAGTCAGTTACCATGCACTTGACCACGAGAGAGGGTGTACAAGATATTTTTCTCACATGGCATCTCTGGCAGATTCCGATAGTGATGAGTTTATTCCTCATGAGGATACTTATTTAGATGTATCAGATGATGATGCTGCAGTATCTGATGTGTCAGTAGATGACTGTAATCCTGAAAATGATGGCGAGGTTGATGTGAGTGAGGAGGAGGAGGAAATTAGCAGCAAGCTTAGTGACGCTGCACTCTCAGCAACAAGTGGGTCAAGGTCGCCATCACCATCACGTGTGTCCACACACTTCGTGCTCAGCTTACAAGGTAAATAAATTAGCCATCCATCTGTGCAGGACATTATTTTCAAGCCAATTTGTACAGTAGTTACCTGGGTGACTACTTCAGCATAAGACATTTAAACTTATATACTGTATTGATTTATAATTTTTTTTTATTACCATCATGATGCTGGGTTTATGTGATCATCAGTATACAAACAAATCACAAAGAGTGAATAGTTTCGACGTGGCAAAAAATATACTGTACCATTACGAACACTACTTTGCTGGATACTTGTTCTGCTCCGCACACTCAGATGAACGGAAATGTCATTACCACTTTACGAAAGCTGTGGCCTTGTGTTTCCCACCAACCGCATAGTAATTAAGTACCATAATCTCCATTCCTTATTAGGTTAGGTTAGGTTAGGTTAATGTAGAGGCGGCATCACACTAGGACAAAAGTGGCTAACATGAGAGCAGCGTTCATGAGGCGAAACAGCTAGCAAAGTCGAGTTGCTGTCACACGCGTGTGTTTTTGCAAGCCAAAACGCCTACCAGTGTCATCTGCCTTGGTGCCTCGTAGCCATTTGTAAACAAACCACCACGGAGTACCTACTCCCTTTTCCTCAGTTTCTGCAACCGCTTCACGTACCATACTTCAACAACTCCAGAGCCACAAAGCAGCTCAATAGAGTTTTCCTTGCCTCAGGACCGATATCAAATACTGGTCACAATCTGATTTCCACCTGTTGTCTGGAAACAAAACAGACAGCCTCTGCAGCTGGTCACCCGAGTGTCTGAATATTTATTTCATGTCTCAAGAAAAAAACAGAAATGAATAAAAACCACAAAAATTAAATTATATTTACTTTACAATTTTAGTTTCATTCTGTGAATAACAGAATATTTTCTCACCAGTTACAAAATTAATATAGGCTCATTTGAGTTCTAATCCCACCAACAAACTGTGAGCAAAAATTGTTATCCATTTCACCTCACAAGCGAAATCTCACTCACTGTGGGTCAGTTTGGCTAGTGGCCCACAAAACTGGCTTGCATGTTAGCCACTTCTGTCCCAGTGTGACGCTGCCTTAATGGGGGGTCTGGGGTTGCAAAGCCCCCCAGTTAGGTTGGGTTGGATTGGGATAGGTTAGGTTATTTGTATATTTTCAGGCTAATTTCAGTTGTTCTATTGTTTTTTAAGTGTACTGTATTTCAGGTAGCTTTTGTTTTAACGGCAATATTTCTGAAAACCCACCTCTATGGCTTTTCTTCTCGAAAGCCTCCAAAAATGAACCGCCTAAAAAATAAAAAATAAAAAAAAAATAAAAAAAATGAAAAGTGGTACAGTAGATCCAAATACAGTATTTACCAAAATGAGTCTTTCACAGGTTACTCTTCATTATCCCTGGATCAACACTCCTCCTGGGCACTGTTATAAACTGACCTCTGAGAGCTATAAATGAAGATCTAGAATGCGTAAATACTCCGTTGACATCTGCCAGATGCCGGCCAAATTTAATGTTCTTAACGTGCTTTTTAAATTTGAAAGTTGGCTATCAAATGCAAGTTAAGATAGGCTGAATTAGGCTTGGTTAAATCACTAAGTTTCCAACTGCTCTGACACAGGATACATTGGTAAGACCTGTCAGAGCGATGGTAAACAACACAGCCAGTCAGAGAGTCTAACTAACTACGGTATCCATCTATTGCCAGACACCTTAATCCTGTAAGGGATGGCCACAAACAAATCCCCCCAGTGTTGACCTGTCCCCCACCATTTCACTGCCATGCTCCCACCTCACACACCCCTCTCTTATATACCTCTCCACTCCATCCCTCCATCTCATCCTTGGCCTCCCCTTCCTTCTCCCCCCCTCCACCTCACATACACTCTCCTCATTAGTCTCTCATTCTCCATCCTCACCACACTGCCAAACCACCTCAATGTGTTTCTCGTAACGCTTCCTGTCACATCCACATCCACACCACAATGATCTTCACTTCATCATTTGTCAATCTGTCTCTCCAGGTGACTGGCACGAATCAAATTCGCGACATTTTCCTTCTGTGAGAAACCACGAACTATTAGTGAAAAACTCACTGTGTATCGTTCAGTTAACCGTTTCTCTCTCCATTTCGATGGTATACTTTTTTCAAAACATTCGTCACTGTTTCAAAAGTGACCGTTCTAATGCACGTCATTAAGTGCTCTACTGAGCGATATTATTGTTTCTATATTATTCGCCCCTGCTTGCCTCAACCGTTGGCCACGCCTTCTTCCGGCTGGCCTGGGCATCCTACCCCACACATCGAATTTGAATCAGTCCTTTATATGTCACGACGGAGTGTGGTTCTGTGCTCCAGTAGTGAGAGTGAGAGAGGTCTTCTAGTACCCAGACTCCACTAGACTACGGTACTCCAGGGTCCCACCCTTCCTTGGTGATACACTACATTGACCAGTATTTCCTTTTCATATTTTCCTAGGTTTAAGAGGTTAGCTTCTGAGTGAGCAAGTGAATGCGATCTCTTTATTTTGAATTCACTTTGAAATGTAATGTTAAATTTATTCCTTTGTAATCAATAAATTTAACAGTTTTTTTTCTTTGAGCTTAATGTAATGTAAACTTGTGTTTCATTTCTCCATAATTAAGCTTATTTCCCTTATAGCTCCTAGCTTGCATAAACGCTTTGCTATTCATAACTGGTACTTAGGCCAGTCTTGTTGTATTAAGCTTAAAATCCGTTGTGCCTTCTAGGAGTTAACGTATCAGCAAGAACCTGATATCATTAATAGTATTAGTTATTTATTGTCAGGGGTGAAGTCACTTTCTCCAGAGGCTAACAGTACTAATAAACAGCAATTGTGCATAATTAGTCTCTGCTGTGTACTGTTGAGAAAGTTTATAAATTCTCGTTATGAGAGAATCAACGAAGCAAGCCGGCATAAAGTAATCATTGCTTGATTTAGCAAGACAATCATTGTCCTTGCTCTTCAGTATTAGGGAGAATTATCCTTTAATATTACATTTATTTTATAAAAACCCCGTGACAATTGGCGACCTCATTCCAGGATATTAACTCCTAGCTCTAAAGCTATTCACGAGATAATACTCACTCGTTCATATTTAGGTATTTATCATTAAAGTTATAGGCACAAGCTTACTGGTGTTTACCGTTAGTTTAGCAAGTGAATTTCTACTTTATTAATCCATAGAGTACTTAACTCTATTTAGTACTTTATTCTTGGTAACAGCAGACGATTTTATTCGCTCCTGGGAAGTCGCCGTACCCATTGCGTTAATTATTGAGTCTTCCCAGTCATTTGCATTTTTGCTTTATTCTTTGCCAGTTAACTAGATAAGACTGGTCACCACTAGCTTGTGTCTGTATTCTTTACTTGTGTTAATAGCATTCGTTTGTGAAGCAGCAGTCAGTACTCAGTTTCGGCTTGCTTAGTAAATTAGCGTCATGGCTACCACCGTATTTTTACAGGAAGCCAAAGACATGGGGCTTACCGATCCCCAGGAAATTAAAGAGTACATACTCTCACAGCATAATCAGGAGCAGCAGCGCAAGAATGATGCCCGTGAAGAGTGTAAGATTCAGCGCGAATACGAGCGAGAACAGCGCGAACACGAGCGAAAACAGTGCGAACTTGACTTAGAACACGAACGAGAACAGCGTGAGGAACGAGAGAGAGAACAAGAACACGAACGTGCCGAATGAGAAGCACGCAAAAAACATGAATTTGAAATGTTGAAACTCAAGCGAGATTCCTTGGCTTCAGACACGTCTGGTGCAGTTGGTCCAAGTTCCACTAGCGCTCTTCCTACACATGTCCTGGCGACCCCACGCATCAAGCTTCCTTCATACAAGGAAGGCGAGCAAATCGAGCCATACATAGCTCGTTTTGAGGACATGGCAGACATGTATCAACTGGATGAGGCAGCTAAGCAGCTCCAATTTCTTAGTTTATTTGAGGGCCCTGCCCTCGATTTTCTCCACAGAATTCGTGGAGACAATCTCATGTATGAGATGATGAAAGCTGCACTCATTACAGCATATGGTCTCACAGTAGACGACGCCAAAGTTCAGTTCATGCGAGCTCGTCTCCAAGACAAGGAGACAGCTGTTCAGTTCCTCGATCGTCTCACTGCTTACTAAGGTGAGTGGATGGAAAAAGATGGGACCCCTCACACGCTAGAGGGGATAATTGACCTCATGCTGCGTACACAGCTAGAGAGGTCGTGGCCTGCTGAGCTCATAGCACAGCTTAAGATCTGCCAGGTGAAAGATGCCAGCCAAATGGTGGAAAAGGCTGATGCATTCTTCACTGCTTACGGGTACCAAACTCGTAAGCAAAACACCTGGAACAGCAGAAAAGATACTGCCAAGTCTGGGAAGCCGTCTCAGACTGAATCCCAGCACCAAGGCCGTTCTCAGAGTAATGGCCAAGGTCCAAGCAAACCGCAGAAGGACCAGGAGCAAAATACACAGCAGCCTGATTGGAAGCGGTACAACAAGCACCCCAAGCAGCAGCAGTTCCCCAAGCAGCAGCAGCAATACAAGGACAAGCCACGTAACCCTCAGTCAGGTCAATCAGTGTATCGGAGGCAGGAGGCAAACGCAGCCTTCATTCCACGACAAGCACACAGTGGTGCCATCTCGACCAGTACAAGTACTTCCCAACAGTTCACGAGTCCCCCTCCGACCATGAACTCTCCTCCACAGGTGGTCAATGCTCCACCTCCTCAGATGGTGAGTACGACTCCTCAGACACCTAGTTCTCAGGGCGCTATGTTTGCTGCATCGGTTGTTCCGCAATCTCATGAATGACTGGCTGCTACCTCCTCAGACCCTTCCACCAGCAACACTGCCCTTCTTGTTCAGCCAGGGTTTGTGGGAGGTGTTTCTGTAAATGTTCTGAAGGATAATGGTTCCTCATATTGCTCTTTTAAGCAGAGTTTAGTTTGGCCTGATGAGTATACAGGTCGACAGATCCAAGTTAGACTTATTGATGGATCAGTGAGACTGTTCCCTGAGGCACGTATCCAGGTGGCGTCTCCATTTTTCACTGGCCTGACAGCTGTAGTTGTCATGCCAGAACCTTTATTTGACCTCATTATAGGTAACATACCTGGGGTCAAAAATAGTTGCGCCGTAGATGTTGCTACTCAGACTTCGGCTGCTGCGGTAACACGAGCCATGGCCAAGGCTCCAAATCGCGTCACTTCGTTGACCATTGCAACGCCGCAAGATCTGATTCGTAGTCAAGATGTTGTCCAAGAGCAACAGACTGACTCAACACTTGCCTCAGTGCATAAGAAGCTGGAGGGTAAAGTGATTAAGTATTCACGGGGAGGACGAGCCACGTTCCTTCATAAGCGAGGACGGCTGTACCGTGAGTCACAGACACCCCAGGGTGAGGTTCGACTGCAGTTTGTCGTTCCTGCAAAGTATCGCCGAGCAGTGTTTGAATTAGGTCATTGTTCAGCGATGGGAGGTCACATGGGTCAAAAGAAGACCTCTGACTGCATCCATGCTGACTTTTCCTGGCCAGGAATGGGACAGGAAATAACTAGGCTCGTACGTTCCTGCGATGTATGTCAGCGTACCACTGACCAGGGACGTGTCCGTCCTGCGCCACTGAAACCACACCCGCAATCTCTGAGTCAGTTGAGAGACAGGGTAATGGTGAAGTGGGTGCAGACCTGACGTCTCGCCCATTGGCCCCACAGGACACATCATGTCCAGGGCCTGTACATATATATGTACCGAAGTTTACGAGGGGAAAGTTTGAGAACCCTGCAGAGGCAGTCCGAGGCTGTGTCGAGCCCGAGTTTGCGTAAGGATTCTCAGCTGCCCCGATATTGTATATACGTGTGTACTCTAGGCTAAAGGGGGAAAGTTTGAGGACCCGTGTGCAGTCCGAGGCTGTGTCTGCGGACACACGAGCCTGAGTTTGCACAGGGATTCTCAGCTCCCCGATATTAATATAAGTACTGTAGGTTAAGGGGGAGGTTGAGAACCCGTGTGCAGTCCGAGGCTGTGTCTGAGGACACACGAGCCCAAGTTTGCATAAGGATTCTCAACTTGCCGACACTAATCGTAAGTGTAGAGCTAAGTTTAACCAGTAAACTACACGAGTCCTCGAGATCAACGGCGTCCAGGGACTACGTTTCCTGGTGAATAATGTACCTAATAAATTATTGGCAACCTCAAATGTACGAAGCTTAGGCTGTCACTCGTATTTTTCAGCTAGAGCATACCTTTCGTAGCATGTACTGATTGCTAGGCAGAGAGTAATTGTAATGTAATAAGAATTTTTGTCTCATTGACACTTTTGATGCTCCACCTTAATTGATTTTGCAGGTACAGCGATGAGTGTAGCAGTTTTGCTGTGCGGGCCAGCTGATCGTCTGCCGCACGCTGCCGCCTCTTCTCCTCTGCCTTCGTCGTTGCTGTATTATTAATATTTACTATCATTTTACACGTAGGTACAGTTACACTACAACTGTCACACCTACACCGTGTACCACATACACCACGCTACACAACAATTAGTTGTCACTGTAAATGTAGTGAACTTTCACTCAGTTTGACCTGAGCACAGGATTTTCACTGTCGTCACGGAGTTTTTTCCCTCAAGCTTGCCTCTATTAACATAAATATAGTACGAGGTTTTTACGCTCATTGGCGATAGTGATTTTCTCCTGTAGCAGGATAGCACACACACCACAGTGTGAATCTTGTGTGACTGAGTTAGGATGTGTACATATATATATATATCCATAAATTTTTTCCCATAAGGAAAAAATTTCATTTTGAAGGGGCGTAATGTCACGAATCAAATTCGCGACATTTTCCTTCTGTGAGAAACCACAAACTATTAGTGGAAAACTCACTGTGTATCGTTCAGTTAACCGTTTCTCTCTCCATTTCGATGGTATACTTTTTTCAAAACATTCGTCACTGTTTCAAAAGTGACCGTTCTAATGCACGTCATTAAGTGCTCTACTGAGCGATATTATTGTTTCTATATTATTCGCCCCTGCTTGCCTCAACCGTTGGCCACACCTTCCGGCTGGCCTGGGCATCCTACCCCACACATCAAATTAGAATCAGTCCTTTATATGTCGCGACAGAGTGTGGTTCTGTGCTCCAGTAGTGAGAGTGAGAGAGGTCTTCTAGCACCCAGACTCCACTAGACTACAGTTCTCCAGGCTCCCACCCTTTCTTGGTGATACGCTACATTGACCAGTATTTCCTTTTTGTATTTTCCTAGGTTTAAGAGGTTAGCTTCTGAGTGAGCGAGTGAGTGCGATCTCATTATTTTGAATTCACTTTGAAATGTAACGTTAAATTTATTCCTTTGTAATCAATAAATTTAACTTCTTTTTCTTTGAGCTTAATGTAATGTAAACTTGTGTTTCATTTCTCCATAATTAAGCTTATTTCCCTTACAGCTCCTAGCTTGCATAAATGCTTTGCTATTCATAACTGGTACTTAGGCCAGTCTTGTTGTATTAAGCTTAAAATCCGTTGTGTCTTCTAGGAGTTAACGCATCAGCAAGAACCTAATATCATTAATAATATTAGTTATTTATTGTCAGGGGTGAAGTCACTTTCTCCAGAGGCTAACAGTGCTAATAAACAGCAATTGTGCATAATTAGTCTCTGCTGTGTACTGTTGATAAAGTTTATAAATTCTCGTTCTGAGAAAATCGGCGAAGCAAGCCGGCATTTTTTTTTTTTTTTTTTTTTTTTTTTTTTTTTTAACGCCTGGTATCCCCAAAGGGCTAAGGCGTTGCCCCTGAGTAGAGGACTTTGGATTGGAGCGTGTAGCATTTTATGACCAGATGCCCTTCCTGATGTCTACCAATGACCCTTGGGTGGATTCGATCCTACGACCCTTCGGTCAGAGCGGAGCGCTCTAACCCACTGAACCACGGCTGCATAAAGTAATCATTGCTTGATTTAGCAAGACAATCATTGTCCCTGCTCTTCAGTATTATTGAGAATTATCCTTTAATACTGAATTTACTATAAAAACCCCCGTGACAGTGACTCCACATGCTCCTCTCAAATAACTCATTTCCAAAGCTCTCACTCTTGACTTGTGTCCCTCCAACAACATCCAAGCTTCACTTCCATATGTTAGAGTTGGTATCACAATACCATTATGCAGTAATTTTTTCACTTCCATGCTCACTTCCCCGTTTCTTATCACTGTTTTCAAGGAACCAGCAACCTTTCTACCTTGCTGTACCCTTTCAAGCACTTCACCATCCAAACTTCCATCCTTACTCATCACACTCCCCAAGTACTTGAACACACCCACATTTTCCATTTCCTCCTCATCCAACCTCACTGTACATTCACTGACTTCACCTCTCTCGAAGACCATAACTTTACTCTTCCCTACATTCACCTTTAGATTCCATTTCTTACATACTCTTCCAAACTCATCCACCAAGACTTGCAGCTCCCCTTCGTCTTCACTTAACAACACAGTATCATCTGCAAACAACAGTACAGAGAGTTTCCAAACACTGCCCTCTCTCATTAGGACCATTCCAACATCCACTGCCCTACCTCATATCTCTTTTATAATCCCATTCAAATACAGATTTAACAACATAGCGACATGACACATCCCTGTTTCAGCCCAACCTTCAAAAAGAAAAATTCACTCAGTTCACTATCCACACGCACTGCAGCCTTAGCACTCTCATACATACTCTTCAAGGCATTCAACAACTTCACATCTACTCCATACATTCTTAATACTTTCCACAATCTTTGTCTATCCACCCTGTCATAGGCTTTCTCCAAATCCATGAAGGCTGCATACAACTTCTTTCCTTTCTCTACAAACTTTTCCAGTAAATATCTAAGAATGAATATCTGATCTACACAACCTCTTCCCTTCCTAAAATCTCCCTGTTCTTCTCCAAGTAATTCCTCTGTTATATCCCTAACTTTGTCAATAAGTATCCTACTGTATACACATCCTATTACGCTAAGAAGACAAATGCCTCTATGATTACCACATACCGGTACTTCTTTTTCCCTTTTTCCTTTGTACAGAGGAATAATTATACCAGACTTCCAATCATCCGGGACTCTACCTTCCTCCCAAAACAATCTGCACATCTTCCACATCCACTCTACTACTATCTCTCCCCCATGCTTCACCATTTCACCACACACTCCATCAATTCCTGGGGCTTTCCTCATTTTAACTTTCTTCATCACTTCCACAACTTCCATCCCACTGATTTCTTCATTCTTTCATCTCCCAGCCACTTTTACTCGCATTACTTTCATTCTTTGTGTTCAACAATTCGTTAAAGTGTTCTCTCCATCTACTCACGTTTTCTCCCTTCTCCATTAGGAATCTATACCATTTTTATCTTTCACTCCCCTACTAACTTCTTTGGCACCCTGTCTAACTCTCTTTATCTCTTTCCAGAACAATTTCTTACATTCCCTCCACTTTACACTCAAGTTCCTTCCAAATTCCTCATCCACTCTCTTCTTACTCTCTCTCACTAATCTTTTCACCTCTCTCTTCCTCTCTACACACAACTCTCTCTTCCGTCTCTCAACTTCTTCCACGCCCCTGTTTCTCATCCACTCATTATATGCTTTCTTCTTTTGTGCCACAGCCTCTCTCACCTCTTCATTCCACCATGCTGTTCCCTGCACCCCCTTTCATTTTCTCTTCACCCCATACACCATCTCACATGCTGCACAGATTTCTTCTGTGAATATCTTTCACACACCTTCCACGCCCCCCATCTGCTCCAATCCATATTTCCCCAATCGCTCCTCCACTTCCCTCTTATATTCTGCCTTTTTTTCATCCTCTTGTAACCTTTCCATCCTCCTTGTATGTGCTACTTCCTCATGTCCTTCCCTTCTTCTATTTCTCCATTTCGTTTGACACTGATTCTGACCACCAACAAGCAGTGGTCGGAGAGTCCACTCCCCCAACCTCTATATACTCTTGCATCCATTATAAACCTTCTCATCCTGTCATCCACACACATAATCAATCACTGCCTTCCGTTCATCAGTTCACCATACATCCTTCTCATCACTTGCCATGTATACCTGTGGATCATTTTGTGCCTGAAGAGGGTATTGGCTATCACCAATCCCCTCCCTGCATATATGTCCACTAAAACACTGCCATTCTCATCCATCCCTGCAGGCACATCCCACTCACCAACTACACCATCCACCTTCACATTCCCTACTTTTCCATTCATATCTCCAATCAAAAACACCTTCTCATTCCTTTCAAAATTTTCCATGCACACTTCCACATTTGTCCAGAACTCTTCTCTCACTGTGCTTTAATGATCTTGCGTTGATGCATACACACAAACAATCACCCACATTTGTAGTCCACCTTTCAATCTTACCCATACAATCCTTGAGCCAACTGATCCATACTCTCTTATATTCTCCTTCCATCTGTTACTCACAACAATACACACTCTTTCTTTTGCCCTCTCATTCTCACCTACTCCCGCTCATATTCCCCATCCATACTCCCATTCTCTCACACTCTCACTTCCCCATTTAGTTTCAGTTAATCCACATACATCCACTTTCGCACCCTCAAGCACCTGGACAATCTCTCTTTCACCTCATCATTTGCACCCCTTACATTCCACGTAGATATTCGTACCATGTCCTTTGTACGGTCCTTAGTCATCACCTTTTGGTCAGTCCTGGTCTGAGGTTTCTTGTTCGTATTTTTAGTTAGTTCTTTTCCAGGGAGGGGCACTAACCCTCCGCCAACCCACTTGTTATCACACAGGGAACAGGTGTTGGTTGGTTATGAGGTTACCACCCACCATTGTAAATGCTTTCCTGGTTTACAGGAAAACATTTGGCTTGCCACTCAATGTAGAGTTAACCTATAAAACAGAGCAACACTACACTAAGTGGGTGGATGATGAGCACCCCCACCTACCACAATAAACTTATGTCATGATAATTCTTGCACTCACTTCGCTCACTTTTATTTTTGTACAGGGATACAATCACAGCCTTTTTCCACTCTGCTGGCACAATTGCACTCATCCATGCCTTCTTACATATCTCCAACAAGCACTTCATTCTGCTGTCTCGACTCCACTTACTCATCTCTGCATACACCTCATCAACCTGAGCAGCTTTGCCATTTTTGAGCTGTATGACAGTGTTCTTCACCTGTGCGAGTGTCACGTTTCCTATGACTGCATTCCTTCTCTGCACACCCACAAAACTCATGTTTACAGTGGCTCCTCTTTCTCTACTTCCATTCATTAGGCTTTCAATATATTCTTTCCATCTGGTCCTTATTTTCCCATGGGTTAAATCTCTACCATTTACATCCTTCACACTCTCACATTTCTTTCTACTGTCACTTCTACATTTCCACACCTCTTTCCAGAATAACTTCCTAATTCAGAGTAATTTGCATTCACTTTCTTCCTAGATCATCATTCACCTCCTTTTTCCTCTTCACTAGTCTCCTTGCTCTCAATACATCCAGTTCTTATTTCAATAAAAGACTAATACCGTAAAGTGGGGTGACTTTGGACGATTTTTACCTAATCTAAGTCGTAACTCAGCATGTTAAGCTTTAACAAGATTATTTCTTGCATGAATGTAAGGCTTAAGAACGTAGCTTTATGGTGAGACAGGTGAAAAAAATTCAGGTCTCTGCTTGTATTTTTAAAAAATATTTATAATGCTGTCCGGTCATAATTGATGTGGGGTGACTTCGGACTGGGATGGGGTGACTTCAGACAGCCAATGCTTTTGTCCTTTAAATGTGAGCGCGTGTATTTGGCGATGGCTTCGAAAACTGCTGAGGTGCCTTCGGACACTGACGGAGGTTTTTAAAAAAAAGAAACTGTGAAAAACATATTTTTGTAACCCTTACAGGACTAAATAAAGATTATAATTTATTTTGCACTCCTTTTCTCACAGTGAACACATACACATATGTGTGTTTGACATAAAGCCATGTAAATGTTTATCACAATTGAATTCTGGTCCACAGAACGTGCAGGAACTTTTCTAACTTAAAAAAATATATGATTTTCTTTGTGAAATACATGTAATGGTCTTTCTTTCCTTCATTCTTTCCTTGTCCTTCTGCCTACGGGTGACTTTACACTCCCTCTTCTGTCGTTCTTCCCTTCATTCTTTCCACTTCCTTCAGCCTGTGGGTGACTCTACACTTAGTGACAAGCCAAATGGTTTCCTGTGCACCAGGAAACCATTTACTAGCTGGGTGGTAACCATACAGCCAAATTTTGGCGCCTGGTGGTTTAGTGGGTAATTATTGCGCTCCAATCGGATTGACCCGGTGAAGGTTCGTATCCAAGGGGTGGTTGGGGTTGATTGCTCATGTAATGCCACTCAGGGATGAGTGAGGCTGGTCACTCTCATCTTAAATGTCGGGACCAACTGCCTAGCCCCGGGCTCCTACGCTCCTCATGCGCAATGTAGGATTGGATGATGGATGGATGGACGCCTTGAAAATGTACGGCACACTTGTGACACAACTTCTTATAAAAATAAAAGTAATATTCTCGAGATAAAGCAAATAAATCTTAATTAGGTAAATATAAGTATCACAAGTAGCACCAGACTTAATACATTACAGCCTGAGTAATTTATGGTTCATTGAGCCATTTTGCTATAGTAATGATATGCAAAATTAAGGCCCATAAATTATACAGATATTTGTATCACATGATTATTACTTTTCTTATTCATCCCCGTCTTCTACACCTATTAATCTACACTTACTGATCATGTTGAGCCTCATTACCCAATAATTCTCTCTCTCTCACACACAGGCCAGCTATTGACATCCACATTGAATATCATACAGCATTTTTTGGCTCTGGCAATATTTTAACAATGTCATCCTTGTCTACATCACTGTAATCATCTGTGGTAGGGTTTATAAACACGTTACGTGTTCCATTGACATGTTTGAGAAAATGCTCAATGTAGTCATTCTGTCACAAAGGTATTTCTCTTCTACTGCTGACAACATAGTCTGTCCACCAGCTGCTTTGGTGTGCTTTCCCTTTAGATAGTCATATAAGGTACTTTTACTTAAGTTCCATTTCGTAGCAGCCTTACGCACACTCAGGTGTTTTTTTTCAATGTCATCTTTGGCTTTTTTTATGCGGTCTACCGTCTTTATCTACTTTGCTAGTAGAGTTCCTCTTTTCACTTTGCACTTTTGGGACGTATTTCCTAGGCATTCGGCCTCCTGTAAAAGAAAGACAACTTTAATATTCAGTAATTTCACCTAGTAATGCACAGCAAGCATCCCCCAAGTCATGTCAACATCTGTTGCCTTACACAGTTACGGTTTCTTAAGAAGGGAGCAAGTGACAGATGCTGTCATGACTGAAAGGATGCTTGCTATGTATAGTTAGGAAGAAATACTGTCTGTGTGCATCCATATGTCTGCGCATTCACGCACACAGGTTGGAAGCTATATTTTTTTCCTCTCCCTGTCCAAATTCACCACGTGTCTGAAGTAACCCCAGATCGTGTCCGAAGTAACCCCATTAAATCTAAAAAAAAGAAGAAAATTTGCTGTTAAGCCTGTGGACCTTGAACTACGGACACTGAGCCCAAAGTAACCATATGTATGGTATCACAATGTTTTTGCGACATTCTGGTGATGGTCACGTCTTCACACCTTCCCGCTCAGTAAAAGTTTGACCGATACAAAAAAAGCATGCCTTTTTTTATGACATATTCATTGAATATTTACACAAATTGTGTAAATGGAATTACATCATTATTTTATCTAAGTTACTCCTACAACATTCCTCTTTAATAATACAGTACTCATATTTTTTTCACAACCAGATTTTCATTTTTCTGTATTTTAATTGGTTTACATTTTTTCCTGAAATGTCCAAAGTCATCCCCAATCCGAATTCACCCCACTTTATGGTACCAAATTTCTTCCCAATTACAAAAAAATGAAATAGGGCGATATGAAACAAACCTGGCTCAAACCCACTTCACCAGGAACCATTCACTTTCACTCATGTCCATTTGCACACATGCAGTACTGTCAAGAAACACTGTGCTGTCCTGAGCAACGAACTCCCCCCCCCCCACACACGCACACAAGTTGATGCCCTTCCCCTCTAACGGACTCTCCTATGAGTGAATGGCCGTGGCAGAAATGAATCTACCAATAAACTGGGTAAACAAAGATATAAATGAGCAAGGCTCCACTTAAACATCATACTTGGCAGAATATAGTGAGAAAAATAGAAAATGGCTATAGGGCACTATTAAACTATGCATTATGTGTTGAATAATTAACACTGCACATGCCAGGATGGGGCAACCTGGCCGCTTCCTTAACAACCCCAAAAAAGATATATTTTGTCTTTTTCCAATCACTTCTTGCATTCACAATTCAACAGTTAACTGCGTTGCTTATGTACCAAAATTAATTACTTTGTCATTATTTGGTATGATATAGGTGGAACTGCCACATCCTTTTGGTAAAGAATTATCTAATTTTTTTTCTGGTGCTCTTCTTGCGATTCCATCTATTTCTACCATCGTTTCTTTCGGAAATTAACCATTTAAGCCTTGCACTCCCACCCAAAACCCCCATTCCCCACCAGTCCCCTACCATTACAAGTCACTCCGGCCCCCCACCCTAGTCACTCCAGCCTCCCACCCTAGTCACTCCGGCCTCCCACCCTAGTCGGCTTTTACAATGGTCATTATTCTAGCTGCTAGTTGAGCGAATCTGACACTTGGTTTCGAAGCAGCATAATTTATGTTGTCTATAGCTATGGTTTGAGACACCATTCGTTGCCGTTCAGCTGAAGATTCTGGTTTGAATGAATGTGAACGATAGTTTCTTCAGAACAATACTGTGTATAAAATCTTATTTTTATCATGGCTGCATACCCGTGCGTTGTGTGCAACAGTGAAGTCAGGCCACACCAGCAGGCATTATTTTTTTTTTATTTATTTATTTTTTTTTTTATGTGCTCGACTCTGGGCATAGGCTTCTCAACCTGCTCTCAAGGCCCAGTAGTCCTCCTACATGCCGTACACCTCTACATGTCACCACTTCGGCGCTAACACCCACCGTCCATATTGAATACATGCTAGGGCTGTCTCATACAGGACTGGTGTATTGGTATTAGTGGGGGTATTTTTACGACATGTCAGCAGGTCTTGTGGTAGATAGGTTACAGTGTGATGCCTGTCTTCGGTGGCAGCACAGTACTTGTGGTGATAGCGGCAAAAGTCAAGGGGACTACCGCCGCATGAACCGTGGGGAGCTTGCTGACCTGCAGTGGTATTGCAACGATTGTCCCCATCCACAAAGCACAGGTACAGTCATGTTCCCCCTCTATGCTGTCTGCGATAAGGAGCGAAGGGGAGATAAGAGACACACTCAGCCACCATGCCGCCACACCTAACCACAAACGTACTAAACAACGTAGTGTTTTGTAATGTTAGCTAGGTACTTGGAATAATGCCTCTTTTATGCTGAAAATGAGTGTGATTGTGAGTTTTGTGCTTAACATAATTTAGATAAACTAATTATTTTATTTTCCTTTACTTTGAATGGAAAAAAAAATCATTCTAAAATTCTGTCAAGTGCATAAAAACAAAGTATAAAAACTGTAAAAATGCTAACAAGCGAATAATTAAGCTGGTTAGGTGCTCACGGGTCCATTACAAAACTTATATTCAAGTTTAAAATTTTCTCATTCTAATTTCGAAAGTTTGAGAGAGAGAGAGAGAGAAACTGACCTTCACTTGTTATCACTCACTGCCCCTACCTACTTCCTTCGTGTGTGTGTGTGTGTAACTGTGCTACATCTATTGCCTACTTACATACGCGCATGTGTGTGTGTGTGTGTGTGTGTAACTGTGCTACGTCTATTGCCTACTTATGTACGCACGTGTGTGTGTGTGTGTGTGTTTGTTTAACTGTGCTACATCTATTGACTACTTACGCACGCGCGCATTCATGTGCAAGTGCGTCTAATGAAGGACGGCAAACTTGCCCGGTACCAGAGACGGACTTATAAATCACAACAAGGTCGCATATTTACCTTATGGCAGAGATACGAGCAACATGAGCTGACCACACAACAATTGCTTGAAGCCTGCTCCTGCCTCACTGGACCCACTTTGATTTGCAGAATTTTAAATAAAAATTTTAACATTTTTAATAGAATGAGCATTTTAAATGAAAATTTTAAACCACAAAAAATGTGTAATTATTTTAACGATTACCCGGTACAGTAGAATGACTATTGTTAATGAGAATTTTAAACAACAAATAACATGATTATGTTAAATGAGAATTCTCTTATGTATTGTATTATAACCATATTATGTATTACAATATTTTGTATTTATTCCGTGGATTGAGCCTCCCGCCCTTGCCGCTGGAAGGTTAGCAACAAGAGCTAACCACACAGCAGTTGCTTCTGCTCCCGCCTCACACTGGACCCACTGCTGGTTTTGCAGATGTGTAATTGTTTGAACGTTTTTGCAAGTAATAAAAATTTTAAGTTGCAAAGAATGTGTAATTGTTTTTTTGGTGGGAGGCCGGAGTGACTAGGGTGGGAGGCCGGAGTGACTGGTAATCGTCCCCTACTATCGTCAGAGAAGTGGGGAGGGACGACTAAGCTGGAAACAGCTGATTTGCGACAGGTTCTGTGGTTAAATTCGATCGACTCACTGCAGAATATATTGTAACAATTAAAATCCTGGGCTGTCCGAAACGGGAACTGACCAATTATTCTTGTTAGATACTAAGATGACGACCCTCTACATTTTACTCATTACTTAATCCGTCATTCCACTCTACATGACGCACAGCAGTTGATCTTAAACATGCCATCTAGTGAAATAACCATAAAACTAACCCATGTACTTCAGCAATCCGTGGCAGATTGTATAATACGGGCTTCCCAATGCGAAAGGCCATTTTGCTAAACAACACACAGCTGATCCAGAGAGCATAGCTGATGGTTCTCGTTCCAACTAACTTTTTTTTTTTTTTCCTCGATATATTTTCTTATGACGATTAGAAATTATTCAGCCAATATTTTAACTTCATAGGTAAGTTATTATAGCATTACTTTTATCAGTCAGGCTCATATACTGCGGCTTTGCTTTTCATATCACTCAATCCAACTATTATTCACAATCATACATATATTCACATATATGTGATGATGTTCTGGAAGAGGTTGTTGCGCCCATGACTCCAGTTCATTAGCCCCGTTTCTGCTTAGAGTGGTTCCCAATCTTTTTGGTCCTGTGGCCCCCCGAGAAAATTATGAGAAGCTCCATGGCCCCTATATAACTCAGATCGTATATTTATATATTTTTAATATTTGATATTGTGCAGAAAACGGTAATTACCCCAATATACTTATGGCTAAACTAGCACAGTAAGGTATATTTCATACTTGATTTCTGTCAGGCTTTACCCAGACCAAATACCTTATAATATCTTATGTTACCAATAAGGCCCATGGGCCCCCAGTCAATGTCCCATGGCCCCTTGGGGGCCATGGCTCCCAGGTTGGGAACCGCCTTAGACAGAGTGGAGCGATATTTATGAGCACTTATTGGTAATGTGTAGTGCGTCAGGTATGTAGTGAGTTACCTGTGTGGCGCTTTAGCAAATGAGGCAGTTCGCTACTTTATACGTTCGATACTGAAATACCCACCCCAACGAGAGACTACGGAAGGGGTGGCGTAACATCCATCCAATGGAGGAGCCACGGACAGGGTGTCGCGACACCAAACCCAGGGGTAGACTACAGGGAGGCGCACAGGGCGCGTGAAGAGCCCACTCAAGACGGGCCTATGTTCCCTACTACCTTGCGCCCCTCGTCCCCTCAATGGAGTCAAACACAGGAACGCCGCCCCGGCAGACTACTCTCCAGCCGAGCCAGCATCTGCCAGGATCGGGGTGGGACTTGTAGAGATACAGTCTCAGGCAGCACCGCGATGATGGCCACCGTCCGCGTCGTGGAAGAGTCGGCCACCACACGCTCTTCAGCTGCTATCCCCTGCTGGACTGCGGTGACGGCCATTGTCCGCACTGGGAAAGGGACGGCCACTGTACGCCCTTCACCTACAGCCACTCCTGGGAACAGCACCGCACTGATCGCCACCGTTCGCACTGGGGGGAGATTGCCCACCATACGTCTCCCTGCTGTGACCCCAAAGAAGGGCAGAATTGCCGCAATGGCCACCGTCTGCTCCGGGGAAGGATCAGCCACCGTCCATTCTTCATCTGCTGTCCCAGAGGCATGTAGAACCGCGGCGATGGCCATCTTCCATGCTGGGAAAGGGTCAGCCACCGTACGCCCTTCACCTGCTGTCCCAGGGGCATGTACAACTGCAGCAACGGCCACCGTCCACACCAGGGAGGGATCGGCCACTGTACATCCCTCGTCTGCTGCCCTTGTGACTACCCTCACGGAGGACATCCCTTGCATGCCTCACCACCCACCCAGAGGCCGAGTGGGACACCCTTCTGTCTCTCCCCACAGAGGCAGTTCCCAGGCAGCGTTGCAGCTGCAGGAGATCTGGCAAGGCCCCGTGATGAGTCTGGGAGTCTGCCATGCAGCCAGCACCCTGGCAATGCCCCTCACTGTCAGACTCCAGGAGTAAGGAATGCTGCAGGCAGCCCCAGATGGCGACTCGACCTGAGCAAGACCACAGCCCCCAGTCACCCAGGGGTGCCCCCAGGACTCTGGAGCATGACCTCCCCAGCCCCATCAGCAGGCAGTCTTCCTCCAGGAGCGGGCGCAGACAAGTGTGCCTGCTCGCCCTGTTCAGCCCCAGTCCCGAGGGCCGCCTTCCCCAATGAGGCCCCAGTAGGGAAGGGCCTCCCTCCACACCGCCCAGCAGCCCACTCCGGATGCCCCAGCCCTTGGCAGTGGTCCTGTGCCTCCTGCAGGAGGGCACACCTGATGAGATTCCTCCCACACCCGAATGACACCTGTGAGCAGCCCAAGTCCACAGCAGCCTGAACCAGAGTCCACCTGTCCTTTTACGACTCTTACTTGTTCAGTGTGTAATATTAATGGTAAAATGCAGTGCAACGTCATGGAGGGCAACCTAACACCCCCGGAAGGAGTCTACCGAGGTGAAGAGACAGCGGGCCAAGACTCCGGGCAACAAGGACATAAGTTCGCCAGGGCTGCGCGCCCCTATGACCCGGAGCTCGCTCGCTGCCACCATAGCAGCAGTACGAGACTACCTTCCAGGCGAGCCGACCACCAACAACCATGGGGTGGAGCTGTTACTCCAGCTCCAGTCAGGAGACAGCCTGTAGCCTGTAGCCGCTCCAAAGGTGCCCCTGAGTCGGACTGTAGCCACTCCCTCCCCCAGGCCATGGCCAGTAGCTGGACCTTAACGACATCCTGTAGCCGCACCCCCAGAAGGCCACGGCCAGTAGCCAGACCTTAGCGACGTCCTGTAGCCGCGCCCCCAGAAGGCCATGGCCAATAGTCGGGCTGTATGGCAGGAGACGGCTGGTAGCCACTCCTCCGTCAGGTGCTGACTCCTGTTCACCAACCTACGAACCAGAGGGAGCTCCCAGTCTGGAGGAATACTGGAGAGGCCCCGTGACTACCACTGGGCTCTTCTCCCTGCAGCCGGATCCTGAGAGGACCTGCCTGACGGACCCTGTCGTAGGCCGACACCGCAGCCCGCTCCTGACTTCATCTCCGGACACCAGGGACCGCAGCCCTTGGGACCTCCAGACCACCCCCAGGACCCCCAGACGGGACCTCCCTACACTCAGACCCCAGAGATCTTCGTCCTCTGTCAGGCGCCTGAGCGAGAACTTCAGGCAGTTATTTGGCCCCAGCCCCGAGGGCCAGACTCCCACTCCAAGCCCCAAAAGTGCGAGACCCTTCGCCACTCGCAATCCTGTGGCCCCTGAGCACAGAGGCCCCCAGAGAACCCAGCCCCGTCAGTAGTGAGGCTGAGTCACCTCCGCCACCCTTGTACCCGACTGCCACAACGCCCAGACCCGAAAGGAGTGACAATGAAAGCCCAGTGTCCGTGACATAGTGAAGTAAAGGTAGAACAGTGAAACAACAGTATAAAGGAAGTCAGTGAGAAAAGCATCAATGACAATATAAAAAAGTGGTGGAATAAGTAAGGTAACAGTGAAATAGTGAACACGGTAAGGCAGTGAAATACGGGTCTATCACAGTGAAGATGCTACCAAAAATTTACGCCACCCCACGCTAAGATCATACGCAGGCCAAGCGTTAAAGTAATAATTACCCACAGTGAGATAGTACCACCAGTTCCACCAATATAGAAAACTTGGATTTCCTGTAATAACAGTGCATAACCCCTCTGCCCTAAGTGCTTTCCACCTGACCAGACCTTGACCTGAGCAGTAGCCTATCCTGCATGATATTAACAACCCTTATCTAGGCCTAAGAATTAAAATTGTCCAGCGTATCTGTATTCGTGACATCTACCCGTTCCACTGTAGAATTTAGTAATACACAAGTTAGGGTGTTGCCTCGAGTGTTTGTGTCCTCCCTCTCTCTTATTTGTCTAAGCTCCAGTCTAGAAAGAGAACCCAACTACACACTAGGCGTTTGGGGACGGGAAGCCGACCTCAAAAACACCTAGCATTACAAATTGTTTTCAGTCTTGAGATGTAACTAAGGTAATATACATGTAAGGTTGGTTGACCCGAGATTTGATGCCCTGTTCCTCTAGTTGCATGCTCTAGACCCGGTCTCGAAGGGGCCCAGTTCAGTAGCTCGTGTTCAGAGGAATAGACGTTGACCTTTGAACACGTAGCATAACAGATACTCACAGTGGAAATGATAGTAAACTCAGTTGGGGAGAGAGAGGAGTGTATTGATAATCACAATCTCAGTATCACACATTAGCAGGGAAAAATTACTAAATACTTGTGCTGGAGCAAGGTACACATGACTACGATTACTGAGAGAGGGGAGGATATACACAATCACAGTAGTTTGTGAGACATAGGTAGTTACGGGTGCATTAATGACAGCACATGGTGTGTGCATGTGTGATCCTGCCCCAGCAGCCGTGGTCCGTGGGTGTGGGACCCGGCTGCAGGCAAGAAGCTCGCACGTCGTCGGGGTTAGGAGTGAACTGGGGGTGTCACAGGGACGCCTCAAGCACTTTATGCACCTGCCACCCAAGCCAAACCTTGGTGCTGTGTGCCAAGGAGGGAAACAAGGCAATTGGGCAAGGCATGTCTCAAGTCTCACAGCGTCCCTTGGAGGTCTTGCCACTGGATGAGGCACGTTGGCCCTTTTTCGAAGCTTGGCGTGGTGGTTTTAAGGGTGAAAAAGTCATGCCAGCCTCGATGCCATGGTGTCGTGTGCAAAGTGTGGAGGTTGTGTGGCGCACAGTATGTGCAGTGCAGTGTGGATGTTGTGTGGTGCAGTATGTGTAGTGCAAAGTGTGGAGCTTGTGTGGTGCACAGTATGTGCGGTGCAAAGTGTGGAGGTTTTGAGGTGTAGAGTATGTGCAGTGCGATGTGTGGAGGTTGTGGTGCACGGTAGGCTATGTGCAGTGCAAAGTGTGGAGTTTGTGTGGTGCACGGTATGTGCAGTGTAAAGTGAAATACGAAATGGGTATGACCAAAGGGAGACCATATAGACGCGCCAGAAGAGAACGAGAAATTAGGACAAGACAGACATATGTCCCCAACCACCACACGCCCCTCTTCCCCTCAACGGAATTGACTAGAGGTACGCCACCCTGCCACATTGCCCTCCACCTGGACTCGCGCTCAACAGAATCGGGGTAGGATCTGTGTGCCGGCAGACTCCCCAAGTAGAACCTCAATGACACCCACCGTGCTCGTCGAGGAAGGGACGCCTACTGTGCTCTCTTCACCTACTGCCTCCTGTAGGAGTGCAACGACGCCCACCATGCTCGTCGAGGAGAGAACACCCACCGTGTCCTGCAGCCCCCACCGCAGCAGGACCACGACGATGCCCACCATGCTCGTTGGGGAGGGAACACCCACTGTGCTTCCCCCACCTGCAACCCCCCCCCCAGCAGGACCGCAACGACGCCCACCGAGCTCGCTGGGGAGGAAATACCCACCGAGCTTCCCTCACCTGCAGCCCCTGCCCTGAGCAAGGCCGTGGCGACGCCCACCATTGCACAGGGAGATGGGTCACTTCGGGGTTCAATATGTCTTGCAGTGGCTGGCCCAGGATAGGGATACTCCGTGGCTTCTTCGGAGCTGAGCCGTGCCTAGCCAGTTCAAATGGGGAGGGGGGATGTCATGGCTTCTTCGGAGCTAAACTGAGTTGGGCCAGTTCAGTTGGGGAATGCACAGAGTCACGTCAGGCCAACTTCCTTGGGACATCGCATCGAGCCAACGTCTGTGGTTCATGTTGGGCCAAACTGGAGTCGGGGAAGTATCAAGCCTTCTCCACAGTCCCACATCAAGCCAGAACTGGACTGAAGAGCTCTCCCCAGTTGCAGTACTTGGGGCTGTGGTTGCGACAACAGGTGGGCTGTGGCTCGGTGCGAGAGGGGCGGCTAGTGGTGGAGTGTGTGTGTGTGTGTGTGTGTGTGTGTGTGTGTGTGTGTGTGTGTGTGTGTGGTTCCTGTGTCCCTCTTCCTTGGAAGCTCGTTTGGTAGCGATTTTAACAGTGGGGTGAGGCAGCTTCCCATCTCCTCGGAGGTGGTTTTCCACAATAGCTGGAATGGAGACTGTGGTGGGTGGCTTCGTCCCAGACATCTCACTATCCTTGTCGTCCTTTAAGCCACGTCCTCGTGGCTGGAAGTCAAACGTTTTCTCTTCGTTGGTGACCGTGGTTGGCGTGAGGTCCTGCAAGGTGTAGTACCATGCTATGGATCTCTCGTCTGGTCTCCTCTTTGGGTTTCTGACGAGGGTGAGGGAGCTAAGCTGGTGGTAGGTTTTGAGTACGAGTCGTAGGTATTGAGGCTCTTATGTTAGGTGTTTAAGGGTCAGTTTCACGTCCCTTGAACGCCTAGTATGCAGCTGGGTTCTCTTTCAAGACCGGAACTTAAACATATAGGAGAGAGGCAGGACACAAAAACTCAAGGCAACAACCTTACACATGTATTGACTAATTCTATTTGTGGAACAGGTAGATGTCACAACAACAGGAATCTGGGTAATTATAAGTCATATACTGGTATCGTAGTATCGCGCAGGATACTATTTGGTCAATAGGTCAGGATAGCAGGGGAATGGCACAATAAATAGTGTTCGTAGTATTTCGGGCAGGGG
The DNA here is from genome assembly GCF_032717465.1 of Coenobita brevimanus. Taxonomy (NCBI): domain Eukaryota; kingdom Metazoa; phylum Arthropoda; class Malacostraca; order Decapoda; family Coenobitidae; genus Coenobita; species Coenobita brevimanus. The sequence goes on from NC_137024.1 coordinate 32,220,202, forward strand.
GAATAGCTCACTGTCACTTGGAGGGAAGTAGACGCTGTACTTAGGCTGGGCAAGTATTACACTGGTCTTATAGTGCAGAGGAGTTACACTATAAAGGCCGAGTCTGATTTTTACTGAAATCACTGCACTCTTATTAAATCTCTCTTCTTACTCTCACTGTGTCACTGGTTGCCCGGATCGTGATTAGCACATATTACTAGACCTTGGACTTATATTCTATTGGATATCACCTGCCCGATATTCTAGTCACTATCACACTGTCACTGCACTATTCACTGTCACTCACTGTCGGTGGGGAGGCGGCATGGTTAGTGGGGTGGCAGGAGGACTCAGCCTGACTCCTGATGGGGGCTGAATCCCGCCTGTGGCCTCTGTATCCAGCGGCCACGGAATCACTCGTAGGGACGTCCTCTCTCGTCCGGGGCTAGCGGTGGCGAAGGGCCCTGCACTGTCAGGGGCGGGGTTTGGAGTGCAGCCCTCAGGGCTGGAGCCAAACAGTTCCCTGAAATGCGCACTCAGGTGCCTGATGGAGGACGAGGGTCGTCGGCGTCGGGGTGGGGAGAGGCCTCACCCGGGGGTCCTGAGGGCAGATGCGGGGGCCCAGTGACTGCAGCCTCCTGCCATCAGGAATGCCGCCAGGAGTAAGCTGCAGCATCAGTTGTCATCGGAGTCTGTCAGGTAGGGTCCCTCTGGAGCCGCCACAGGTCGTCGGGACTAGGACCCTCCTCCTGGAGGATATCACGTTGTGGGGAGGTGGCAGCACCTGATGGAGGAGCGGCTGCTGGCCGCCTTCTGCCGTAGGACCCGGCTACTGGCCATGGCCTGTGTGGGGGAGCGGCTACTGGCCATCTCCTGAAGGAGGGGTGAGTGGTTACAGGCCGTCTCAAGGGCACCTTCAGAGCGGCTTCTGGTCATCCCAAGACAAAGGTGGGAGCGGCTACTGACCGTCTCCTGAAGGAGGGGTGAGCGGCTACTGGCCATCTCAAGGGCACCTTTGGACCGGCTACCGGCCGTCTCCTGAAGAAGGGGTGAGCAGCTGCAGGCCGTCTCAAGAAGGGCGCGGCTACCGGCCGTCACTGGGATGCTGCCTGGAGCTAGAGTAATAGCTCCACCCCGATCCTGTCGAGGGTCAGCTCGCCCGCAAGGTAGTCTCCTTTTCCTGCTATGGCGGCGGGGGGCGAGTTCCAGGTCATAGGGGCGCGCGGCCCTGGCGGACTTATGTCCCTGTCACCCAGGGTCGGGTCGCGCTCTATCTGCCCCTCCGTAGGCTCCTCCTGAGGGTGTTGTGTTGCCCTCAGTCGCTATTCCCGGCGTTTTAGAGGCCCCTGTATTCTTTTCTTGTGTCCAGCATTGGAGATCCAGAAGGCTTAACGGACGAACATGGCGATGTGGGTTGGGTATGGTTGTACAGAGGGGATGACAGCAAAGTTTGTGGCTGCAATTGTGGCTGGGAGGCGAATGGTGACCTTTGACCCGGGGTCAGGCTTGAGGTCACCCATTGAGAAAGGGAAGGTAGAAGTGGCCTGGGTGTTGGCTGGTATGGGGACAGGCTGGACGAACTTTGTGCTAGTTTGTGGCCTCATTTTCTCACTATCAAGAGTTTTGGGTGGGCTTTGATTTGTATTTAAATGGATTTGGATGGGAGGTGGGTGACGGGGTGGAAGGTTTTGATGATGGTGGGGGCTATATCTGTTAGGTGGTCGGGATTGGCAGCATGATCTGGTGATGCCGGAAATGTGGCTTGGCATGTCTAGTAGGTGTATGGATGAGTATGAGGGGCTAGTGGTTGATCTAGGGCTTGGTGAAGATGAACATGAGGTTGGACGAGGTTGTGGTGGTGGTTGTGGTAAGGGTTATGGGTTACTTGGGGTATGAGATGTACGAGAAGGAGTATGGGAAAGTGTTCGTGGCGGCAAGGTTGCTGAGGGTTGGTGTGGGGAATTTGAGAGTCGGGTGGGAAAAGCCGGGGGTGGGGGGGGGATGAGGATGAAGGTTGACAGTGAGGGCATTGTGAGGTGGATGTGATTGGTGATGAAGATGAAGGCGAGGCCTGGTGAGCTGGGGATGGTTGACTGGTGAGGGGATGGGTAGTGTTGAGAGAGGAGAGAAGTTTATGGGCGAGGTGGGGAAGACAGGATAATGAATTTGGTGGTAGCCAAACGAGTGAGGTTGTGACTTTTTTTTTTTTTTTTTTGTGCGGGCTGGGGGAGGGCAGTCACTAACCGTACCGAGGAGTAAGTTTAAGAGTGCATTAGAGCAAAGCCCGCATTGGGGCGAAATCTGAGCAGAGTAGTAGTTGGACAGTGGAGGAGATAATGGAGGAGTGGCTCCTCAGATCTAGCCAGGCAGTGGGAACACAAGTCTGGCTGTGCAGCAGAAATTTGTTTGAAGCAGAGGAACCCCAGGCGCAGTCACCATAGGCACACCATTGGGTACGTGCTTTCAGAGCTAGTATTCATTCCACAGATGTCACCACCATTGGGACAAACACATTCCCGCGCTGTTTAAAAAGCATAATTTTTTTGTTAAATATCTTCACTGTTGTGTAAAACTGTGAATCATAGTAATGTCATATACAGTAATATAAATAATACAAATAGAACACGTATATATAACGAAGCGTGAATTGTTTATATTTATCATAAACGGAAATTTAAATGGCAACCCGCCATTTCAGTGGTCCTATATTATCTAATTTCTGCTACATTTACTGCAAGTTAGGTTCTTAATACATAGTTTGTTCAGACTGTAAAGTACGCCTAGTGGGTATCTTGACTCATTCAGTCTCTATGTGGGCAGAAATTTAATGACGAAGGCGGGAGCGGTTACCAGCTGTCTCCTAACTACCTCCAGAGCAGCTTCTGGCCATCTCCTGTAGGAGGGTCGAGCAGCTACCGTCTCTCTTTTAGGGCACCTTCAGAGTGGCTTCTGGCCGTCTCCTGACAAAGGCGGGAGTGGCTACCGGCCGTCTCTTGATTACCTCCAGAGTGGCTGCAGGCCATCTCCTGTAGGAGGGTTGAGCATCTACCAGCCATCTCAGGAGTGCTGACTGGAGCTAGAGTAATAGCTCCACCCCGATCCTGTCGAGGGTCGAGTCGCCCACAAGGTAGTTGCAGTTTCCTGCTATGGTGGTGGCGGACGAGTTCCAGGTCATAGGGGCGCGCGACCCGGGCGGACTTACGTCCCTCTCGCTCGGAGCTGGACCCCACGTTGTCTGACTCTCCATAGGCTCCTTCTAGGAGTGTCGTGTCGTCCTCGGAGCCTATATCTGGCATTTTAGTAACGTCTCTCGGTGAGAAGAGAGGCAACGTGAAAGATTGCAGTGAGCAGAAAGACAGACATTGTCAGTTAGAGAAAGAGAATGACGTCTCTTGAGCGATGATAGGGAGTTAGTGTGGATGACTACATGCCCTTGAGGATGGTTATAGGCATGGCGCAATGCCCCAAGGATGGCCACAAGTTTTGCCTGAAATGCAGAGACTCCCTGGGAGAGTTGCCATGACTCTATTTGGCTGCCACAGACAAAAGCTGACCCAGCAGAGCCATCAGGACGGACTAAGCTATCCGTGAAATAATTGGCCGAGTCAGGGGAGTGCAAAGTAGCCACCCTACGAAGGCCCTTCTAACGTAGCATGGCTGGAATGAGGAGCATGGTTTGGTTCCCGAGGAGCAGAGGATTGTGAAAGGTTTTCTGCCCCATGGTGGTGGGGCAGAAAACCTAGGAGAGGGTACGGTAAGTCTGGATCCCGGCAGATGACGGTGGCAGCACCCAAACTGTGAATAACAGCAGTTGTTGTGTGGGCCCAATCACGCTGTGGTAGAGGGGCAGGAGGCCTGCACAACAGCCACTGAAGCATGGCTGAGACCGGTAGTTGTGGGCGACATTGCACCGGCTGGAGAGTGTAACACAATGCGATGCGCCAGAGACGGCAAACCACTCTCCATACATAAATTAACGAGCCAGGTCCAGCAAGGAGTGCCCAACATTATGCAGAGTGCATCATTTTGCGGGACCTCCAGAGAATGCACAATAGGCGGGGTGAGGCCAGTTAAGCAGTTGGCACTGTAGTCCACCAAAGACCTAGTGGCATGAATGTAAAATGTCTGGAGGACCCTGTAGGACGCCTCCAAGCCCCGGCTCGAAAGACACCTGAGGGCAGCCAGGCGGGCTGAAGCACGCTCCTGTAGGTACTGTATGTGCCTCGCAAAGGTGAGGCCGCTGTCAAACCAGACTCCCAGATACTGGTGGGGAATGATGAAGGCGAGCTGGTGCCCACCAATGGTCAATGGAAAGTCTGAGGGAATGGAGGCCGAAGGATAGATATTTGGTCTTTGCCAAATTCATTTTCAGGCCCATCTCACTGCAGCTGTCATGCAGCTTGGAAAGAGCTGAGTGGGCCTGAGTGAAACAATCTCGTCTCGTACAGACGAGGGCCAGGTCGTCAGCGTAGCTGACGAGGGTCACACCGGGTCCATAGTCGATGGTCAGTAGCCCCTCCACCATGCAAAATATTAAAAATTAATGGGCTCAAGACACTTCCCCAGGGGGTGCCACTGGGGAGACGATAAAAAGGGAAGAGGTACCCCTGAAAGCGGACCCTTGCGGTACGCTTCTCAAAAAAGTCTCTGACCCATGACAGCAGTTCGCCGCCCATTCCCTTGGCCACAAGAGCAGCCTCAATAACAACACGGCTGGCCATTTCAAAAGCTTTTTTGAGGTCAAGGAAGAAAGCCACCCCCCTTCCCTCTCTGAGCTACCCGAGGAAGGATGCTAGGCAGTGTATAGCACTCCTCCCAGGATGGCAGGCAAAAATTCTTGGGTGCAGTGGTCTCAGACGCCAGGCAAGGCGAGTGCACACAACCGTCTTTGCCATCTTAGCAACGCAGCTGAGAAGGGAGATCAGGCACATGGTGCTGCGATCCCGAGGTTTGGGAATCGGGTGGATGGTAGCTGTCTTCCATGGCCTCGGCAGATGATCCTCGGACCACGAGAGGTTGAGCAGATCAAGCAGCCGCTCACTACCACAATCTCCAGTGTGAGATAACACAGAGTAAGTGAGCCTGTCGAGCCCAGGCGCAGTGTCGCTCTCCTCGGTGCAGCGTTTTTTGGAGTTCCCTGCTGGTGATGGGACAATCAGTCGGGTCAGGCCTTTTCACAGGCAGCCTGGATCGCAGCGACACAAGAGGCAGACAGTTGCATCTGTGGAGCCCAGACGGATGGCGGGAGATTGTGAGAGGCGGAACGGTCCGCGAAGTGCTGCGCAAGATGGCTGGCCTCAGCAGCAGGGTCAGGATGAGAAAGCGGACGAGGAGGATGTGGATCAGCAATGGACCGGATTCTCCTCCACATCTCACAGAGAGTGGAGTGAGAATCCAGAGTATGACACCACCTGATCCACACCTCCTCCTTCAGGCGGCACTTCTCAGATGCAACATGGCGCGTAACTGCAACCAGATACAAACGGTGCGGGGATGTACGGCAGCGCCAGTACTGCCTACGCACCATATTCAGCCTGTGATTCAGCTCCTTGACCCAGTCACAATAGATCCAGCATTCTCTGTAGCACTTTGCGGACTGTTGTTGTAGCGGTATAGCGAGTGAAGGGTGAGGGTGAGGTGGCTCGAGAAGTCGAGCTAAAAACGCCCCGCATAACATTTACGTATCTAGCTCGAAAGCACATTTTGTAAGCAGGCTGTAGCTGGGGACAGTAATATCGCTCCAGTTTTTAATCGAACAATAATGAGACTCATAGAATACTCGGAATAGTTTGTTAAGCTCGGAAGATCCTATAAGACTAGGTTTCGTACGTCATTGTTCATTCTTTTTTTTTTTTTTTTTTATCTTGATGGTGTGCCTAGTTAGCTTATTTATGATGCAACTATTACTCCCTTCTCTTGGTTGAATATTTAAAATGGAAGACATTCAAAACTAGAAAGCACTCAGAAAGCGCATCCCTTCGCCAATGTCATTGTAGGATCCGGATTCGGATTCGGATATACTCCCAAATTTAATCGATTCTTTCTTGGCCCATGGACCACCATACCACAAAATTTCATTGACATTCATTGAGAACTTTTGGAGATATCATCTGGAAAAAATGTCAAACAGACAAACATAGGTGAATACATAATCTCCTCCAACTTCGCTGGTGGAGGTAACAATTAATACAACACCTGGCTGTAGCCCATACTGACTGGTACTGAGAAATACACGTATATAAAACTGAGTATGCTGCACTTAGGTGGAATTCAAGGACACTAGGGACAGCCCGTCCTTACTAGGCTGCGTGGTCATGAGTTCCAACATGTGATGGCATATTACGCCACGCATATGGCGATGTCCTGGCGAGTAATCTATACAGTGTAAGACGTAATAGTCTCTCTCTCTCTCTCTCTCTCTCTCATGTGCAACAATGGCTGGTCACATGAGAGTGATTTGTCAGTGTTATAGAGAGACAAGGGTGAGTATGTACCCGTGTTTATATATAATGGGTATGATAGAATTCAACACAAGAGGTATGGAGCGGGAAGTAATGTTACAGGTAAGTAACGATGGGTGTATTTCAGATGTGATGTATACAAATGATGCTGTTCTCCTTGCTGACAGTTGAGCGGCGTGGTCTGCGAGCGAATATGAATAAAAGTAAAGTATGTGAAAGTTAGTGAGGGAGAAGGTGGTCAAGGGTGTGATGTGCTGGTGAATGGAGATAAACTTGAATTGGTGGATGAGTTTAACTATCATGGTGCAGAAGTGGCAGAGAAGAGAGTGGTAAATGTGCCGCTCACTTGAATTTGATCATCTGGGGTTGGCTGAACGTTCAAGGGTGGAAAAGGGTGTACTTACCGTTGTTGGTATGGTCATACTGAGAACAGATATGAATAGGGTGGAGGAAAGAGCTCGTGAATGTAAAAGCTTGATGGCTGCACGAGTATATAGGATGCTTAGTAAGCGAAGAAAGTGGATGGATGTAGTGGGGTTATGTGATCTTTTGAGTCAACGAGGTGTGGAAAATAATAAAGCTAAGGAACTAACGGGAAATCCTAATATATACAGTAGATGAAGTGCGATGATGCACATGTTAAGGGCTGACCCCCTTTCCCTCCTCCTTTAACTTGAGTAGTCGCATGAACTACACTGTCCCACAGGTGCCTGGGAAATACTTTTAAAAGGATTGTGTGTGTGTGTGTGTGTGTGTGTGTGTGTGTGTGTGTGTGTGTGTGTGTGTGTGTGTGTGTGTGTGGAGTCAAGGATGACTGTGTGGCCGTCACTGGGCACACCGAATGATAGCTGTGTTTCATGTCCTACGCTACCCTATTTCTCAAGTTTTTCACTACGTGGACGCATTATATAATTTATTCTTTCGACTGCAGTCCACGTAGGAGTAACTTTTCGAACTGGAGGTATTAGATATAGCATTCATTAACCTTTTCACTATTTGGGGACTCTTCAAAGCTGAATGAAATTGTCAGATGGCAGCACAATCAAAGTAGTTATTCATCGTCATGAGAAACTGAACGGATTAATTTAGTCTTTCACACAGCTTGAATACGAATAATGGACCCTAAGCTGTGTAACATCATCCAGCAGTGACAGTATGCCCCCCACAAAAAAAAAATAAGGGGGGGGGAACACATGGATTGGTCTGGGTGTATCTTTGGTTTGCCAATGGAGAGAACGTGATCTTGGTTTTGACCACAGCCACAAGGGGCAAAGGTGCTGGGGATAATACGAGAGAGAGAGAGAGAGAGAGAGAGAGAGAGAGAGAGAGAGAGAGAGAGAGAGAGAGAGAGAGAGAGAGAGAGAGAGAGAGAGAGAGAGAGAGAGAGAGAGAGAGAGAGAGAGAGAGAGAGAGAGAGAGAGAGAGAGAGAGAGAGAGAGAGAGAGAGAGAGAGAGAGAGAGAGAGAGAGAGAGAGAGAGAGAGAGATAATAGTCCTGTAATACCTCCAGGACTCTCTCTCTCTCTATCTATCTATCTCTCTCGTACCCAGTAGCTGTACCGTTTGTCGCTGTGGTCTACGGTCAGATCATTTTCTCCTTGGTAAAACAAAGATAACTGTAATGCTAGGTGTAAATAGGCTCGACTTCTCATTCCTAAAACACCTAACGTGGAGCGGGGTCCTCTTACGAGACCGGAGCTTAGTGCAATACAGAGAGGCAGGACACAAAAACTCTAGGCAATAACCTTTACACGTATAGTACCACAATCAGACACAGGACAAATCAGGAGATATTACAACATAATATATAGCAATATAAAACCCTTATCTAGGACATAACTCTCAGGATACTTGCTTACCTGATAGTAATGCCAACCAATCAAACCTAGTGTATTCAGGGTAAAATGCCCGCCGCCGGACCCCCCACCCCGCCACCCCCCACCCCACCACCGGGCCACCACCACACCACCACCCCAGGAGGACACAACGGGGGGGCTAGTGACCCAGGTCAAGAGGGTCACCCGTCCACTACTGACCTGAGCCCCTCTTCCCCGCAACTGCACCGACACCAGGTGACCGAAGAACGGCAACGACCTTGCAGGCGGGACAACCATCGTCAGCAGTGGGGTGGGACTGAACAGGATTCAGTCCCAAGTAACGTCTTGGCGACGTCCATAGTTACACCCTCAAGGGCAGGAGGCCCAAGGCTACGGCCTACAGTGTGCACCAGGGCGCTTGCGCCCTTAGCCACTTCAAGGGCAGGAGGCCCTAGGCTTCGGCCTACAGTGTGCACCAGGGCGTCAGTGTCCTTAGCCACTTCCAGGGCAGGAGGCCCTAACGTGTGCACCAGGGCATCAGTGCCTTTAGCCACTCCAAGGGCAGGAGGCCCTAACGTGAGCACCAGGGCGTCAGTGCCCTTAGCCACTCCCCAGGCAGGAAGCCCCAGGCTACGGCCAGAAGAGTGCACAAGGGCGAGAGGCCCCTTAGCCGCTCCAAGGGCAGGAGGCCCTAGCAGACAGCAAGAAGTGGGTCCCAGGGCGAGAAGACCTGGAGCCACGGCTGTAATAGACCCAGGGTAGAGAGTCACCTCTGTGCTTCCCTCCCTGTATATAGGAGAGGACACGGTTTCCGTGGACACTCTGCCTATCTCGTTCCCCTGTGGGAACTGTTCGTCACCACCCGGGAGTGTTGCCCTGGAGGTGTCGCCAGAGTGGTGGCAAAGCCCGAGACCGGACCTGCCTCCCACGCCTGGGAAATCTCTGTCTTTCACAGACACCAGACGGAGACGAGGCCACAGTCCAACCCTGACGGCGCGTCCCCCAGCAGACGATCGCACCCCCAGGACCCCCAGGCAAGACCAGCAGATTACAGGCGAGGGCGACCCTGACTCCCTCACCCCGCGGAGCCGCAGACGCCAGGCCAGCCTCCTCCAGCTGTTTGGCCCCAGTCCCGAGGGCCACCTCTCAGGTCGAGGCCCCCAGACAGGAGGGCCTCCCTGCACCCCACCAACGAGGCCCCGAGGTAAGGGCCTCCCCTCAGGTCGAGGCCCCCAGACAGGAGAGCCTCCCTGCACCTCACCGACCATCAGGAACCGGGCAGTGACTCCCCTGCGGGTAGTGTGTTGCCCATTGCAGGCAGAGTCCCCCTAAGGCCCTCTCCTCATGCCCCGATGACAGAGTGACTTGTGACAGCTAGGAGGGAATTATGGTAATACTGGAGAGAGGCAAGGATTAACAATGAGGATTACACGTTTTCCAATAGCAAAGGGACTTTGGTAATTGATTCTATTCTTGGTTTACACTTACACTAGATACTGGGACGAGGGAATGTCGTACAGGATTTACGGGTAGCGCGAGTGGGGGAATATCACTAACACTTTCTCGTATTACTTCTTTAGAGCTCACAGCAGTAGGGGTGTATTACTACGGAGGAAGTTCCAGGCGGCACAGTCTTACTAACTGTATATAAGGGACGTCACTCATAAATATAGTTCATCAGATCTTGGTTTGCACACTCGTCCTTTATTCTCTCACTGTGATCTTATTGCCCCGATATTCACTATATTAAGTCACTGCACGATACTACACTAGGCAAAGTCACACTTAACCTAAATCACTTGCACTGTTTCTGGGCAGCATCACATGTATTCATGGTGGGGGGCAGGGGCGGGAACACGCCGTCGGCAATCCTGCCGGGCTAGGGGCACCGCCAAGGGGAGGCGTGCCGAGAGGGCACGGGACAACTCGTAGGGGCGTCCTCTCGTGTCCTGGGCCACCCGTGGCTTCCGGGCTGGGCTCAGGGGTATGGCCCTCGGAACTGGGGCCAAATAGCTCCAGGAACCTCTGGTGTAAGTTTTGGCTGGAGGTGGGAGCCTTACGTTGTCGTGGGGCGTATGGAGATCATGCCCGGGTGTCCTGGGGAGGATCGGGAGAGACTGCGGACTGCGGTCTCCAGCGTCTAGGGGCGCCGACAGGGGACAGCTGCGGCATCGGCTTACTCTGGGGCACGTCAGGTGCGTCTGTTCCAGAGCCAGGCATAGGGAGCGGAGGACAGGGGAGGCTGTGAGGCCTGTCTGGGCCTCTCTGGTACGGGAGGCCTGGGCTCTTGTCTCCTGCCGGGGTGACGTCTCGCTCCTTGCCTCCTTCCGTGCACCTTCGGAGCGACAGTGGGCCGTCTCACGAGGGCGGGAGCGACAATAGGCCGTCTCTACCAGGGCACCTTCGAAGCGACAATAGGCTGTCTCACAAGGAGGGGAGCGACAATAGGCCGTCTCTACCAGGACACTTTCAGAGCGACAATGGGCTGTCTAACGAAGGCGGGAGCAACAATAGGCCGTCTCTACCGGGGCACCTTCAGAGCGGCAATAGGCCGTCTCACGAGGAGGGGAGCGACAATAGGCCGTCTCTACCGGGGCATCTTCGGAGCGACAATAGGCCGTCTCACGAGGAGGGGAACGACAATAGGCCGTCTCATGAGGAGGGGAGCGACAATAGGCCGTTTCTACCGGGAACTTTCGGAGCGACAATAGGCCATCTCACGAGGAGGGGAGCGACAATAGGCCGTCTCATGAGGAGGGGAGCGACAATAGGCCGTCTCATGAGGAGGGGAGCGACAATAGGCCGTCTCTACCGGGACACTTTCGGAGCGACAATAGGCCGTCTCATGAGGGCAGGAGTGACAATAGGCCGTCTCTACCAGGACACTTTCGGAGCGACAATTGGCCGTCTCACGAGGAGGAGCGCCGTCTGGAGTGTCTAGAACAACTGCACCCCTAGCTGGTTCAACAATCCCACTCCGTGAAGGTAGTGTCCTTCTCCTACGACGGCGACGGCGTGGTGGCTGCGTGACATAGGGGCGCACGGCCCGGGCTGACATATGCCGTTGTTGCCGGGGGTTGTTCCGACTGGTAGCGGCTACCCCGTGGGGTCCGTGTGGGGGTGTCGGCACGTTCCCGAGCATACTGGGCTGTATCTTGCTTGCCCCGTTGTCGGGGGCACTATGGTATTCTTCTGTTTCCATTTCGGGGGCACTGCTTTGTAAGTCACGCATTTTAGTTAGGTTAGATGAGGTTTGGTTAATGTCATGGGGGGTCTGGGGGGCTTCGCCCCCCAGTTAGGAAGCACGGCCAGGGTTGAGGGGTCTGGGGAGCGAAGCCCCCCAGTTAGGAAACACGAACTCCCTAACAAGCTTAAAATTATGTTCTTCCGAAGGATTTTAGTGTTTTTCGTTTGATTTTGATAACAGTTCCAGTAGGAAATCACTCGCTTTTGCGTTTTTCCCCCACCCAACACCCCGGTTTCCCACAGGTCCCCCAGTATTCTTGGGGGGAGGGGGAAGAACCGCAAAAAAATACGTTTCACGTGATAATAGGAGTCTGGACCCGATCAGAAGTGGGGCGCAGAATACTTAAGCTGCATAACATACCTTTTACAACAATAAATATTTCAATTCAGTTCATATGTTTTTCGAAAGAGCCGAGTCAACAAATAATGACACATTTTCAAATTGTACTCCGAGTGCATATTATTAGTGTTCTCTATAGTATAGCTTTTTACAACGAACAGAATCAGCGATGATATTTTTGTTCTATCGTACACCAAACCGTATCAAACCAGAACACACACACACACACACACACACACACACACACACACACACGGACCTGCAGTACTGCCAATGCTGTGCCACTGTACGAGCGCCTTTCCGCAACAAACAATTACATTAATGCTTTACCAAACGGGCGCCGCCCCCCCCCTTTTTTTTTTTTTTTTTTACATGAGTCTTCACAGTTTACTTGTTTTTATTCCTGGATTACCACAGCTACTGCGTATTCTTTTAAACTTACCTCTGAAAGCTATCAATGAGGATTTAGAATGTGTAAAAATTCAGCCGACATCTACCAGTAGCTGGCAATCTTGAACGTTAATAATACGATTTTTTACATCTGAAAGCTCCCTGTCAAATGCAAGTTAGGTTACATTGGAATAGATTTGGTTAGGTAAGGTTTGGTTAAATCATTTTCCTAAAGCTTTGACAATGGAAACACTGGCGCTTGCACTTGTAGGAGCGACGGTTGGTAAAACGTGGTTAGTTGGAGAGAGCGTCGGTAAACTGACTTGAATACCCCCAAAATAGGTATATTTTGTTTTTTCCAATCCTTTCTTACAGTCACAATTCAACAGTTAACTGTCTGTGTTGCATATGTAGCAAAATTACTTTCTTTGAGATCATGAGCTTCTTATAATATAGGTGGAATTGCTGCGCCCGTTTGGTAAAGAATTACACGATTATCTTAGTTCAGACTACCCTGAACAACAAAACTGAGTTATAAGAAAAGGCAGTAGCTTATCATGACTAAAATAATGCCTATACAGATCATCAGATTCTGAAAACTCTGGCTGCTAATGATTATTGATGATGCAGGAACTTCCAGGAAGAAATTGTGTTGGCAACCTTGAGTGCAATTGTACCGTAGACACGATCAGCTGACTCACATAAAGGACGTTTTGCTCGTGATTGGATTACAGTGAACGTAGAGTGGAGTAGTGCAATCTCAGTCTCTCACTTACAGGCTCGCAGAGACTGAGAGAAGTGAGTGAAGTGGACGAGGACCCTACCAGCAGAAACAGAAGACGCAGAAGAATAGGAGAAAGTGAAGATGAATCCGCGGTTAGCCTTGACGTTTCTGGTGGCTTTCTTCGGTGAGAATTGATCTGCTATTGTCAGTTGCTCCATTTACCTGGAAAACAGTTGTGCTGTGAACTGTCACTTCCTATGCCATAAATATCTGGATTATTAGTGTAGTGAGGCGAAGTGAACCAACACAAAAACTGACAGCACTCACTGTTTACCTCGAAGAGCCTAGGCAGTGCTTTTCAACCACGATGTGGCTGCATTGCATAAGCTTATTTTTCTCTTTGCTGAGAAATGATTGAAGGAACCTACAGTTCTTAGGTGTACAGTACCATGTATTTAAAGTTGCATATTGAATTGTTCTAAGGAACTTACAAAGATACTCCTTAATAAGGATAGAGGACTGCATTATTTTGCAGTTTTCTTCATTTTTTCCACTTGTTAGAAGTTTATGGGATTCTTTATGTATTTTCAGATTGTGTCGTCCCCACCACAGGGGGGGACACAATCTGGCCACACTATGGGGTGGTACTATTACTCTGCGGCCAGGTTGTGTTAGGAAGAATACTGCCACCATTCCCTGCGTGTCGTAAAAGGCGACTAAAAGGGGCGGGGTGAGGGGACTAGGGACCCCCTCTGTTTTTTAGATCCTAAAAAGAGACAGGCCAGAGAAAGGGATGGGGGATTGAGTTATCCCCGTACCCTGAAGATTGGGTCTATGAATGTGCATGGATGTAGTACAATTGAGACTAAAAGGGAGGAGATTGGGAGAATGTTTGTGAGAAGAAAGTTGGATGTGTTAGCTTTGAGTGAAACGAAGATGAAAGGGAAGGGTGAGTCTATGTTTGGAAGTGTGAATGGAAGATTATCAGGTGTTGATAGAGGAAGGACAAGAGAAGGTGTGGCCTTGTTAGTGAGTCCAGAAGTACAGCAGTGTGTGATTGAATGGAAGGAGGTGTCATCGAGACTGATGTGGGTGAAAGCGACATTTGAACATGAGTTGTGGGTGTTTGTGAGTGCATATGGGCCTGGTAGTGAGAAGGATGAAGAAGAGAGGGAGTCTTTCTGGAATGATGCTGATGAGTGTCTGCAGAGTTCTGGAGCAAATGTGAATGTGATAATGACGGGAGATCTGAATGCTAGAGTGGGAAATGTAACAGTTGAAGGTGTAGTTGGTATGCATGGTGTGCCTGGAAGAAATGAAAATGGGAAACGAATGATAGGGATGTGTGTTGAGCGAGAGATGGTGATTGGAAATACGCTGTTCGAGAAGAAAGATATTCATAAGTATACATGGGTGAGACAGGAGGGTGGAATGGTTATGGATAAAGCATTGATGGACTATGTGGTTGTGTCTAGGAATGTAATAGGAAGATTGTTGGATGTGAGAGTTCTGAGAGGGGAGGGTGGAGGTATGTCTGACCACTACCTGGTAGAGGGAAAATTAAGAGTAGGTAAGAGATGGGTGAGAGCTAGGAGGATTAGGTGTGGCAGGGAGGTTTTGAAAGTGAGTGAGTTGAATAAAAGAGAGAAAATGATAGAGTATCAGGAGAAATTGAAAGATGAGTGGAATGCAGTGAAAGATCAGGAAAATGGCAGTGTGGAGGAGGAATGGCAGTTAAGAGTGCTGTGGTGGGGCATGCAGAAAAGATGTGTGGTGTGAGACGTGTGGGTGGTGGTGTAAGAAAAGGAAGTGAATGATGGTGCGAGGAAGTAAGTATGGCTGTGGCTGAGAAGAGACGTGCAAATGAAGTGTGGCTGCAGAGGAAGGATGAGGTGTCATATGAGCAACCCCAAACTAATGGCACAAATCTCCCGAGGAATTTATGCAATAAAATTTTAAAAATTTCTCTAAAATGGCTAAAAATTAGAAAGAAATTCAAATATGGTGGGCGCCGCGTGCATCTCGATCGTCTGTTTGCAGTTTCCTGCCAACTGGGTATGTTTATGCTCACCCAGTCTTCCTCCTGCCTAGCCTGATCCCAGAGTGGAAAAAATTAGCATGTAAGGTTAGATTTAAGAACTAGTGTTATAGACTTCATAACTTTGTGAACTTATTTACGTAGTGCCATCTATTCTACTCCAACCTGCCAAGTAACTTACCTGGATTACTGTACTTATCTGGATTACTGTATTTTACTTACCTGGATTACTGTACAGTATATACTTTATTACAGTACAACACCACACCTACCTGCTCTCTTTTGTTATAAATATAAAATTATTTTATTGACTTTGTATGTCTGTATATGTTTATATGCCTAAATATGTGTTAAAATGTGTTAGCGCAAGTTCCGGGGGTATCGGTAGGTGTAAGCCCCAATCTAACGGAATCTTGTCTTTTTCGGCATGCTCAGGGCCCCCTAGGGTGCCGTTAAATCAAGGTTTTGCTGTATAAATGAAGGCATGCTGAGAAAGATAATAACATGATTCATCAGACCAACTTTGGAGTATGCATCAATAGTCTGGAATCCACATCTCAAAAAACACATAGATAAGATTGAAAAGGTACAAAGGGCCACTACAAGATGGGCATCAAGTTTAAGGGACCTAAGCTATGAAGAAAGAATAAAAAATTAAACCTACCAACATTACAGGAGAGAAGGAAAAGAGGAGACACAATTATGTTATATAAGTGCATCACAGAAGAAGAGAAAATAGACGTAAATGAGTATATAACCTATGGGGAAGCAATGTTAAGAGGACACCGTAGAAAACTGAACAAAAGGAGAGGTGATAAAGACGTAAGGAAGTTCAGTTCCCAAATAGAGCAGTTGATCAGTGGAATGCACTACCAAATGAAAAAGTGTGTGCCAAAACAGTTCGTAAATTTAAAGACATGTATGTAAAAATGTTCAAAACACGGGTCAGTACAAGCTTGACTCATTCCTTTAAAGATACAATTAGGTAAGAACACGCACACACACACACACACACACACACACAATTTTTTTGTATATGCAGATTTTTCGTAACTCAGTCCCTTCGTAAGTAGGGGTCCAAATGTACTTTATTACTGTACTATATGTACTGTTACAGTATTGTACTCATATTACATGTTAGCTGGCTCAACACTGAATGGATAACTGATTGGGGGTTCTGACACAATACCTGGCATTTTTGCAATATCTGGCGGGGGTTGGTGGCTGAATTATGCAGGATAATTGAGAGATTACTGTGCATCCATCCTGCTGATCCCTTCCTTCCTTCTCATTTATCTCCCCAGCCATTCCCCAGTCACTTAAAGTAGTGTTACTTTCATTCTTTATGTGTAACAGTGCCTTAAAGTGTTCCCATCTGCTCAGTTTTTCCCTCTTCTCCACCAGCATCTGCCATTTTTATCTTTCATTCTGCTACTACTCGATCCTAAACAGCTGATTCATCATATGCTGTGACATCATGCAGTTGTTTACAATATGAGCAGCTTGGAAATTACACAAAATTCGTAAATGAAACCTCAAAAGTGATGTTTTTTTCTGATGCCTTATGTAATACGCATCACCATTACCTCGGGCCCACGCGTCTAGCAGGTTGTAAACAAATCGTAGTCAAGCATGGCAATTACCAAACTAACCATATTCAAGCACAGCACTTACTGTGAGCCAATCACAACGCTTCCCTTCCACACCAAGCATGAAGGACGTGCGTGCTTGATGCCCCAGTGCCCACCTCAGTGCATTGTCTCCTCTCTGTCGTTGGCTTTTGGTTCTGGTTTGGTTTATTACGAGAGGATTTCTTCCCCCCCCCCACCCATACTTCCTCCACCTGCTCAATGTTACCATGGTCGGTTGTAACACCCCTAAGACTACAACGTCTTCGAGGAAGGGGAAGAAGAAGAAGCCTATGTTAACTTACACCTAAAAGATGTAATAAGGAGGATTGACCAGTGAGAAGAAAGCCAATGTTGCACACCATTACTGGTTCAACGGGGTAATTCTTTACTAAACAGGAGCAGTGATTCCACTTATATTGTAATAAACTCACAATCTCAAGTTAAGTAATTTTGCAATATATGTAACACAGATTGTTAATTGCTGAATTGTGACTGCAAAAAGTGAGTGGAAAAAACAAAATACACCTATTTGGGGGTATTTATGGAAGCAGGCAGGTCACCTGTGGCAGTGTTTATTGACTATCTCTCCAGCTGCCCTCATTGTTTACCAACTACCACTGATTGGACATGTTATTGTATCCATCCATCCATCCATCCATCATCCAATCCTACATTGCCCCATGAGGAGCGTAGGAGCCCGGGGCTAGGCAGTTGGTCTCGACATTTCAGATGAGAGTGACCAGCCTCACTCATCCCTGAGTGGCATTACGCGACCAATCAACCCCAACCACCCCTTGGAAATCACACATTCTAAATCCTCATTTAGGGCTTTCATAGGTAAATTTATGAAAGTGCTTCATAGCTGAGGTTATCCAGGAATAATAACAAGTAACCGGTGAAAGAGTCATTTCAATAGAAAGTATGGAAAGGCCACACCTGTTTGGTAAAGAATTAATCCCAATGAATCAACAACTTTGACACGGAGGCAGTTGAGGGCGATGACGACACTGCTTCTGTTGTCTCCACACTGGACTTCTAGGGACTCCTGAGGAGGTTGATGAGGAGGAAGTGGCACGGAGGTGGCAGCTTTAGGTGGCAGCACATTTACCCCGTGCTGAGAGGCCGTAGTCTGCCTCAAGCCTTGGAACCCTTTCCCCCTCCCTCATCCATTCAAGCAGTGTTGTCAGTCAGAGTCAGGGAAGAATCTTAACAATATTCTTTTGTCTATCTATTGCCAGATGCCTTAATCCTGTAAGGGGTGGCCACAAACTAACCGCCCCTATGTCGCCCTGTCTCCCATCATTTCACTGCCCTGCTCCCAGCTCACACACCCCTCTCTTATATACCGTACCTCTCCACTCCATCCCTCCATCTCATCCTCGGCTTCCCCCTCCCTCTCCCCCGTTCCACCTCACTCACGTACAGTCTCCTCATCAGTCTCTCACTCTCCATCCTCTCCACATGACCAAACCACCTCAGTGTGTTTCTCCTAACGCTTCCTATCACATCCACGTCCACACCACAATGGTCCTTCACTTCCTCATTTGTCAGTCTGTCTCTCCATGTGACTGTACATGCTCCTCTCAAATAGCTCATTTCCACTGCTCTCACTCTTGACTTCTGTCCTCCAACAAGGTCCAAGCTTCACTTCTATGCGTTAGAGTTGGTTTCACAATACATAGTAACTTTTTCACTTCTATGCTCACTTCCCTGTTTCTTATTACTGCTTTCAAGAAACCAGCAACCTTTCTTCCTTGTTGTATCCTTTCAAGCACTTCACCCTCTAAACTTAATGTAGTGGTACTCTGTTTTTAGGGTAACATTACATAGAGTGGCAAGCCAAATGATATCCTGTAAACCAGGAAAGCATTTACTGTACAGCGCTGGTTGGTAACCTCATAACCAACCAACATGTGTTCCCTATATGACAAGAGGTAGGTTGGCGGAGGATTAGTACCCCTCCCCAGAAAACAGCTAACTAAAAATATGAACAATATGTTTCATTCCCATTAAATGTGCTTTACTATTTTTGCTTCCAGGTTGTTAGTGTTTGCTAGTGACCAGTTTGATGTAGGTTTGGGGGTAAGGGGGGGAGAGGCAATTTTTCTGAGATGACAGACCCAAAAGTAATTTTCCCCGTGAGATCAGTTATTTCTAACTTGCGGAATTCTCAAATCGTAACATGTGTTCAGTCTCAGAAAGCGGCGATTTAGTAGATTCCACTGTACCTTCTTTATCATCCTCTCTTACACTCTTATCCTTCTTCCAGAATGTTTTCTTACATTCCCACCACTTTACAATCAAATTCCTTCCAAACTTTTCATCCACTCACTTACTGCTTTGCCATACTAATCTTTTCACCTCTTTCCTCTTTACTGCATAACTCCCTATTCTCTCTCAACTTCCTCCATGCCTCTGCTTCCTATTCACTCATCATGTTTTCTTCTTTTGCACCACAGCTTGCCTTATTTCTTATTCCACCATGCTGTTCCTTGCACCTCCTTTTGTCTTCTACACACCACCTCGCATGCTGCACAGATTTTTTTGTGAATACCATGCACACACCTTCCACCCCACCCATCTGCTCCATATCATATCAGGCCCATCGCTTCACCAGTTCTCTCTTATATTCTGTCTTTATTTTCATCCCCTTGCAATCTCTCTACCCTCATTGTATGAATTGGTTCCTCCTGCTCTTTTCTGTATCTGTTGATCCAATGCATTTGTACCTTGACTCACCATTACTAAGTGGTGGTCAGAGTCCACATCCATAGCATCTGTATGTTCTTGTGTCCAGCACATATCTTCTATCATCCACACACACATAATCAGTTAATGCCTTTTGTTCATCCAGCTTACCACTGACCCTTCTCAAGTTTGTTATAACCACAGTTTGTATGTATGTGGTTCATATTTTTCTGTCATCTCTAACTGTTCATGTAAAGATAACATATAATTTCTGTTGACCACTGAGGGAGTAAAACCCACGGATGGCATGTTTATATTGTAAGATAATGAAAAAATGACACAGAAGGCAGGATTGATAAATAGATTGGTTGCTGAAATGAATAATGATTAAGTCAGTGGTGCTAGTCTGGCTAGACACGAGTCTGGCTAGACACGCCACATGTCTTTGTTAGACTTTGAAGGAAGGATGCTTGTAAAGAAAAGGTGATTGGATGCCATGCAGCATTTTGAAATATTAGGCCTCTTTTTGGAGATGCTAAGTGCCAGCAAAAGAAGGGAGCCAAAATACCTGTGTACAAGTCTGTTATACAGTCTGGTCTCGCTGTGTGATAGGGTTGTGTCAAGTGAAAACCAGTTGCATAATGAGGCCAATATAACATGGGTTCAAGGAGGTTAGGGAGGGTGACCTCAATTGTGAAACCTAAAATGCTCCAAAAAACCTCTGCCACCCACCTGAAGTTTGTTTTAGGCTGGTCCGAGTCATCACCAAGATTCCCCCCGACCTGGACCGAGGCTGGGGGACAGCTGGTGGGCCTGGACAATCATTCTTCCAAGTCTTCAGGTGGAGGAGAAGAGAGATGGGAAAAGTAATGTGGTGATGCAAAGGGAGAGTGATGTGCTGAGGTTGTGGGGGAGAGTGATGTGCTGAGGTCAGTAGAGAGAGGAGTGGTGGGGGTGAGAGAGATCTTGGCAGTGTGACCGGGTCTGCATGAGGTTCACAGAGGCAGCCCTCGAAAATATTGTTCTAATGAAAATGCGACCAAATTTTTCATGTTAGACAGGAAAAGGGTTTAACTTTCTAACTACTGTTCCAGCACTTTACCACATAGCGAACAGTTGTACAGTGACACTAGAATGTGTATGGAGAATTCACCACAGTAGTGGTGTAGTGGTGAGATGTGTAGCTAGGTGGTGGTTGCAGTTTGGTCATGTGTTGTTTGTGTTGCTGGATGATGTGCATAATGATGTTTTTATTGTATGGCAGGATTGTGTGCAGCAGATCAGGACTTAGACACCGGTGATACAACTGTACTCAAGAACATAAAGGATGTGCACATAAAGGATGTGCAAGCGGTTTCAGATTGGAAGGACCAGTGCCGTGCAACTGCTGGACAGGAAGCTTTGGATGATATTAAGGTGAGAGAGTTTACCTTGTAAACTTACAAAGCTTTATAGCACCTTTCTCATAGCTTTGTCATTTCCATAAATGTTAGAATATAGGGTTGTAAGAGGAGAGAGATTTCAATTTGTTCTTGTCATGGATGACAGGAGAAAGATAAAGTTGAATTTGGGGTTTGATTGCAGTTTTATTCTCAAAAGGAGTTCTATCTTGACAAGAGCAGGACTAAGGTGAGGGGGTTTTATGCTAGCTAATGCTGTGTCCTTTATTCCTGCCTTTTCCACCGAGCCTCTTCTCTCACATATTCTTCTCCAACCCCTTCTGCCCAGTCTCTCCAGTTTCCCCCATATATGACTGGTTAGGTCGTGTGTGTGGGGACGTGTATGAGTCCGTGATGATTTCCATCAGATGTGTTGTGTGACTTTTCCATGACATCATGATGTGTTGTGTGCGACATTCCTCAAACCTCTATATTACATATTAAGAGCATATTAATGTCTCTAGGTGATATGTAGGGTGTTTTGATATTTTCACGGCTGTAGATCACTCAGTCACGCCAAGCTGTTGTACCTACGACAGCATGTAGTAACAAATTATATATCCTTTCATAACATATTCATACATGGTATTCATCACACTATAGTATAGATGCAATAATATTGTAGAAACATAACATATCTTAGCAGTACACTAAAAGCGTGACATAACGGGCTTCAGTAGACCAGAATTCGCTTTTATCAGACTTGAGGAGCTACCGGACTAAATTCCTCTATATCGGAAAAAGTCCGATAAAGCCAGAAGCAGTCCGGACTGCCTGACTGCTTCAGCTATGTTCACCACAATAAGTTAAATAAAAGACATGTTTATCATTGTACAATACAGTATTATTATGTGTATTATACCATTTGATCATTGTAGTGAAGGTATGATACAGTACAGTACAGTACAGCAGTGGTTGTCGAAACAGTTTAAAAACCATTGGTGTGATCCGGACTAATGTCTGATATGTTGGAAAAAGTCCGGATTAGCAGGAGGAAATCTGGATGTCGCTTTTATCAGAATTTTGATTTTTTTGGAATGGCTTTTGCCCCAATTAGTCTGTTATAGTGAGGTTTTACTGTATATTGTATGGAGTAAATATATGGTAGTAGAAGTTGAACATAGAAAACTGTATTGTGGTGATATAATGTATATTTGTGCATGTACAACAGACATATGCATATATTTATGCAATGGTAATTTTGCTAGGTCATTACATTACACACTGTGCAATGACTATAGTAATGCTTAATATCCTTACATTACAAACAACTTGTCTAATGATTAAGTGAAATACAGGACTGTACTTCTTCATTCCCTAATTCTTGGAAAGAAGCCAATATCCACCCAATTCAGAGGAAAGGAAGTTCCTCTGACCCCCCTAATTACAGACCAATAGCTATCACGTCTTCTCTTGGTAAAGTATTTGAAATTGTAATGAATAAGCATATGATTAAAAATCTTGAATCCAGTAACTTAATTAGTGATAGATAGTATAGTTTTTGCCACCAAAAACCCACCATTGAGATACTCAATCTCCTGACTCACACCATCCATCAGTCAATTGACCAACATGGAGAAACTCATGCAATAACCTTTGATATTTCTAAAGCTTTTGGCAGTGTGGCACCATTCCCTGCTGTCCAAACTCCCTTGCTATGGGCTAATGTCTTTTGTTCCTCTGATTTCCTCATATCTCAGCAACAGAAAGATATGGGTTATTGATGATGTACATTCCAATTTCCACTCAGTTACCGCCAGCATGCCCCAAGGATCAATTCTGGCTTCAACCCTATGCCTAATTGATATTGATGATCTCTTATCTGTCACCCGTAATCCCATCCGTTCATATGCAGATGACTCAACACTTCACAGTTCCTTCACATTGAAATACCCATTCACAAAATTAATTCTGTATCTCTAACTCACAACTCATTACAGCCATCTCCATATATTTAGACTTATCTAGGATCACTGAATGGGGACAAAATAACCTTGTCTCATTTGCCGTTAGTAAAACCAAATACTGTATAAACAATTTACTTATAGACAGATATTACGAGATTCCTGTATTACCTTCAATGCTGCTAATATTCCTATCTCCAAAAGTATTGCAATTCTTGGTGTTTCACTTAACAGTGCCCATAGGTAGACCTCTAGTGTCAGATCAGTTTGAAGCTTCTTTACTGACAAGCAGTGAGCTATAGTTTATAAGAGTGTTGTGCACTCTCAGCTGGAATATTGCTCACCCTTGTGGAATAGAAATGGAGATTTTGCACAATAGCAACTAGACAAAATTCAGACTAAAGCTGTTAGAATTATTAATAACCCTGCTGTTAGAAATAAACTACAGTAGCCTCGCACAGTGCACGAGAGATTAGGCAGTCCACGACCTTGCGCACGTGAATACATAATCTTATGGGAAAAATTACATATGGGCGGTACCCCCTTATACTTGGACATTTTTTGGCCCTTAGAGACATAATAAAGGTCAAATTTTTCAGACATTGTACTACATAATTATATAGCTACAGTAATAAAAATAAGGGTAGTCACCTTAACAACAGTAGACAACAGGCCTGATGGACTTAAATAACAGAGGTTCTGAGACGTGGCAATACTTACAGCGCTGCACCCCCCACCGCACCTCCCACCGCACCAACACTTCACTCCTCAGACTCCTCTTGAACACCTTCCCCAGGAGCCTCAAAGCCACTCACTTCGGCCATAAACCCCTCGAAGTCCAGTGCTGACACTTCTGTCATTGCATCCTCTTCATCCTCAACAGGGTCAGGAGCAGACGCTGTAGCTGGTTCCTCAATTTCACTTAACTCGAGCCCGCTGTGTGTAACTTGTTATGAGCATGTCTTCTGTTTATTTCTTGCCTGTGCCTGTCTGTGTAGAAATGGAAGAGTTTTTCGATACCAACCAGAGCTTCCTCCATTCATAGGCTGCTCACTTCCTGTTCCTTCACCTCTTCCTTTAGCTTATTCACGGCAGCAAGAATCTTGCTTATTCTTGACATACACAGCTCTGTATTCCCCTCCATCACACTAGGCTGCTCAACTTGACTCTAGCTGGCTTCAGGCTGTGCATCAGCCTCGTCTATCCATTGCAACACTTCCTCTGGAGGCTGATCCTCATTAGCAGCGTGCACTTCTTGTATGTCCACCAGTGTAACGTCCTCGAAACTTGGTACAGCTTGTGCTGCTGTCAGTGTTGCTGCCTCAGCCTCAGCCAGTGGTTGAATGGCCGTCTCCTGGGTCGTGCATAAGTGAGGCATGAGTATTTGCCACGCATGTTTCACTGTTGCAGGTGTAATCTGGTGCATGCTTTTAGGAGAAAGTCAACTGCGTCCTTCACTGTAAAACGACGCCATAATGCCTCAACAGTCATGTCACCTGTGGCGGGTTGGGATACAGCTGGTGGCAGAGATGATACAGGAGCACGTGCCTCATCGAGGTCTTCGTCTTGATCTTGTAGGGCATGAAGCTCCTCTTGTGTGTCGGTCTTTCTGCGTAGGTAGTCGTACACCTGCTTATGGTAGAAGTGCTTCACAGTGGTGATCAGTTCTTGATCCAGTGGCTGCACCAGTGACGTTGGCCAGGGCGGCAGAAACACAACACAACAATCCTTGTGCAGATCTTCTAGGTATGGAGGGTGACTGTGCATTGTCCAGCACAAGGAGCATCTTAAATGGAATGCCAAGTTCCTGACACTTGGCCCTGGCATCGGGAACGCGGTGTTTTGTTAACCAGTCTGCCATAATGTTCCCAGTCATCCAACCATTTGCAAACTTGTACCAGTACACGCCACTTGCGTCCTTGTTCGTGAGGTTTTAGTAGCACCTTGGGTGTCAAGCTGTGTGTACAACAACTGGCCTCATCTTGTGGCTCCCAGACAGGTTTACTTTACAGCGAACATTACCATCATCTTACACTTCTGGAGCTTGCGACCAGGGGCTTGTTTCTGTTTTTTAAGGATGTAAGTTGATTTGGGCATGGCCTTGTAGTATAATGACGTTTCGTTGACGTTGTTGATCTGGTCTTTGGTGTACTGTGCTTCTTCAAGAAGCGCTCTAAATATCACAGGATAGTCTCTCGCAGCCAGCTCGTCGGCAGAGGCACGTTCACCAGACACTTCGACGTGACAGAGTTCCTTGCGCTTCAGGAAACGGTCCAGCCACCCAACCGATGCCTTGAAAGGTTTGTCCACATTTAACTTGCGAGATGATGCCTTGTAAAAGAGCTGGGCTTGGTTCCGAATAAATCTGCCATTCAGTGGAACACCTTCCTTCTCCTTCCTCATGATGAAGGTGGCAAGATACTGTTCCATTAGTATCATCGCACGATTTCCCACCCGCGAACGGCCATCTAGGTCAGTTGCACCATATGTCTTCACTAGAGCCCTTATGGCATCACTGTTCTTCCACACTCTCCTCACTGTTGATTCAGCCAGTCCTAGGGCTTTCCCAAAGGCGGTGTTTCCTTGTCCCTCCTCCTTCATCTAGATAATTTCTAACTTGGTTGCGTGAGTCAGAACTTTTTTAACTCTTGGGGCTGGAGCCATGTTGTGGCAAAGTACAGGCCAGGATGGAGCAGCAAAAAAAATGCCACACGTTGTACATGACAGGTTAGCTGTAGAGAGTGGATCAGCACAGTGCATGAGCCAGGACTGTTATGACGTGCCCGCCAACCTGTACCCCAAGCTGTTCAGTAGAATGCCCGGGAATTTCTGCGCATCAACATGACGACACGTGATGATGGACACATTGTGTGAGGGGTGGTCGTGTACTAATAGAAAATGGCATTTTTGAGCCACTTCTTGTCTCTACCATGCATTCTGTGAGGTAAACTCGCGCATTCAAGGTTTTTGGTTATGATTTTTGGTCACTCGCGCACAGTGCGATTCACGCACTGTGATGACGCGCACTGTGCGAGCCTACTGTACCTGCACTGCGGGTAAAAAGGAACATTGCCCCCATGCATTATTTTACAGCCTTCATGACTGGAATGTCACACTGCCGTATGTCAGAACTTCTGCCTATCAGAAATCTTTTATTTCCTGAACTGTAATATTTTGGAACTCACTTCCCAAGAGTTGTTTCCCTCCCAAACTTCATCCTACAGCCATTCAAGTCTAACTTGTTACAGATTTTTTATGAATGGAGGACACCAGTAATCTGGTGTATGATTTTTTTTTTTTTTTTATTCATTTGTTTTTCATTTCTCATTAAAAAAAAAAAAAAAAAGGGGAGACATGTTATGTGCAGGAGGTGGGGCTGGAGCTAGCTCTGTAGCAAGAGTGAGGAGTGGTTGGAAGAAATTCAGGGAGCTGTTGCCTCTCCTGTCATTGGGAGAGTTCTTCCGGGATGTTTGTATGTGGCGTGTGTTAGGAATATCATGGTGTATGGCAGTGAGGCCTGGGCAGTAATGGAAGAGGATATTCACAGGCTCAGACATACAGAAATAGCAGTGATTAGGTGGATGTGCAGTGCATCCCTGAATGCAAAGCCTGATGGGGCTATTTTTGCGATGGAAGAGTTGAGATGTAGGATGGGACTGGAGTGTATTGTTGTTGTGATGAGGAGTGGTAGATTGAGATGGTTTGGGCAAATGGAGAGGATGGGGGATGATAATTGGGTGCAGAAAGTGAGAAGTGTTAATGTTGGGGGTAGGGTAGTGAGAGGTAGACAAAGAAACACCTGGGATGAGGTCATTGAGTGTGACCTCAGGGATAAGGGACTAAATGGGGAAGCTGCCAGAGATTGAGCAGTATGGAGAGCCACCATTAGATGGCCAAGGCCGATGCGTGCAAGCATGTTGGAGCCCTAAAAAACTAAATGAAACGAAATGATCTGGAATTCATCCGTATCTAGACATGCCTCTGACTCCATTACATCGAATAATTGAGGGATTACTGTATGTATGTATATACAGTAATCCCTCCAGTTACCAATGTAATAGAGCAAAGGCATGTCTGGAAATTGGGTTTGTCCGGGAATTGGGAAAATGCCTCCTTGACAGGTACTTATGAAACCTAATCCAGCCTAACTCAGAAAACCGCCTACATAACTCCCTATTGGACATGCATAGCACCTATTTAAGACCCTATTCACACAAATAAGGGACCAAAAGCATGAAATAAATGAAAAGGAACCAGAGAATGAGGAATTAGAAGTGAGTATGGAAAATATTTAGCAGTGTACAGGGTACTTACAACACATCCATGGCCGTTATGAAGATTAATCTGCCTCCTTTAAGGCTCTGGCAATGGTGAAAATGCTCTTGAAGCACATACAGTAATCCAGTGTTGTGCTGCACTTAATCCTTTGCAGTGTGAATTATAATTCTTTAACAGTGCACATTCTGTTCTTACTTGCGCCACGCCAGTTGCAACACGCCAGCGTTGCTTTCTGCACTTATTCTTTGCACTCTGAATTATAATTTCGTAACACTGCACAACACTGTAAATTCCCATGTGGTCTAGTGGCGAGATATTGCAGTTTATTCACTGTTTGTTCGCAAAAATGAGCATGTGCGGCAGCCATTGCGTTGAGCGTCTACTCACCATGGTAGTTAGGTGGTAACTGGGGAGGGGAGGAAGCAGGAGGCCTCCCTACTACGCATGAAAACACAGCTGTTCAGCGCCGCCCACCAAGTTCAAAGTACAGTTGAAAGAAATGTCTGATTTTTTTTTTTTTTATGGGGGGGTTCAGAAGGCCTGAGCCCAAAATGTTTGGACATTGAAATGTCCAGGAATTGGGCGTCCGGTTATTACAGGGATTACTGTTTATACACAGGTGTAAAAATATATATATATATATATATATATACAGGGTATATATATATACTATATATATATATATATATATATATATATATATATATATTGGTGGTAGGTGGGGGCACTCACCATCCACTCACTCAATGTAGTGCTGCTCTCGGGTGTCTGCCCTGTCCTCTCCTCCATCCTTCTTTCCTTCCATCTTCTTCTGTCTTTCTTTCCCTCATTCTTTCCTCGTCTTTCTGCCTGCGGGTGACATTACAATCCCTCTTCTGTCTTTCATTCCTTCATTCTTTCCTCTTCCTTCTGCCTGTGGGTGACTCTACACTGAGTGACAAGCCAAATGGTTTCCTGTACACTAGGAAACCATTTACTATGCTGGGTGGTAACCATATAACCAAATTTTGGCGCCTGGTGGTTTAGTGGGTAATTATTGTGCTCCAATCGGATTGAGCCGGTGAAGGTTTATATCCAAGGGGTGATTGGGGTTTATTGCTCACATAATGCCACTCAGGGATGAGTGAGGTTGGTCACTTTCATCTTAAATGTCAGGACCAACTGCCTAACCCCGGGCTTCTACGCTCCTCATGGGGCAACGTAGGATTGGATGATATATATGTGTGTGTGTGTGTGTGTGTGTGGAGGTCTGTCAGATCATATGATCATGGTATGCAAGATCAAGCTAAGAGGAGTGAGGTGGATCAAGAGAGAGAGGATCATTCATGGAGAAAGACTGAAAGTTGAGAAGCTGAGGATCAAAGAAATGGCAGATGATTACAGGACCAAAGTAGAGGACTAGTTAGAATCAGTGAACTGGAATGAATTGGATCTGGACAGCCTATGGAATGCATATAGGGATTGCTAAGTTAGGTATGCTAAAGTGGTGTGTGGTGTGGCAAGAGTATCAACAAAAAAGAAGGGTACGGCTTGGTGGGATGAGGAGGTTAAGAGAGCGGTGGAGGAAAAGAGGATGAAATGGCTAAAGTGGTTATAGGATAGGGATTCCGTTGAAATAAGAACTGAGTATATCGAGAGCAAGAAGCACATAAAGAGACTAGTGAAGTGGAAAAAGGAGGAGGTAAATGATGATCTGGGAAGAAAAATGAATGCAAACTGTTCTGAAAATAGAAAGTTATTCTGGAAAGAGGTGTGGAAATGTAGAAGTGAAAACGGAAAGAAATGTGATGGTGTGAAGGATGCAGGTGGTAGGTTACTAACACATGGAGATGAAGTAAGGACCAGATGGAAAGAATATTTTGAAAGCCTGATGAATGGAAGTAGAGAGACCAGAGCAGCTATAAACATGATTGGTTTTGGGGGTGTGGAGAGAAGGAATGCAGTGCCAAGAGACTTGACATTCGCACAAGTGAAGAACGCTGTGAAATGGCTGAAAAATGGGAAAGCAGCTGGGGTTGATGAGGTGTATGCAGAGATGCTTAAGTGTAGTGGAAAGAGTGGAATGAAGTGCTTGTTGGAGATATGTAAGAAGGCATGGATGAGTGAAACTGTGCCTGCAGAGTGGAAAAAGGCTGTGATTGTACCCCTGTACAAAAATGAAGGTGAGCAAAGTGAGTGCAAGAATTATCGTGGCATAAGTTTATTGAGTGTGGTAGGGAAGGTATATGGAAGAATTATTATAGAGAAAGTAAGAGAGATATCAGAAGTCCTAGTGAATGATGAATAGGATGGCTTTAGGAGTGGCAGAGGATGTGTAGATCAAGTATTTGCGGTGAGAGAGATAGCTGAGAAGCTTGTGAGAAGGACCATAAGGTGCTTATGGCATTCATGGATCTGGAAATATCTATCTATCTATCTGTCTATCTATAGCCCGACGCCCTAATCCCGCAAAGGGTGGCCGCAGACAAAACGCCTCCAAGTCGCTCTGTCACCCACCGTTTGACTACTCTCCCCCCAACTCGCCCCCCCCCTCCCTCATATACCTCTCAACTCCATCCCTCCACCTCATCCTTGGTCTGCCCCTCCCTCTCCCTCCCTCCACCTCACCTACATACACCCTTTTAGTCAGTCTTTCATTCTTCATTCTCTCCACATGTCCAAACCACCTCAGTGTATTTCTCCTAATCTTCTCAACCACATCCGCATCCACCCCACAACATTCCTTCACTTCTTCATTCGTCAACCTGTCCCGCCATGTCACCCCGCATGCTCCTCTCAAGTAACTCATTTCCACTGCTCTCACTCTTGACTTGTTCCAATCTTGCAAGGTCCATGCCTCGCTTCTATACCTCATTGTTGGGATCACAGTACTATCATGCAGTGTCTTCTTAACTTCCATTCTCACCTCCCTATTTCTCATCACTGCTTTCAGTGAACCAACAACCTTCCTTCCCTGCTGTACCCTTTCACGCACTTCATCCCCCAAAGTTCCATCCTTACTCATCACACTACTCAAGTATGTGAATGCACTCACACTCTCCATATCCTCACCATCCAACCTCACTGTACATTCTGTGACTTCATTCCTCTCAAACACCATAACTTTACTTTTGTTTACATTAACTTTCAGCTTCCTCCTCCTACACATTGTCCCAAATTCATTCACCAAACCTTGCAACTCCCATTCATCTTCACTCAACAATACTGTATCATCAGCAAACAGCAACACCGGAATCTTCCAAATCTCACCCTCATTCATTAGAGCCACCCCCACATCCACTGCCCTACCTTGCAACTCCTTTACAACCCCATCCATGTATATATTAAACAGCCATGGAGACATCACACAACCCTGTTTCAGTCCCATACTGAGATCAAAGAACTCACTCAGCTCACCATCCACTTGCACTGTAGCCCTAGCTCCTTCGTACGTACTCTTCACAGCATTCAACAATTTCCCATCCACTCCATATATTCTTAATACCTTCCACATACCTTGCCTATCTATTCTGTCATAAGCTCTCTCCAAGTCCATGAAGGCAGGATACACTTTCTTTCCCTTCTCTAGATACTTCTCCACTGAACATCTTAGAACAAATATCTGATCTACACACCCTTTTCCCTTCCTAAATCCCCCTTGTTCTTCTCCAACTAGCTCCTCAGTCATATGCCTAACCCTATCAATGAGTATTCTACCATAAATTTTACAAGTCACACTAAGAAGGCAAATACCCCTATGGTTACCACATACTTCTCTCTCCCCTTTTCCTTTTTATAAAGGAACAATTATACCTGATTTCCAGTCCTCTGGAACCCTTCCCTCTTCCCAAGCCAATCTACACAACTTCCATATCCACTCCACAACAATCTCACCCCCATACCTCAACATTTCACCACACACTCCATCAATTCCTGGGGCCTTTCCCAACTTGATCTTCTTCATTGCTTCCTCTACTTCCGGCCTACTGATCTCTTCCTCCCTCCTCTCATCTCTTCTTCTCCCAGCCATTCCCCAACCACTTATACTCACACTGCTGTCACTCTCTACATTCAACAAATCCTCAAAGTGCTCCTTCCATCTCCTCAATTTCTGTCTCTTCTCCACCAACAATCTATTATTCCAATCTTTCACTCCCCTACTATTTCCCCTTTCACACTGCCTTACTTTCTTTACCTCCTTCCAAAACAATTTCTTATTCTTCCTCCATTTCACACTCAGATTCCTCCCAAACTCTTCATCCACTTTCTTCTTACTCTCCTTCACCAGTCTCTTCACCTCCCTTCTCCTACTCACATATACCTCTCTCTTCTCTCTCTCATCTTCTCCCCTACCTCTACTCACTAACCATTCACTATATGCCTTCTTCTTTTGTTCCACAGCTCGTTTCATCTCATTATTCCACCATGCTGTCCCTTGCACACCCTTGCATCAGGAAAAAGCATACGACAAAGTAGACAGAGGGATTGTGGAAAGTTTTGCGCATGTATGGTGTAGATGGTAAGCTGCTAGGTGCTGTCAAGAGTTTTTATGATGGTAGCGAAGCATGTGTAAGGGTTAATGGGCATGTAGGTGAATGGTTCATCATCGGTGTGGGCGTGCGACAAGGTTGTGTGATGTCCCCATGGTTGTTCAATATATATATGTATGGGGTGATGAGAGAAGTAAAAACACGTAATGGAGAGAGTGATGGCGTTGATAATGAATGGTGATAGATGGAATATCTCAAATTTGTTGTATGCTGATGATGCAGTACTGCTTGCAAGTACCGGACAAGAACTCGGAAGGCTAGTGCCGAGTTTTGCTGATGTCTGTTAGCGTCATGCCTTGAGAGTAAATGTAGAGAAGAGTAAAGTGATGGTTATTTAGAGAGAAGGTGATTCCCAGTGTGATTTCATAGTGAATGGAGAGAGCCTGACATTGGTGAGAGAGTTCAAATACTTGGGTAGTGATAGAAAAGAGAGGAAAATGTGCAAAAGAAGTTGAAAGTAGAGTATATATATATTATATATATATATATATATATATATATATATATATATATATATATATATATATATATATATATATATATATATATATATATATATATATATATATATATATATATATATATATATATATATATATATATATATATATATATATATATATATATATATATATATATATATAATATATATATATATATATATATATATATATATATATATATATATATATATATATATATACAGTATATATATATTGGAGCCAAAGGCATAACTGGATATCGGCAAGGTTTTAATATGGAGTAGTATCCTCTGCTGTACCCATACCCAACCCATACTGAACCTACTTCTTGTACTCAACCTATATGTACAGTACTCCTCCTATTTTTGGCAGTGTTCTGTGGTCTTTCAGCTGTTTTTAGACATCGAAACACACATTGCAATAAGCAGTATAATCCTAAACACTAAAAAAACATTGCAAACAACAAACAAAAAAACTACCAATATGCACAGTACCCCTCCTAATTTTGGCAGTGTTCTGATGTCTTTAGGCTCTATTTAGACATCAAAACACACACTGGAATATGCAGTATAATCTTAAACACTAAGAAAACCTGCCTAAACAACACCTACTTTACAACAAAAAGGAAACTACCAAAATGCACAACCCTTCCATTATGTACAGTATTCCTTCTCCTAATTTTAGCAGTGTTCTGCAGTCTTTCAGCTCTTTTTAGACATCACACATTGGAATTTGCAATATAATCCTAAACACCAAGAAAACCGCATAAACAGCAAACAAAAAAATTTAGTATGCAGATTACCCCTCCTAATTTTGGTAGTGTTCTCCAGACTTTTGGCTGTTTTTACACATCAAAACACACATTTCAATATGCAGTATAATCCAAAACACTAAGAAATCAGTGGATAAACAAAATTGTATTTAAAAAAAATAGACATATTATACCTGCCACCCAGTGAATGGCAGACAGTTGTCATAACCCTCCAAGTTGCACCAAGTCTACAGGTATCCCATGTTGTCTAGTGGCTGACACAGTCACCTAGCAAAAGTCAAAGTCAAAGTCGTCATTGACCTCCTCCTCCTCCTCCTCCTCCTCATCATCATCATCATCATCATCAATCATCAATCCTCCTCCTCCTCCTCCTCCTCCTCCCCATCATCATCATCATCATCATCATCAATCCTCCTCCTCCTCCTCCTCATCATCATCATCATCATCATTATCATCATCATCAATCATCAATCCTCCTTCTCCTCCTCCTCCTCCTCCTTC
Organism: Coenobita brevimanus; assembly: GCF_032717465.1. Classification (NCBI taxonomy): domain Eukaryota; kingdom Metazoa; phylum Arthropoda; class Malacostraca; order Decapoda; family Coenobitidae; genus Coenobita; species Coenobita brevimanus. The sequence goes on from NC_137024.1 coordinate 32,253,420, forward strand.
TCATCATCATCATCATCATCATCATCAATCCTCCTTCTCCTCCTCCTCCTTCTCCTCCTCCTCCTCCTCCTCATCATCATCATCATCATCATCATCATCATCATCTCATCAGTCATCATCATCATCATCATCAGTCATCATCATCATCATCATCAGTCATCATCATTATTATCATCATCATCATCATCATCATCATCATCATCTGAAGCTGGCTGATGAGCTGGGATGTGTGGCCAGGTGATGGAGCCCTACCCACCTCAGGACTTTCAGAAGACAGCTGCAAGCTCTTGTCTAACAGTGATTCAGCTGCTGTATATGTGCTCAGTTGTGGGTCTGAGAGTGAAGACGGGTTGAGCTGGTGGTCGTGATAGTCGTGGTGGGGAGAAGGGGCTGGCATTCGTGGGGGTGGCAGGCTTGAAGGAGTCGATCTTCGTCTGACAATAGGTGTGGCAATTTTGTCAGAGGTTGACAGTGTCCCTGACTGTCTGCAGATCCATTGCCAGCTTGAGTGGCACCAACTCCTTGTCGCAATGAGGTTGCTCTGCATATTCGAGCACCTGCTCAACGCCGACCCGCAGCGCACCAAGACAATGGAGTGGTGGGGTGGCCAGAGTCAGGTTCCTCATCCTCGTTGCCTTCTTCTGTCAGCTCCGCAGAGACAGCAGTGGCGATCTCCTTATCAGACATCGTCTGATAACCTGGATCACTGCTGTGATACTGTCGTTGTCCAACCAATCCCTCACATCTCTTTGTCCACATCCTCGCGTGCATTTTGAAGTCATGCACAACCATCCTTGAAGGAGATGAGACCAGCCACTTTCCAAAGTTTTTATGGAGACTTCCAAGCATTGGCCCAGTTGACTACTGCAAACATGACGTTGTAATGCTGCAGATTCTCCTAAGTTCGCTTCCCACATGTGTCGACCCCTTCCTCGTCCTTGAGCACCATCACCAACTCGTCGAGGAACCTCCAATGGTACTGTCTCTTGGCTGCCATGAATGAGAGCAGTCATATTAGATGGCGGAATCATGCACCTAATACAGCCATCATCAGCAAACAAATCCTTCTCCGATGGATTTGCAGGGACATTGTCGAGGATCAGGAGAGCCTTCACCTGGCCGCAAGGGATACGAAGTACCTCGGTGTGATAACAGATAACCTCCTTGATGAAGTGTCTGTGGAACCAATCTCTTAAGATCTTTGCAGTAAACCAAGCCTTCATAGAATGGTACCACACAACAGGCAGGCTATCCTTCAGCCCACGGAGGCAGTGTGGCTGTTTTGCACATGCAACAATAATGGGTTTGAGGCGGTGCATCCCGTTAGCATTGCCACAGCACAATGCCAAGACACATTGTTTGAATAACTTCTGACCAGGCACAGGCTTCTCTGATTCTTCTGCCAGGGCATTGGAGGGCAAGGAGTGGAAGAATAGGCCAGTTTCATCGGCATTGTACACCTGACTGAGAACGAGGCCCTCCCCGATCAGTTGCTGCGCTTTCTGGCGAAACGGCGCAACGTCCTCCACTGCCACGTCCAAAGTCTTGCCATGTGCCTTATGGCCAGTAAGTACATGTCGAAGTTTGAGCTGGAAGAGCCAACCCTCAGATGCCTTGAAGTTGTGCACGTTTAGCAGGTGTGCAAACTTCTCTACTGGGGCCTTCAACTTGGTCATATGTTCAAGCATGCCGGCACTCTGTTGCTGGCCGAACCAAACCAAAGTTGACTGGTCATTGCTGGCATGGTGAGGCTGGTTGCCTTTGCGAGTGGTATTGCCACAGTCCTCTCCATACTGGGTCAGCCTGTCCCATGATTTCATGATATCAGAGTTTAACAGGATAAGCCATATTCACAGAAAATGCGTGAAGTTGGCCAGCCTGCGTCAACCTTGTTCAGCATCTTGCACTTCTCCAAAGTCAAAACCCTCCTCTTACATTTCTCGGGTGGTGGTGAGACCATTTTCACACACATGAGAACACCACAGAGGAGAATTAAGGCCTGGAGAAGGTAGGGCACCACTCCAAATGCAAGAGTGGAAGCAGCCATTGTTTAACCTCAGCCAAGCATGTCCACACATGGAGAGACAAAGGCGGGAACCGAGGTACAGTAGTGCTGGGGAGAGTATGGCATTACTATGTCTCTATCCACGCTTGACTATGAGCATGCAAGCAAAAAACGGTACACTGAATACTGAATACTGAAGATGACAAAACAAGATAAGTTTCAAAGCAAGCCTGAGGACAGTAAATCACCCAAGGGGATGAGGGTGGGTTCATGGAATGTGGGAAGTTTGAGGGGAAGAGCGGGGGAAGTCGTTGAGACATTCAGTAGGAGGCGGGTGGATGTGGCGTGTTTGCCGGAAGTCCGGTACAGGGGTGGATCAGCCAGAAAGATTGTTGCGAAGGACTGTTGCAATAAGTTGTTTTGGCAGGGGGGGACAGACGGATATGGAGGTATTGGTGTGATGGTTGCGGAGAAATGGGTGGAATATGTTTTGAATGTTTTGAGAGTAAGCGATAGGATATTGGTAGTGAAAATTCTGTTGGGTAGAAAGATGGCTGCGATTATGTCGGCATATGCTCCACAGGCAGGATTGGATGAAACAGAGAAAGATAGATTTTGGGACGATGTAATACGTGTAGTGGATGGTATGCGGGATGATGAGATAGTGATTTTGGGAGGGGACTTAAATGGGCATGTAGATGAAGCAGCACAAGGTTATGAAGGAGCGCGTGGGGGATGTGCGTATGGTATAAGGAATGTAGAAGGGCAAAGGATACTTGAGTTTGGGGAGGCAACGGACATGATTGTGTGCAACACATATTTTAGGAAAAGAGACAGTAAGTTAATTACGTATGAGTCTGGGGGAAACAGCAGTCAGATAGATTATTTTCTGGTTAGGAGGGCCAATAGGAGGTTAGTGAGGGATGTTAAAGTTATAGGAAGTGAGGAGTGTGTGCAGCAGCACAAACTATTGATTTGTGATATGGTGCTTAAAGAAGAAGTGATGAAAAAGAGGACTTATGTACCTAGGAGGAAAATATGGAAGCTGAAAAACCAAGTAGTAAGGGATGCCTTCTATAGCGAGTTGAGGAGAGTGGTGGCTGAACAGGGAGCTGTAGACAGAGGTGTTAATGAACAGTACAGAGCCCTCAAGAACAATTTCTTGAGAGTTACTGATGTAACATGCGGTTGGACAAGAGGACCACCAAGACATAAAGTAACTTGGTGGTGGGATGAGGGTGTAGAAGCTGCAGTTAAGGAGAAAAGAAGGCTTTTCCGGGAATGGAAGAAGGGTGGTAGCAAAGAGGAATATTTGGCTGCCAAGTGGAGGGCTAGAAGAGAGGTATACAGGGCAAAGTCTGAGTCACAGAGACTATTACTTGATAACCTAAATCATGGGGAAAGGAAAAATACGATATTTAGGGTGGCAGGTCAGGTGAAGAGGGATAATCGGGATATTATAGGTGAGGAGTGTGTGAAGAATGATGAAGGAAGGGTAGTGGTGAACAGTGAGGATATTAAAGATGCATGGAGAGAACATTATAACCGGTTGTTGAATGAGGAGTTTGACTGGGACAGGGAAGGTTTGGAGCCAGCAGATCCAGTGTCTTGCCCTTGGCCTTTGATTGATGCTGCTACTGTGAGTGAGGCAATAGGCAGGATGAAGGTGGGGAAGGCAGCAGGAGTGTCTGGGTTGACTGCCGAAATGTTGAAGGCCTCAGGTGATATAGGGGAGAGGTTAGTCACTGACCTGATAAATAGGATTATTTATGAGTGTGTTGTCCCAGATGATTGGCTGAAGAGTGTAATTGTAAATGTGTATAAAGGGAAGGGTGATGCTCTGGCAAGAGGAAATTATAGAGGTATAAAGCTTTTCGATCAGATAATGAAGGTAATGGAGAGAGTTTTAGAAGGTATGATCAGAGAAAGAGTGAATATTGATGAGATGCCGTTTGGGTTTATGCCAGGTAGGGGGACCACTGATGCTATATCCATTGTTCGACAGCTTCAGGAAAAATATATTGGTAGGAGAAGGGATCTTTATTTTGTTTTTGTTGATTTGGAAAAGGCCTTTGACAGAGTCTCTAGAGAGGTGGTGAAGTGGGCAATGAGAAAGCTTGGCTTGGAGGAGTGGCTGGTTAGGGTGGTTATGGCTATGTATGTGGGTGCTCACACCCAGGTAAGAGTGAATGGAGATTTGAGTGATGAGTTTTCCGTGAATGTTGGTGTGCATCAGGGGTCAGTCTTGAGTCCCATGTTGTTTATCATGGTACTTGAAGCCCTTTCACGTGACTTTAGAAATGGACTCCTGTGGGAGTTGTTGTATGCTGATGATTTGGTGTTGATTGCAGAGAATGAAAGGGAGACAGAGGAAAGGTTTAGGAAGTGGAGAGATGGTATGGGGCACAAGGGCTTAAGGGTAAATGCAGATAAAACAAAAGTGATGATATCTAGGGTTGGTGGCAGTACTATCAAAGATGAGGGAGAGTGGCCATGTGCAGTTTGCCACAAGGGCGTGGGAAGTAATTCTATCTTGTGCGGTGTTTGTGATAAATGGGTGCATAAGAGATTTAGTGGTATCAGAGGTAGACTGCGAGATAATGCTGATTTATGTGTGCGGCGTGTCGGGATGAGCAGGTGGAGATTGTCAGGCGTGAAAGGATTGAACTTGCTGGTGAATCTCTTGAGTGTGTGGAAGAGTTTTGTTATTTGGGAGACATGTTGTGTGCTGGAGGTGGGGCTGGAGCTAGCTTTGTGGCTAGGGTTAGAGGTGGTTGGAAGAAGTTCAGGGAGCTCTTGCCTCTCCTGACATTGAGAGGACTCTCCCTACGTGCTAAGGGGTCTTTGTATGCAGCATGTGTTAGGAGTGTAATGCTGTATGGTAGTGAGACCTGGGCAGTGAAGGAGGAAGATATTCGCCGGCTCAGACGTACAGAAATGACAATGATTAGGCGGATGTGCAGTGCGTCCCTGCGTCCAAGGCCTGCAGGGGCTAGGTTTACGATGGAAGAGTTGAGAGGTAGGATGGGACTGGAGTGTATTGGTGTTGTGATGAGGAGAGGTAGATTGAGATGGTTTGGACATGTGGAGAGGATGGGGGATGATAATTGGGTGAGGAAGGTGAGAAGTGTTAATATTGGGGGTGGGGTTGTGAGGGGTAGACCGAGAAAGACATGGGACGAGGTCATTAAGTGTGACCTCAGGGTTAAGAGATTGAACAGGGAGGCTGCAATGGATCGTGCAGCGTGGAGAGCCACCATTAGGTGACCAAGGCCGACACATGCAAGCATGTTGGAGCCTTTAAAAACGAAACAAAACGAAACTGACCTACGAGCGCAAGGGTCCTTTTCTCTTTGCCTAGGCAAATGTTGCATCGTGACAGAGTCACTGGGTCCCCATACATCATGGGCCTAAGGAGTGGCTGAGTAATCCAGACAGCGATGGACCATTCAGTAAGGGGGCGAATGGCTGTGTGTGGCCGGGAGTTTCCGACTAATCCGGATGGCTGGGGAGGAGTTGATCATTTGGTAGGGAGCCAAACAGCCATTCTCACACAGCTTTTGGGTTGCGCTCTGTCTTCCTTGCGCACTGTCAGAATGTTACTGGTGATCATGGTGGCCGGAGGATTTTGACCATTCGATAGGGAGCCTGACAGCCATTCTCACTTAGCTTGTGGGTTATGTATGTTTTCCTCACATGCTGCTGGTTTGTTTCCGGTAATCAGGGTGGCTGGGGGATTTCAACCATTCAGGAGGGAGCCGGAAAGCCTTGTTTGCTGTGCTTGTGGGTTACGCTATTTTATCCATGCGTGGACAGAGAGGCCGGTGAGCCACCCAATGGACTTTTTTTACTTTTCAAGAACCGATGGTGTTTGGAATTGTACGTGATAATATGTATGTGTCTTAGTCAGACTGTTTTATGCATGATAACAAGTACATTGATATAATGTGGAACTGGTAACTTTTACAATATAATATGCGTGTCTGGATGTCAGATAAGACTTTTTATCCCTCTACCGTTTAGTAAAAAGGAAAACTTTGATGACGTCTTGGTCTCATAATCAACCAGAAAGCACAGATGATGACCAGTCAGAGCCCTCAACAGACGATGGAGTCGAGTCGGTAGACTGCAGGCAGATTCTCCAGCAGTCCTGCCATCGTCCCCTTATTCTCTCCACGGGACACCTTATAGCGAGGATGTATCTGTGCCATATGCATTTGTGACCCACACGATGGCAATCCCCCAGTGCTGTGACTTAGACTGTAGCCCTCCTTGCCTTGCTCGTTGCTGTAGCGATGTGACTTCCTTTGTGGCCCCTCAGTGCTCCATGCCTTAGTGCTCTGACTAATACCCTAGTTCTACATGAGGGCTGAGTTTGTGGCCTTTTTGGTGTGCCAACAATAGGTGGATATGATTATATTATGTTCTGTATTATGTACTGTATCATTACTGTACTGTATCGATACTGTACTGTATTTTATGCTCAGTTTTAACATTTTACTCTTGGGTAATAGTTTAGGAAAGTTTTTAGGACAGAGGGTTGAGACGGATAGCTTAGAGTGATGCCATATTATCTGGCTGAAAGTTGAATGGATAGCCGATTGGGGGTACCAATGCAATATCCGGCGGGGGGTTTAGCTGAATTACGCGGGATAATTGAGAGATAACTGTATTATTGAATATGGTTAGGAAGAGGGACAGACACCATCTTAATTGGAAGGAACTGTCTTTTTAAAGAAAAAAAATTAGATTTCTCAGGGAACTGTTCCATAATTACTTTTTCTGTGCAGTTGATTCTGTAATTTGTGGGAAAATGGCAGATCAGCTTGACAGGTAACAGTGAAATTTTCAATAAGTAAGCATATAGTACTGTAATTGTAATTTACAGTGGACAACTTGGCTGCAGATGCATTACATTATTTTGCAGATATGACTTGTGTACAGATTTATCACCATCTCATTGTGTTCCATATTTGGCTCTTGCAGAGGGCCCAGGATGAGCTGGTGCCCTGTATAACCACCCACATCGACTTTAACAAACTTCAGCATGAGATCAAAGTCAGCAGCCCCCGTGGTGAACTGGACTTAGTGTTCAAGAAATACTGCAGGTAAGTCAGATTTTTGCCCTTTTGACTGCTAGGATTTATCTTGACTGAAAAAAAATTAAATGTGTTTGCCCAAGTACAGTGTACAGGTATATCCCGAGATACGATAAACCCAGATGCAATATTCCAGCTTAGTGGTGAGTGTGAAAATACCACCATACCCCGCCTAATGATGGCCAAACCCTGGTTTAATGATGTTTTTTTTTTTTTTTTTTACTGATTTAGATGATATTTTAGACTTAAATTTTGTATTTAGGTTGATTTATAAACTGTTTTTAGACTTAGATTAATGTGTTTTAGTCATAGGTGGGGTGAAAACTGTTATTCAGGGGGTACAGTTTACTAAGTTTGATTTTTTCCGGACATATTTGACAATTTTCAGATTTATTTTTGGATTTCGGTGCGTCATAAGCTGCTTTTAGGCTTAATTTAGCTTGTTTTAAAGCCATTTAGGGTTTTAGGTTAGCTCTAAACTTGTTTCTGGACTCATTTGCTTGGGCATAGGTCTTGGCTGAGGGGGAAACCCTGTACTTTACATGTTACATCTACCCTGAGATACAATACCCCGCCTAGCGATGGGTTTTTACTTAACCAATTGCATCATTAAACGGGGGTATACCTGTAATTCTTAGATATGTGAATAATGGGGAAAGGTTTACCTTCAAGCCTCTGAGTGCCATGAGTTCCCTCAGTTAAAATCCTGTGGTGTCAGCTTGAATACGGTAGCCTTATGCATTAGAAAGATACATGGAGATGGTCTGGCCATGTGACGAGAGTGTAGAATGAGAGATTAACTGGGGGAGTAAATGAGATGGAGGGATAGGATGGGGAGGTATGGTATGAATGAGGGTAGGTGAGTAGGACAGAGGACAACTCGGTGGCCCTAGAGAGTTTTATTTATGACCATCCTTTTTAGGATTAAGGTTTGGCTATAGGCAGACACACATGTCACAGCAGAAGAGTTAAAGGTTGTGCACTGGTTGTGTAGTTGCTTAATGCACAGGAAAATAGCTTGGTCTCTCACCATAAAATGATCTGGACTACTGTACAACAGTCAAACCTCACTCCCCCCCCCCCACCCTATACCCTGAAATGGTAATCTAGAATTGGCTGTTGCTGTTAGCCATTTCTTAGCACATATTAACTTCTTTCAGCCAGTAACATTTATTTTTGTTGTTTCCAGATGATTTTATTGAATTGGGAGAAAAGAAATTCGGGTTGAGTTAGGTAGCATTTGCATACCCTTCCACTACTAGGGACCTTTTCTTAGCAAAATTCTTTGGTGATTTATTTTGCATATTGCACTTAAATATTTGATTGTTTATTTCCCTTTAGCTTCATTAGTTTCCATAAAGAACATAATATTAACCTCTTAAGATCACCAACATTTTACTGGTGTGTTCTTGCTGCCACCAAATTTCAATAACATATTTGACTTGGAACCCTCTGGTTGTGATGGGGTTAGTAAGTTATGTATCTAACCCCTGCAGTTTGAAGTGTCCCACCAGAATGAAATTGTCTGAGGTAGCAAGAGTATAATGAAAAAAAGTCACTGGAATGAAGGGTTTTTTTTTTAATATGAATACAATAAACCCCCAATCAATATAATAGAGGGTGAAAGGCTGACAGTGTTAGTTTTAAGGGACATTAATGACCCCAGGTTCAGCATATGCTGAATCTTGTCCTGTGGAAGCCTTACAGTTGTGTGCCTGTTTAGTTGTATATCAGTTTTGTGGGGGCTTATACTGTGTATTGTGATACTGTTTTCATTTTCATTTTTGAAGGCTTGAATGCATCAGCGTTGGTCACCTAATGGTGCCTCTCCATGCTGCTTGATCTCTGGCAGCTTCCCTAATAGTCCGTTAACCATGAGGTCACACTCAGTGACCTTATCCCAGGTCTTTTTCGGTCTACCTCTGACTACCTTACCCCCAACATTAACACGTCTCACTTTCTACCCCTAATTATCATTCCCAATCCTCTCCACATGCCCAAACCATTGCAATCTACCTCTCCTCATCACAGCACCAATACACTCTAGTCTCATTCTACCTCTCAACTCTTCCATCATAAACCTATTCCACCCAGGCCTTGCACACAGGGACACACTGCACATCCACCTAATCATTGTCATTTCTGTACGTTTGAGCCTGCTAATATCCTCTTCCATTACTGCCTAGGTCTTACTGCCATATACCATTACACTCCTAGTACACGCTGCATGCAAAAATCCCTTAGCACGGAGGGAGAGCTCTCTGTGTTAGGAGAGGCAACAGCTCCCTGAACTTCGTCCAATCACTTGTTACCCTAGCCACAGAGCTAGCTCCAGCCCCACCTCCAGCATATAACATGTCTTCCAAATAACAAAACTCTTCCACTGACTCAAGAGGCTCGCCAGCAAGACCAGTCCTTTCACGCCTGGCAATATCCATACGCTTATCCCAACACACAGAACACGTGAAATCAGCATTATCTCACAGTCTACCTCTAATACCAGTACATCTCTTATGCACCTACTTATAACAAACTCTGCACAAGATGGAATTACTTCCTACGCCCTTGTGACAAATCGAACATGGCCACTCCTTCTCTTCTTTGACAGTACCACCTCCTGCCCTAGATACCATCACTTTTGTTTTATCTCCATTTGCTCTGAAGCCTTTGTGTCCCATACCATCTCCACTTCCTAATCTTTCCTCTGCCTCCCTTTCATTGTCTGCAACCAACAGCAAATCATCAGCATACAACATCTCCCACAGGAGTCCATTTCTGTCATTTGAGAGGGCTTCAAGTACCATGATAAACAACAAGGGGCTCAAGACTGACCCCTGATGCACACCAACATTCACGGAAAACTCATCACTAAAATTTCCATTCACCCATACCTGGGTGTGGGCACCCACATACATGGCCATGACCACCCTAACTTTCCACTCCTCGATCCCAAGCTTTCTCATTGCCCACCTTGCCACCTCTCCAGAGACTCTATCGAAGGCCTTTTCCAAATCAACAAAAACAAAGTACAGTTCCCTTTTCTTTCCTGTATATTTTTCCTGAAGCTGTCAAACAATGAATATGGCATCAGTGGTCCCTTTGCCTGGCATAAACCCAAACTGCATCTCATCAATGTTCACTCTTTCTCTAATCATACCTTCTAGAACTCTCTCCATTACCTTCATTATCTGGTCTAATAGCTTTGTGTGTCTATAATTTCCTCTTTCCAAGGCATCACCCTTCCCCTTGTACACATTTACAATTACCGTACACTCTTCAGCCAAACGTCTGGGACAACACACTCATATATATATATACAGTATACTGTAATTGTATTTATCAGGTCATTGACTAACCTCACTCCTGTATCTCCTGACGCTTTCAACTTTTCAACAGCCAACCCAGACACACCTGCTGCCTTCCCTACCTGCATCCTACCTATTCCCCTGCCCACAGTGGCAACATCAATCAAAGTCCATGGGCCAAACACTGGATCTGCAGGCTCCAAACCTTCCCTGTCGCAGTCTATCTCCTCATTCAGTAGCCAGCTGTAATGCTCTCTCCATGCATCTTTAACATCCCCACTGTTCACCACAACCCTTCCATCATTCTTCACACACTGCTAACCTGTGATATCCCTATTCTCACTCTTCACCTGATTTGCCACTTTAAAAATCATATTCTTCCCTTCTGCATAATTTAGGTTACCAAGTAGAAGTCCGTGACTCAGACTTCGCCCTGTAAACCTCTTTTCTAACCCTGTGCTTGACAGCCAAATATTCCTCTTTGTTACTACCCTTCCTCCCTTCCTGGAAAAGCCTTCTTTTCTCCTTAACTGCAGCTTTTACACCTTCATCCCACCATAGTCAATTATGTCAGTGAAAAATAATATATAATTTCTGTCAGTAATGAACAACAGAGTAGGAAAAAAAAAAAAAAATCTTGTTTAGTCAGGCAACTGCATCTCCTCCATAACTGGGCTTTTGTTCAGTACAGTCGAGTCTCATTATACAGCTTCGCTGTGTGATAAATCGCTACAACAATAATTAAAAAGTTATACCATTTTTCGAACTGATAAGAAATTGGTTGAGATTCTGCAAGAACGATAATTGCGATGGCCACCTCTGAGAATCTTATGAGGATTGGTGACACATGGAAGCTGACAGTCAACACTCTGAGCCAACATGGCCGACTGATATTTACATTTGTGGTGATTGTCTTTTGTTCCATTTCGTGTATGAAAGGCCATTGAGATATCATTGCCATCGCTAAGTAACACTGCAAGTGCTTAACAAATAATGCAGTGTGTGATATTAAGTGAAGTGATAGCTTTGTGTGTGAAATACTGAAACTTGTGACTTGGAAATTGTGTCAACCTTATATACACAGCCTCCCCAGTCAGCTGATTGAGTCAAGATGACTGCCAAGCATTTACATTTGCTGTGATTGTCTACATTTTGTTTCATTTTGTGCATTGAAAAGCCACTGAAACACAATTGCTATCTCCAGATAACAGTGCAAGTACATAACAAATAGTGCATAATGCAATATTAAGTGAAGTGGTAACTTTTCTGTGTGAAATAATGAAATTTGTAACTTGGAAATAGTGTTTGGCAAGCGTGCTATCCTTAGTGAAAAGTCTGATGTTACTGAGATACACTGAGGGCAAGCTAAAAGAGTAAGTTGTTTTAGATTTTAGCTTTAGCAGTTGAGGGTACCCTCCCTAACCCCATTGAATTCGTTATATCAACTTCACTGTATGATAAATCATTATACAATAGGTTTTCTCTTGGTGTAACCCTATCATAGAGCGAGATCTGACAGTACAGGACAGTATATTGTATTTAAAGGGTGTCCAGTAGGCTCAGGAGGTTGACATAGTTGGGGTTAACTGAGTTAAGCATAAGAAGGGTTTACTATCTCCTTTAGGGCACGTCCACACGTGTGCTTGAACAAGTGCTGGCATCATGTATGCAACACAATAACAAACATGCTGGGAACCGCAGCATCGAGATCATGTTGGCAACATCTTGGTGCAGTCTCAGCTGCCTCGTATGGACACCCACATCCCATCGCCTCTGCTGCCAGTGTTCGAAGCTGCACTGAAACATGTTTGCATACATCTGTCCAAATACTGTTTCTTACGTGTACCCAAACATGTTGCCAGCCGTATTATCAATATATGTTCGAGGGCATGTATGGACGCTCCCTTATATATTATCTTGACTTCCTCTGCAAAGAAGGATTGAGGTAGTGTCCAGAGAACAAGAAAAACTTGACATCTGTTGAGGGAGAAATTTTCAAAAGCTATACCAGTTAATCTCTTCATACTTAAGTCCTCTCCTGAGCAGTGTAAAGCATCTTGTATCAGAAATAAAATACAAATGATCAGTTTGAAGGAGTTAAATACAATCAGGCATTGCTATATGTGTGTTTACTATGTGATAAATTGTTAGAACGATGAAAGAAGTTATACCCAGTTTTGCTATAACTATGGCGAAAATGATCACAAATTCACTAGAATACTGTCCCCCAGTCAGCTGTTTGTGTCAAGATGGCTGCCCAGTGTTCACATGTCCTGTGATTGTCTCCCCTTTTTTCAGTTGTGTGTGTGTGAAAGGCCATTGAAAGACCATTGCTATTGCCAAATAACAGTGCAAGAGCATAAAAATTAGTGCAGTGTGCGATATTAACTGAAGGACTGTAATTACTTTTTTGTGCGAAATACTGAAATGTGTGACTTAGTGTGAAATACTGAAACATGTGACTTGGAAATCGAGTCTGGCATGAATGCTTCCCATGGTGGAAAGCATGGTGCTGCCGAGGGCAATGAAACAAAGCCTGAAAGGATAATTTTTTATAGATTTTAGTAATGTGATCATAGGCCACTTCCCTGTCCCCATTAAACCCATATTTTATTGACCTTGCCCTACAATAAATTGTTATGTGATGGTTTTCCACTCAACATAACCTCATCATATAGCGAGGCCTGACTGTCTATGCACATTGAGCTTGTGGCATCATCTTACCTATGTTTCAGACATCATACTTTATTCCAGCTAATACTAGTGTAGATAATTTAGTTCAGCAGAGGTGCAGCAGCCAGTGTTAATACTGTCACCATTAATCCTTATTTAGGACTTGAGTATTCTGTTTCAGCCATTAGAAATGCCGGTGATGATAACAAGGTGAAAAAATGTCAACAGAAGACAACTTTTTAACACCATAAAAATAATGAGAACTAGAGGGGCGCTTGGTGGAGTGCAGCTCTCCAACGAGCAGGGTGGATTGGTTTAAACCATGGTAGGTGGGGGCACTCACCATCCACTCACTCGATGTAGTGCTGCTCTTGGGTGTCTGCCCTTTCCTCTCCTTCCATCCTCTTCTGTCTTTCTCTCGTTCATTCTTTCCTCATCCTTCTCCCTATGGGTGACTTTAGACTCCCTCTTGTGTCTTTCCTTCTTTCTTTCCTGTTCCTTGTGCCTGTGGGTGACTTTACACTGAGTGACAAACCAAATGGTTTCCTGTACATTGGGAAACCATTTACTACGCTGGATGGTAACCACATAACCAAATTTTGGTGCCTGGTGGTTTAGTGGGTAATTATTGCACTCCAATCGGATTGAGCCGGTGAATCCAAGGGTGGTTGGGGTTTATTGCTCACAAAATGCAGCTCAGGGATGAGTGAGGCTGGTCACTCTCATCTTAAATGTCAGGACCAACTTGCCTAGCCCCGGGCTTCTACGTTTCTTATGGGGCAATGTAGGATTGGATGATGAATGAATGAATTTAATTTTGTTTTTTGTTTTTTTAATAAACCCAGTGTGTTTTTTTTTTTTAACTTTGAATATGATTCAGGGAATTTCAGGGTAATATTAACATTATATATATTGGTACTGTATACCATATTTCTATCTATCTATCTATCTATCTGTGTATTGCCAGACGCCTCAATCCTGTACGGGGTGGCCACAAACAAATCACCTCCATGTCACCCTGTCCCCCGCCATTTCACTGCCCTGCACCCAACTCACCCACCCCCACCCCTCATATTGCTTTCCACTCCATCCCTCCGTCTCATCCTCGGCCTCCCACTCCCTCTCCCATCCTCCACCTCACTCACATACACTCTCCTCGTCAGTCTCTCACCCTCCATCCTCTCCACATGCCCAAACCACCTCAGTGTGTTCCTCCTAACGCTTCCTGTCACATCCACATCCACACCACAACGCTCCTCTGTATCCTCATTTGTCAGCCTGTCTCTCCATGTGACTCCACAGGTTCCTCTTAAGTAACTCATTTCCACTGCTTTCACTCTTGACTTGTGTCCTTCCAACAACGTCCAAGCTTCACTTCCATACGTTAGAGTTGGTATCACAATGCTGTCATGTAGTAAATTTTTCACTTCCATGCTGACTTCCCTGTTTCTTATCACAGCTTTCAAAATCAAATAACTCTCATCACTTCTTGGAAGTCCATGTCCAGTCCTGGTCATCATCCTTCCTATATCCCCTGAGGCTAGGGGATGTGTGGTGCTCCCAAGCACTCACTCATCTTCCTCAAAGCACTCAAACCCCATCTCTGGGGGAGGGTCAGAGGGGGAGGAAGGCTGGCGAGGTCGGGTGATGGTAGCAGGAGACTGATGTGCTGGCTCTGGGGGTGGCGATGGGGTGCGATTCGATGACTTAATTATGAGGTGGTGAGGGAGATAGCTGCAGTGACTGGTGAAGTGGCGAGGGAGACTGTTGCATTGGCTGATGAGGTAGCGAGGGAGACAGATGTGGTGGCTCACGTTGTGGCAAGGGAGACAGAGGCGGTGGCCGAAGTGGTGTTGGAGATCAAGGGAGGGCTAGGAAGGTAACGATGGAGAGGCAGAGTGCCGCAGTGGAGACTCAGGTGACGTGGGAGATGGGGATCGGTTTGAGGTGAGGTTCAGCAATAGGGGCTGAGCTTGTCCTCGGCGGGAGAAGGACCTCAGTGTCTCTCTGCTGGTTGAGGGCTGGGAAGATCATCTGTAGGCCACTGGCATGGTGGGGGCCTGTTTGAAGAAGGCAGTGATGGTAGTCTGCCTGGCCGCCTTCTTCATTTCCTCCAGCATTACCCTTTACACCTTTGTCCCCTCCTTCAGCAGGTCAGATGCATCCCTGCTTCATCCTGGGAGAGGGTTGTCAGTGTGCATAAGCTCGATGACCTCGTCAACCTTGGTCATCTCCTTCAGAATCTTCATACTGAGGGCTTGCACCTCAGGGATGACTTCCTCTTCCTGTGCCTCCTGGTGTGCCCACTTAATCTCCATATTGAGGAGCTCCTCATTGCTGAGCTCCTTCCTGTGGCTTTCCAGGACCTCCTGTACATCCTGCTCGTCGACCTTCCTGAAGCCCACCTCATGACAGATGCCTAATGTCCTGCCGTACTTGTTCTACCAGCGGTTCTCGTACGCCCTCAGGGGAGCCTTTGAAGGAATGAACGCACTCTAGCCCCAGCTTGCACCACACACGTTCAACCAGTGGTGCTCACATGCCCACGGGGGAGCTGATGAAGGAGTGAACGCACTCCGGCCACAGCTTGCGCCACACACCGTTCATGGTGGGCTGGCTTACCTCCCTTAATGCAGTCGTTATGTTGTCGATGGCATGGCATATATTATATCCTTTTCAGAAGGACTGCACCATTATCCTGTAGTCAGAGTCACATGCCCTCATGAATTGCTACATAGTGCAGTGGAGGTAGTACGCCTTGAATATTGTGTCACCCCCTGGTCCATTGGTTGCAACAATGATGTGGTGTTGGGGGGCAGGAACACCACTTCTATGTTGCTTGCTCAGTCCTTCATCTCAGGAGGATGGCTAGGTGTGCTGTCCATCACCACGAGAAATCTGTTCGTCAAGTTCTCCCTCGAGGCATGCCTCTTGAGAACACGAGAGAGGTAGGAGTAGAATAGGTGAACAGATAGTGGAAGTCAGCCAGGCCTTGTTCGACTTCCAAATCACCCCTAAATTCTCCTTAACATACCCTACCAGAGCCATTGGGTTTCTGAAATGGTAGACAAGGAGCAGCTTTAACTTGGGGTCACCCTCAGCGTTGCCCTACAGCAGCAGTGTAAGCCGGTCCTTCGAGGCCTTGAACTCTGGCATAGACTTTTCCTTTGTTGCAGGATACAGGGAAACCCCGATTTACGATAGCCCTGGATGCGATACCTCAGAATACTGTAGTGATGGAGGTAGAAATATCACTGTACCCCACCCATTGTAGGCCTACCCCTGGTTTTGCGATGGATTTTGATTTTTTCTAACAATTTTGATGATTTTTTAGACATTTTGTGTTTAGGTTGATTTATAAACAGTTTTTAGACTTAAATTAATGTGTTTTAGTCATATGTGGAGTGAATACTGTCACTAGCAGTACGGATTCTCGCCCATCTGACAAGATACAAAACAGTGTGGACAACTAGGAGACTCAAAGCAAATTTCATGTTTGACCATTGAACTGTCATCTAACTTTAGGAATACATAATAATAATTTTAAATAAATATTAATAATTATGAAAGCCTTAGAGCAGGGGTTCTTAACCTGGGGTCCATGGATGGGCTTCAGGGGGCCCGTGAAGGCCAGAATAATTTAGAGCAATTTAGCGATGTTGCGTGATGCCGTTTGGCCTAATTAGCTTCTGCTGCCCCCCCCCCCCCACGCACACACAAAAAAAGTCTTGAAGAGTTTTGGTGTTAGTTTACACAAACCTACCCTCATCTCGCAAAGTGAGCTGTGGGTGCTGTGCTCTGATTCCGTTTGCTACTACATACCATTGTGAGTCAGGGTTTTCAGCACTTGTTTCTATCAAAACGAAAAGTCAAAATCAACTGGATCTCAACAATGACGTGCGTGTTGCCTTGTCAAAGACCACTCGACAGTTTCATCTTATTCCAGCCAAACAACAACCCTCTCATTGAAATTAACTTTTGAGCAGAATTAAAGTTTTATTTTGTGTAATTTGCACACACTGGATGTACTTCATTTTTTCGAGTGGTCATTAGTTTTTGCATGAAGATGAGTGAGAAACATAATTCTTTGTAAAGACTGTTTTATACTTTGTGTATGTATGTCATACACTGCATGGGGTAGTTTTCTTTAAAGTAAAGTATGTTCACTGCATGCAAAATGCTGTGTTTATGTGCCTTTTTGTAGGGAAGGGGTTCATAGCTTTCACCAGATTCTCGAAGGGGTCAGTGCCTCAAAAAAGGTTAAGAACCAATGCCTTAGAGAGTAAATATTTCATGCACTTATGAAAACTGTGACATTGATAAATCATGTGTTTACATTTGGGCTGTTCAAGGAAAAATGCTTTGAAAATGCAAAAGAATTTCTAAATAAATGTTGGAAAATAAGAGAGAAGAAAATAAAAGCGTTCAGCAACCAGAACAGAGCTAAAACAACATAAAGACGGGCCGTTGAAAAGACTGTCCCGATTGCATCATTGATTGATAAATCATGTGTTTTCATTCGGTTTGTTCAAGGGAAAACGCTTTGAAAATACTGTACGAAAGAATTTCCAAATAAAACATCAACGATTCTCTGTCACAAGAGTTCCCACCTTGAATGATTTTATGTCATTCAAAAATTATTATTATGCATAACAGATGTTTATTTAATAGTCCCTGGACCATCTGATGGTGGGATTGTAATTGTATAAAGTTCTGTTGCTTCTTCACCACCGAGTTTAAATACGAGTCAGACATTGCATTCTCCAGTGACCTTGACTGGGTACAAGTGAGATGGTCACTGGTTTTAGGTTTAGGTCAACTTCTTTTACAGCAGTTAGGCCATTTAGATTGGCTTTAAATTTTTTTGGGACTTATTTGGGTGGGTTTGGGACATGGTTGGAGGGGGAAACCCAAGGCTCAAAAACGCATCCCTATACTTTACACGTTAAATCTACCCGTAGATACGATACTCCGCCTAGGAGTGAGTTTTTACTTAACTGATTACATCATTAAACTGGGGTATGCCTGTATGTCTTTGAGGACATTCTCTTCCAAAAGAGCCCAGTCATGTCTAAATTCAAAACCTTTTTCGCACTGTAGCCACCCTCCACAATAAAGCACTTAAATTCATCAGGGAACACTGCCTCCACCCTCGTTGCCTCACCAGACATCCTGACAATGTGGAAACTTGCCCACCTCTAAAAGCGGTCAAATCACCCATGGCTAGCCTTAAAGGTTTCACTAGTATCAAGATTGCATCTCGCCTTTATTTCACCCCACAGGGAGAGGGGAAGAGCCTTCATGCATATGATCGACTGACTCATGGGCACATTCTTTCTGTTTCCTGGTCCTCCACCCACATGCGGAGCATTCTCTCCCACACCTTCATGGCAGACTCTTTATGGCGGGTGATACGGTTGGTGGTGAAAGGAGCAACCTCCCCAGCAGCAGCCTTGATGGCCTCCCCTTACTTGATAATGGTGGAGACGGTTGACTGGGCCAGGTGGAGAGCTGAGGTGATGGCCCATGCACCCTTGCCTTTGCCATGGTGCATAAGAATATTTAACTTCACTTCCAGAGACACAGTTTTATGAGCGTGTTTCGTGGAAACATCACCAGCACCAACACTAGCAGGCTGCTTACCACCCCAGCGAGGGTCAACACTAGTTCCACCACATGCAGCACTCTTACCAGACATGATCACACTTATTTAGCCCAAAATTCACACAAAATCGTACTCCACAGACGATTAGTATCACTGCCCTACTCACGGCACTACTGGGACACAGTTATGATGCACTACTATAGCGGCTTGTGCAATGTTGGTGATGCAACACGATGCGAGATAGGCGGGCGCAAGTTCCTCGCTCAGAGATGGCTGGTGCGAGGATAATATGGGTGTGCGCGTGGTGAGCGATGGGTGTGGAGGCTGCACAAGCGTTTCTGCGCATTCTGGCAGGTGGGTGGGCTCAGCTGGCTGTAGGAACGTGCGTGATGCAAACTTTTGGACCATCACTTCTGGACGAAACATCGGAGGACCCATCATTAAACCGGGGCTCAGCCATCGTTAAGCAGGGTAGGGTGGTGTTTCTAGCCCCATCACTATTCCGGGGTATTGCATATAGGGGTATCGTAAGTCAGGGTTTGCCTGTACTATGTATCTTGTTTGTTCTCATCAGTATTTTTTGTTTGATAAATATTAGTCATCTGTATCTCGTACAAACATTGGTAAATGTACGTTTTACTTTAAGCAGCAGAAAGACCTTACCAATTCAGTTACTATTCCTGCAGTTTGTTTTCTGTAGTTTTCTGACTGTTTTCAAGGTTGTGAACAGTTGTTTTATGTTCACTTTTTCCCCTTTGTTATCATCATCATGTTCCTTATGCCTCACTGATGTTTGTTTTTCGTCAGGTGTAATGGGAGAGACTTATCAGTCACACTCAAGTCTACCAAGATTCATTTACTTTTGTATTTACATTTCCTGCTTTATTTTTTTTTACTAATTTTATGAGTGTAAATTGTGATTACTGTTGACTTTGTTTCTCTGTTAATCTTGTTTGCTTGGTGTTTTATTTCATGAGTGTAATGGATGAGCTACTAAAACTTTTGCCACTCTTGGCTAAGTTGGGTTGGAGTTTGTTAAATTACTAGTTAAGGTTAGGTTAAAATGTAAGGTTTGGAAGAGGTACTAAAAGGTGACCAGGAGGCCAACAACAACAAATTTTGGTGGATTTGTGTTTGTTGGAGTAAGTGTCCGCTATTACACTAAAAAAACAGAGTTGATACAGTGGAAAGAACGCATCGAAAAGCAAAAGGGAGAGGAATAACGTTATGTACCACCACCCAGCATAACCAGAAAATTATTTGAGAGGAGCATGTGGAGTCACATGGAGGGACAGACTGACCAATGAGGAAGTGAAGGAGCATTGTGGTGTGGATGTGGATGTGATAGGAAGCATTAGGAGAAACACGTTGAGGTGGTAGTAGTAGTAGTAGTAGTTGTTCCCTAGGCAGTCTGGCCGAACAACCCCAAGTCCCTTAGGAAGGCCATGGCTGAGACCGGGCTTTCCCACAGAGCTCTCAAAGAGTATATGTTGTGTTGTTGGCATAGGTGATTGTGTGCAATGCAGTCTTCCATAATGTGCTTAATAGTATGGGGTGCTGTGTTGCATCCTGGACAGGCATCAGCAACGGAGTCATCCAGCCTCCTCTGGTAGTTGAGGTGGTTTAGCCATGTGGAGAGGATGGAGAGTGAGAAACTGATGAGGAGAGTGTGTGTGAGTGAGGTGGAGGGGGGGAGAGGGAGTGGGAGGCCAAGGATGAGATGGTGGGATGGAGTGGAGAGGTATGTGAGAGAGGGTAGTGTGAGCTAGGAGCAGGGCAATGAAATGGTGGGGGACAAGGTGACATGGAGGCGATTTGTTTGTGGCCACCCCTTATGGGATTAAGGTGCCTGGCAATAGTTAGATAGATAGACTATCATGAAGAAAACGATTTGATTGGGTAAGGTGCTTCAGCAGCTTAAAGTAAATCATATGTTTACTTAAGAATGATTTCCCTTAAGAACTTGGATCGAATTGCTGCCATCTCATTTATTTTGTTTTAACTCTCTCTTTCTCTCTCTCTCTCACTCTCTGTATGCAATATATATATATATATATATATATATATATATATAAAACCATATTATGACTTATCTAGCAGGCCAGTCCTGACCCATACATATTTACAGGAAACGTGATGAAGTGATGGCATGTGCAGAGAACTTCTTTTCCAAGCTTGAGGTGTGTCTGAACGAGAAACAACAGCGGGACTTGAATGTCACTCGCCGAGCACTGGATGCTGGTATCGACTTTGTGTGTCATGACGAGGGTGATCGCATTGCATGTGAGTACATTTCTTGTGTATGTGTCTTTGTGTCCCTATGGATATGGTTTGGTGTAATACAGTGTCATGTTGTGTGTGTTTGGTTGTTTGTCTGTATTGTGATGGCGTGTGCAGAGAACTTCTTTTCCAAGCTTGAAGTGTGTCTGAATGAGAAGCAGTAGCAGGATCTGAACGTCATTCTTCAAGCACTGGGGCCTCATTTCTTAACGTGAACGTAAGCCAAGGCATGTAGCTTAAATTCGGTACCTCAGATTATGCTCTGTCAAAGAACCATAACGCACATCACAGTTTGGTATTAATTGTTGTTTTTAGCCATGGCCATACTAATGTTCGTAAATTCCTCCCACCTCAAGTCTGCCACTCCAGCTGATTTTTGCCCATTTGATGACGGAGGCTCTTACACGCGGACCTTTGGCATGTAAAAAAATCATGTAGCTTTCCCTCATCAGCTGTTTGTCTCCCTAATATATACACAAAGTTCGTCTGTCCACTAATGCAGGAAAGAACACAGCTATCATTTAAGTTAATGACATGAAGAGGGAAAGAAATATTGCTAGCCCTAGAGAACCTGCATTGAGATATCCCAGTTATTACAGTGGTGAACTGGTAAACTACCTTGATACTGAGATTTTTTTTTTAAATGCAAACAAACATGTTTATTTTCTTTTGGTGCCTTGATGAATATAGTTCCCATCAGTGCCATCAGTTACCCATGGAAATACTCTATACATATTTGATTATTTATCTCCATCATTGTTATAGGCTTCTTAATTTCTCCTAGCTTTTTCATACAGCACAACTCATTGTGGTAGGTGGGGGCACTCACCATCCACTCACATGATGCAGTGCTGCTTTGCGTGTCTGCGCTTTCCTTTCTTCCTTCCATCCACTACTGTCCTTTCCTTCATTCTTTCCTCCTTATTCTGCCTATGGGTGGCTTTACACTCCCTCTTCTGTCTTTCCTTCACACTTTCCTCTTCCTTCTGCCTGTGGTTGACTCTACACTGAATGACAAGCCTGTACAAGCTTCCTGTACACCAGGAAACCATTTACTACGCTGGGTGGTAACCATATAATCAAATTATGGCACCTGGTGGTTTAGTGGGTAATGAAGTAACTCCAATCGGATTGAGCCTGTGAAGGTTTATATCCAAGGGCTGGTTGGGGTTTATTGCTCATATAATGCCACTCAGGGATGTTTGAGGCTGGTCACTGTCATCTTAAATGTCAGGACCAACTTGCCTAACCCCGGGCTTCTACGTTTCTCATGGGGCGGCATAGGATTGGATGATGGATGAATAACTCACTTGAATAACACTAGACTTGCTTATTCCTGTCGAATAATCAACTAACCTAAACAGACACAACTGTGCATAACCTAACCTAACCAAATCAGTCATGACAAAACCTATTTCAGTAAACTCTCAGTTATCCATTTAAATTCAGTCAAGCCTTACATCGAATAAAATGAAATGCTGGCTATTGCCTAGTACCCCCCCATCAGCTAAACATTCAGCGTCACTGTTACTGTCTGTCATGGCCCTCAATCCTAAAATCTTTCCCATAGGTAAAAGATGAAAGCTAAGCATAAATTACATACAGTACTGATACAGTACAGTAATACTGTACAATACCATCTCAGTTAATGGGAAAACTTGGGAAATTTACCTTCTTGGTGACTTATTTTTCCTGGACATTGGATATATACAGTATTGTACTCTTATACATAGGCTCTATCATTACGGTATATACAATACCACTCATATCCAGGGCCACACAAACAATTCCTTATGAAACACAACTTCTTATCAAACACATCGCATTGATTTAACAAACATGATTGCAGTGTCTTGCAGTAAAGTGCACACAGTAACTTCATTTTGTTAAACATTATGTTGTTTTATTAGTAAAAGGTGGAAAAATAAGTTAATGAAATAAATCTCGAGCATCTGTTGGTGAACTGATGATTTGGAAAGAACTGTTGTACGATAGAATTATCACGACTTCCTTGCTCACAGTAATGTATATGGCTGTAACCCACCAATTTATTCTATACCTGACACCTTTCACTCACCACTCAGCTGTTTTGCAGATAGTACAGCAAGTATGTGCTAATTGCATGGAAAGATAAACTAAATAAATAAATAAATCTTGAGCATTTAATCATGAACTGATGATTAGGAAAGAAGTGTTGTACAGAAAAATTATCATGACTCCCTTACTCAGAGTTATGTATACGGCCGTGGCCCGGCCCACCAATTTATTCCTTACCTGACTGCCATCACTCCACCCCTCTCATGCCACTCAGCTGTTTTGCAGATACAGGCAAACCCTGATTTATGATACCCCTATAAGTGATACCCCGGAATAGTGATGGGGGTAGAAATGCCACCCTACCATGCCTAAGAATGACCTTGTCCCGGTTTAATGATGGGTTTTGATTTTTTTTTACCGATTTTGATTATATTTAGACTTAAACTTTATGTTTAGGTTGATTTATTAATTGTTTTTAGACATAGATTGATGTGTTTTAGTCATAGGTGGAGTGACCACTATCATTTGGGGTATGGATTCTCTCCCACAAGATGAGGTACAAAACAGTGTGGACAACTAGGCGACTCAACAAAGAATATTTCGTATTTGACCATAGAACGTCTAACCTCTTGTGGAACACATAATAAAGATTTTAAATAAATATTAATACATTCGTCCCTGGATTATACGGACCCCGAATCAACGGATTTCAGAAGCATTGGACAATATCTGCTGGCAGAGAATCACTCCGGACACTGGTCATTTATCAGTTATTTGAAAGTTTGTCATTTCTAATTATATACATTATTTCTCTTAACAGGTACAAAAATAAATGATACTATAGTTGAAAATAAAAAATTACTTTAACAGTACTGTACCTGACCCATGTGTCCCATGCCCCATACCACCTGCCAGTGCCTGCCTCATTGTTGCGTGTATCGTCGCTGTGATGAGAAGCGTTTATTTGCTTATTTCCTTGCTCCTCATTTCCTCTCAGAACTCTGAGCATGTGGTTCCAAACTAACTTTAGTTATGCTGAAGCACCCTGAAAGTGCTATGAACACAAGAAAAGCATTTATTCCAAAGGAAAATGTAAAATTGTTGAACGAAGTGGCGTGTGGTGTGGGAGCTTATATGCAAACAATCAGACAGGAAATGACTCGGGTGTGCTTACGATGTGGATAGTTTCTTTGTTGGGGAAAAAAGGTAATGATGAATGAGCAGTAAAATTCATGTTTTCACCTTGGTTGGTAGCTGGGGGCACTCACCATCCACTCATTCGATGTAGTGTCTGCCCTTTCCTCTCCTCCATCCTTCTTTCCTTCCATTCTC
The DNA here is from genome assembly GCF_032717465.1 of Coenobita brevimanus. Lineage (NCBI taxonomy): Eukaryota > Metazoa > Arthropoda > Malacostraca > Decapoda > Coenobitidae > Coenobita > Coenobita brevimanus. Next base: position 32,277,756 of record NC_137024.1, read on the forward strand.
TTCTATCTTTCTTTCCTTCATTCTTTCCTTGTCCTTCTGCCTATGGGTGACTTTACACTCACTCTTCTGTCTTTCTTTATTTCATTCTTTCCTCTTCCTTCTGCCTGTGGGTGACTTTATGCTGAGTGACAAGCCAAATGCTTTCCTGTACACCAGGAAACCATTTACTACGCTGGGTGACAACCATATAACCAGATTTTGGCACCTGGTGGTTTAGTGGGTAATTCTTGCACTCCAGTTGGATTGAGCCAGTGAAGGTTTATATCCAAGGGGTGGTTGGGGTTAATTGCTCATGTAATGCCACTCAAGGATGAGTGAGGCTGGTCACTCTCATCTTAACCCCTTAACCGCGGGGCGTCACTTTCGTGACGCTTGGGAGCAAGGGATCATACCGCGGGGCGTCGTTTTTGTGATTCTGTGTTATTTTGAATTCACCCGGGCTTTCAAGTGGGGGCTTGTATCATCTATCAGTACTGACAATGTCCAACACTAGTCAGCACTCCTAATCTCATCTGTACTCCCATCCATTGTTGACAATTTAGCCATTTCTCCCTGTTCTTGACTCCCCTCCCTACCCCCCCTCCATTACCCTATCCTCTCGCCTGCCCGGCCATGCTACGCTAAGTAAATCTTCCCTGGAATTTTTCACTGATTTCATCCATTGAAATAAGCCCTATGTCCTATTCTTATACCAAATAATATATGCAAGAAAGAAATCAGGTAAGTGAGAGTGCCATACACCTGGAATTGGCTAATTATCACCTGACAACACCTCACGTGCACTCGTTCGCTAATTTTCGCTGTTTTTTTCCCCTTGAAATATGCCGTATAATCTATTTTCGTAATGAATATACATGTAAGGAGAGAAGGGAGAGGCCTAAGTGATATTTACATTCACCTGGAACTACCTAATTTATAATGTATTGTCTAGATTTCCTGCCAATCATATCAGTGCTACACAAAGCTGTTTCAAGATTTAACATTGGTAGCTCTGATTATATATCTCCTAAGTAGGCCTCTAATCTATTTTCGTAATAAATATACCTGTAAGGAGGGAAGGAGAACCCTAAATGATATTTACATTCACCTGGAACTACCAAATTTATAATGTATTGTCTAGATTTCCTGCCAATCATATCAGTGCTAGACTTAGCTGTTTCAAGAAGTAATATTGGTAACTCTGAATAACCCCTAAAGCAGGCCTCTAGGCTGCCCCTGCGTTATCAGTGTACTGTCATCTTCCGAAGTGAGAGGACGTATGTTTCATCTTGCTGACTTCAAGGCCTTTTTTCACCCCCATGCAAATGGCTCTGTGACCTTTACCCCCTACTAAACCTCGTGTGGAAAGAGGTAAAGGGCTGACAATTGATAAAAGAGTGACTACGATCTTTCTATTGAGTAAAACAGTGCAAGTGGAATTGTAAATAATGTGATAATAATATGTAAACAGCAAGTGAAAGTAATGAATGTAAATATACGTGAACAATGGAAAATAGTTTTATAAGTTATTTCAAGTGACAGTGCATAACACTGTAAATAAAATAGAAATGTAAATAACGTAAATAAAATAGAGATCGTAAATAGAAATGTAAATGAGTAGTATTATAAGAATATGAGTATATACCCTAGGAGTAATGAAAGTGAGTTTCACTCTAGCATGTCTGAATGCTATGAGTTATGAGAGTGAAGATGAAAGTGACATTCACTCTCAATGCCAGTATAGCCTACAGGACGAGAAAGTGAATGCTACGTATTTTACTGAAAGAAATTGAATCCCTACAGTGACAATAAACTAATACTACTGAAGGAAACTTATGGATAAAGACTGTAGATATATATAAGTGTTATATAGTAATAGAAATATAAAGTGTGAGGGGTTTTATGAATAATAAATGACAGACTACCATGAGCGAACTAGTGCCAGTGCGACGATCAGACGCGCTCGTAATTTCCATTGCTTTCACTTTTTTTTTTTTTTGAGTATGGATCCCAAACTACTTGAAAATTGTAGAATAGTGTTTATAGTGTTTGTATCTGGCTGTGGTAATCATATTACGGGTTGTTGGGAAGTGTAAAGTGGAGACTTCGTTACCCTACTTCAGAGGTCTCCACAAGTCCTACGGTAACCGACGAAGGCTCAACAATCATTCCAGGAGAAAGCTGAAGGTATGTGCCATAAGCATATGTAATTTTATTATTCTAGGACTAATAACTGATTTTTGGCAAATATTTTTTGAGAGTCTGTCGGAGCCCAAATAACCCCGCGGCACACGCAAGTAATTGGTAAACAAGCCCGCGGTGTAGGGGTTAAATGTCGGGACCAGCTGCCAAGCCCCGGGCTCCTATGCTCCTCATGGGGGAATGTAGGATTGGATGATGGATGGATGGATGGATGGATGCAATGTGTGGGGGAGGGAGAGGAAAAGCTTTGTGCCCGACCTTTGTTACGAACTGATGGTCTTTGGTAGAGAAAATTCGGCTCTTACAGTATGTGAAGACACTACGTGTTGACGTAAATAGTTAGGTAAGATCATTATGTGAGTTCAGTTCTTGTGAATTACTGTATACTGTACTGTCATACAAATTACACTGCTTGGCTGACTTGTTTATTATTCACGATTACTGCATTTGTTGTATCTGAGAAGTGAGAAGTACGCAATCACTCCATGCTGACTACTTCAGTCTAGTTTTTTTGCCTTTATTGTTGATGACTAATGACTCAAAAATAGTTTCACACTTTTTTTTTTCATGACTCAAAAATAGTTTCACACTTTTTTTTTTTCATGACTCAAAAATAGCTTCACACTTATTTTTTTTCTTTTTTAAATGAGTGCGCCGAAAGTGATTCTTGGCGAAATATGCATGATTCTAGGCGGCCATTATTCACATGTTGATTAGGTTAGAAGTTTTTGCTTGAATGGTATTGAGGACTTTCGAGAGGCTTTGTGGCAATCCTTGGTGGTTAAAATTTTTATGGGGAATATTAGTGGGCAAAACTAGTCGGTTAGTTTAGGTTAGAATGCAGTATGCACTGATGTGTCAAGTCGGTGAGATCATAATGTAAACACACGTCTTGGATGTCTTACGGCAGACATATTTATAAAAACCTATCTTTAAATATATTTTCAGTGAAAAATTTGGGGCTTCTAGAGCCTAACCCCCTATTTTACATGTAAATATATGTCACCTTTTACCGTGATTTTGATTTTATACGAGGTTCTGCATAACCTATCTCGAGTTGTATGAAGTCTCTACTGTACACCATGAAGCAAGTCGTAATATAATGGGTCCACAGAGAACGGGGTATTGTGAGGTAAACTAGTCTGCGATAGTGTCGCTGCACCTCATCTTCGATATCATTGTATTTCTTTTGCTATTTTTCAAGTTTTAGGCTATTTCTTCCTTCTTTTTCAAGTAATGGACACTCGTCCTCCCGTATTAGTCCGTTGAATCGAGGGTCGACTGTAATTATGAAAGCCTTAAAGAGTAAATACCGTATTCCGGGGCATATAAGACACACTATTTGTCTCAAAATTACCTTAAAATATCCCCATGCATCCTGGAGGTCAGACTAGGCAGGTTATCTTGGCTCCATTGAGAAGAAACTCTTATAAAGATGATCATCTCACTGTTTGGCAACCACAGGTGTTTTCTACAGTATACAGACTTGATTTATTGTAAGAAATTATATACACTAGTGTATATATGCAACAGATTTTAGAATCATGCAAGTTCAAGAACACACAAAACATTGGCAGGTTTGTTTACAGCTCAGCTGGCCAACACCGTCAAGATGTTTAGCAGTTGAGCAATTTAACAGTTTAGCGTCTAACATCCACCCTACTCTAGCAAGCTAACATGATCACTGGTGAATTGTCTGCAAATCCTTCTGAAAGGCAATCATGACCATTTTGCTTGCCATCCATTTACTAACTAGCAAAGCAGTCATACTGGAGAGATGCTGGCTAGTGAAACAGCCAAGTCATCAAAACAGACTTTTGTCAGGTATGGAAAAACAGTCACCCTAATTAGGTTGGTTTCTCTTTGTAACATTTTGTGAATGTATATATGCAGCAGATTTTAGAAACACGCAAGTTCAAGAATACACAAAACTTGCATGGTTTGTTTGCAGCTCAACTGGCCAATACTGTCAAGGGGTTTAGCGGTATAGCGTTTTAGCAATTTAGCACTTTAGTGTCTAGAATCCACCCTACTCTCACAAGCTAATATGATCACTGGTGAACTGTCTGCTATCCTTCAGAAAGGCAATCATAACCTCTGAGGTGTCTCATTAATACTTCGTTTCATTTCATTTTTTGTTTAATTTTTAAAGGCTCCAACATGCTTGCATGTGTCGGCCTTGGTCACCTAGTGGCGGCTCTCTATGCTGCACGATCCATTGCAGCCTCCCTGTTCAGTCCCTTAACCCTAAGGTCACACTTAATGACCTCGTCCCATGTCTTTCTCGGTCTACCCCTCATTACCCCACCCCCAATATTAACACTTCTCACCTTCCTCACCCAATTATCATCCCCCATCCTCTCCACATGTCCAAACCATCTCAATCTACCTCTCCTCATCACAACACCAATACACTCCAGTCCCATCCTACCTCTCAACTCTTCCATCGTAAACCCAGCCCCCCCAGACCTTGGACGCAGGGACGCACTACACATCCACCTAATCATTGTCATTTCTGTACGTCTGAACCGGGGAATATCCTCCTCCTTCACTGCCCAGGTCTCACTACCATACAGCATGACACACCTAACACATGCTGCATATGAAGACCCCTTAGCACGTAGGGAGAGTCCTCTCAATGTCAGGAGGGGCAAGAGCTCCCTGAACTTCTTCCAACCACTTCTCACCCTAGCCACAGAGCTAGCTCCAGCCCCACCTCCAGCACACAACATGTCTCCCAAATAACAAAACTCTTCCACACACTCAAGAGATTCATCAGTAAGTTCAATCCTTTCATGCCTGACAATCTCCACCTGCTCTCCCTAACACGCTGTACACATAAAATCAGCATTATCTCGCAGTCTACCTCTGATACCACTACTTTGAACAAAAAATTTTGCTTGCGAATGCTGCCCTGATTTCAAATGGGCAAGAGGTTCTAAAAATTGAGAAATTCTGCTAATCAGACAGCATTTAGAGGTCCCTTAAATTTAACACTTTCTTGGATTGAGGAAAAACACAAAATTCCTATCATTCTCTTATTTTCATTATTTCGTAGCCAAAATGAAAATAAACGGAATGCACCTTTAATTAATTGAAATAAACAGGTATAAATGGATTGTTTTCATCATCAGTCTGTCCTACACTACTTGATTTTACTCTTCAAGCTCTCCTTTGTCTTGGCGTGGATCAATTTCTGGTGGGCTCGAACCACTTTGAGGAGGAATTGCTTCTGCTTTTCATCATGTGTGATGCTGGAATTGAATCTCATCATCAAAAGAGATACCCCCCTCGGCGGAGTCATTGACCACCTTCTGGGCTTTCACTCTCTTTTACATCGTGATTGAATCGTGGTCATTGATCCAGTCTTCTGGATCTTTCTGGAGGAAGGTGGGAGACTCCAAATCAGAAAGGATTGCACGAAAGAAGACTTCTTTGGTTCTCCAGATGATGAAGAGCTCATGAAAATCTTGAGGGCATAGATGGCATTGGCCATCCATCTGGCTTGTGGTAGGCCCCAGGCTGACGAAATCCCCCCTGGGCCTGACAGCCAGGGAAGCTGTAGGAATGGACGAGGAGTTCACTGTAATCTTCTCGGGGATGTGTGCCATGGGAAAGTGCCTGCTGCAGGTATTCCTTCATGGAAGATGCTTGATTTGCCCAGTCATCAGTTGTTGGGGGACTGTTTTTGTCACTGATGGACAAGAATGACCCTTGGTCAATGAAGGCCCATCGCTCTTGAAATCTTTTGAAGAGGAGAATGTCAGGGGAAGAGGACAGACCCAGACACTGCACGAAGACACCCTTGAGTAAGATCTCCAAGACATGGTGACAGTAAGCCTGCCACAACATGGGATGGCCCAACTCCTGCTCAGTGCAAACACAAGCACCTTGGATCATCCCAGTGTTCACAGCTATGGTGTCGAATCCCAGTCCAATAATTTGCTCTGAAATGCCAAAAACCTGGACTTCCTGGAGGATGACTGCAGCATGTTCTCATCCAGTGCTGTCCACCAAAGCTGGTTCACCAAGAAGCTCCTCGACTCCATTGCCTGTCACCACAACCGCAATCCAGTCAATCTCCTTCATCTCCTTGGCGATATCTTCCAAAAGTTTCCCATCCCAGTGCAAGACTAAAAGACCAGAAGCTTCAAACTTTCAGGTCAACTCTTCTTCCATCTCCTTTCAGATATTGTTCCGGGTTCGATGAACAGTTGCTGGCAAGATTACCAGCTTACCCAGGTCATGACCCAAACTATGTGCTGCTGCTGAAAAAGACGATGTTGCTTGTCTCAAGGATAAGTTATCGCGATCCCAATCAGCGATGAGATTCAGATCCGCGAGGGCCTTCATTTGCCTTCTCTTTGGATTCTGGACCTTGATGGTGCTGGGTGCTTGGTGCTTCTCGTCGGCGTCACCTTCGTCTTCTGTGTTGGTTTCAGTGTTGCTACCATTCACCTCCAAGCGCACCACCTCCGTGAGCTGTGTCATCTCAGCATCTGATTTCGTCTTCCTTGCCCGGGCGGCCAGATCCATCTTCCACTTCTCAGCCCTCTCTTCACTGTCTTCTGGTCCACCCCTGCAAGACTTGATGACATCCGGTCTTCCCTCTGTGAGGTGAGAAAATCCTTGTCCTCCTGAGGGATCTAGGAGGAGGATAGCACGGAGGAGTGAGCCGCGTCAAACATATCTTCCATATCCAACTTGAACATCCCCTCCTGGTAGCGGTAACCCTCTTGCAGCTTTGTCCTGTTCTTCTTAAGGGCGTAGTAGGTATCGATCATCTTCGCCAGCTTCTCCCTTGCTCACTTCTTGGTGGTAGTTGGTATGTTGGCCTTCTCCCAGATGGGCCAGATGGCTTCCACCACCAGGCAAATTTACTCTGACTTGGTCTTCTGTTCCACATGGTGGTGGTGGAAGTAAAGGAGCAGGCATTGCTCCTTCGATGTAGGTCGCAGACAAACAGTCTCTGCAATTGGGGACCTGTCCAACAACCACAACTGGTTTCTTCCTCTAGAAGCCACCACCTGCAAAAAAAAAGAAAGCCTTATATAAGTGAAACAGAAGTGGCCAACTTGAGTGACCCCTCAAAATCCTCCTACAGTTGTCAGATTCTGTGTGAACTTTTTAAAGGTATAATACGGGCAAGAGTCACCCTGACCCAAAATCTTCCATTCGTACTTTTGAGACACCCTAATATCCACTTTTCTTGCCATCGATTCGCTAACTAGCAAAGCAGTCGTACTGGGGAGATGCTGGCTAGTGAAACTGCCGAGTCATCAAAACAGACTTTTGTCATGTATGGAAATTCAGTCACCCTAATTAGGTTGTTTTCTTTTTGTGACATTTTGTGAGTGTATATATGCAGCAGATTTTAGAAACACACAAGTTCAAGAACACACAAAACATTCATGGTTTGTTTACAGCTCAACTGGCCAATACTGTCAAGGAGTTTAGCAGTTTAGCGTCTAGCTTACACCCTACTCTAGCAAGCTAATATGATCACTGATGAACTGTCTGCTAACCTCCTGAAAGGCAGTCATGACCACTTTGCTTGCCATCCACTCATTAACTAGCAAAGCAGTCATGCTGGCTAGTGAAACTGCCAAATCATCAAAATTGATTTTTGTCGCATATGGAAATTCAATCATCCTTGTTGGGTTGGCTTCTCTTAGTGGGATTTTGTTTCATGCCGGACAAGATTATCATAGAAGGGAACAGTCTTATTATACCAATAGCAAAAAACAGGAAAAACAGTTGTAACGTTAAACAGTACTGCCTGAAGTTACAGCTTCATTTTTTCAGCCAACTGAAGTACTTTAGCAATGTCCATGCAACTCAGGGCACACCCAGTTACAGTACTTTGTTTTGAAAACAGGATAAAATTTACTGAGTAGCATTATTGATACAATATCTGAAATAGCAGTGCCTGATGGGCATTCTTAACAGCATCCACCATTTTTGTTGTATTCTTAGCAGATGAAGCAATCAGAATGATTGATACCATTCACCCTCTGCATCTCTGCTGCCTTAGGAAAGCTGTCGTGATCAGCGATGGCGATCATTTAGGCTTCAACTTATTAACAGATTAGGTTACGTTCTGTTGCTAAGCTGTTAGGCGATTCAGCCGTTTGCCAGTTTGGACATTACAGCCTCAGTGACTTATGGCCGAAACGACCAAAACCCTGAGGGTTTGGGTGTGAGTGTGGTGTGGGTGTAGTTAGGAGGTAGGAGTGGGAGGAGTCCGGCTAGGGGACAGTGATTATCCTCTTATTATAATCCCTTCAGCGCAGCAACGTATTTTATAGGGTACTTTATTCATGCTCGCCACATGGTTTATTTAGTTCAGGAAACATGTGCTGAGGGGGTTAATGTTGGCTGTATCAAATGCCCAAAGTCTGAAGAATTTCACCTGTGCTCAGTTAAAATGATTGCATTAGAAATGAATAATTGCAGTAGGCCAGTTAGCCTATGCTTGGCAGCTTGCTTCTTTGAATAAATCAGAGTTAAGAAAGTGGAAGGGTTTCTGTTGCTCACCTAACCTTTCGGCTGAAACTGTCAGAAATAGTTTGAGGGAGGGACGTAGATTTTGATATGATATTTTAATGAAAAGGATTGTGTGTGGTGGAGTCTGCAGGGTTTAACATAAGTGTGCAGCGATCAGTCTGATTTCTATAGTGATCAAGCTGATTTTATGTAGTAATGAAACAGATTGTGCAGTAAAAAATCTTTGTTTGGATAAATGGAAAATGTTTGGCAATATTGCCTACTCAGAATTAATACAGTTGTCCCGCAAATAATTTACGAAGAGGTAGCACCAAGTTTAATTTTATTTTTTATGCTTTTTTATTTGATTTGCTTTTACATTTTTTTATTTACTTGTACAAATTTCTACATTCATTAGCTTCCATTTATTTCATAATGAAGTTTATGGAGAGGTGTAAGGATTTTCAGTTTCAAAGGTGTGCGAATGTTGCATGTGGTGTGTACGTGTGTGTGTGTGTGTGTGTGTACCATAGCAACTGGGAGGCAGCAGTGTTACTAAGACACAAAAATGGATGTGTTCACTAAACTCGAATATGTTTTGAGATGAATGTCTGTTTTTAGCAAATTCTGATCAGTGAGGTATACATTTTTAATTGTTGATGCCGCAAGGAAAACAGCTGACAGTGAGGGAGTGATATTGGGAAAAGAGGGTAGAGACAGTTGTCTAGCGACTGGGAGGCAGCAGTGTTACTAAGTTGTAACAATCGACGTTTTCACCATACTCAATATGTTTTGAGATGAATGTCTGTTTTTAGCAAATTCTGATCAGTGAGGTATACATTTTTAATTGTTGATGCCGCAAGGAAAACAGCTGACAGTGAGGGAGTGATACTGGGAAAAGAGGGTAGAGACAGTTGTCTAGCGACTGGGAGGCAGCAGTGTTACTAAGTTGTAACAATCGACGTTTTCACCATACTCAATATGTTTTGAGATGAATGTCTGTTTATAGTAAATTCTGATCAGTGAAGTATGCATTTTTAATAGTTGATGCTGCAAGGCAAACATAGCTGACAGTGGGGAAGTGATATTGAGAGTAGAGGGTAGAGACCGCTGTCTAGCGACTGGTAGGCAGCAGTGTTACTAAGGTGTAACAATGGATGTTTTCACTGTAATCGATATGTTTTGAGATGAATGTCTGTTTATAGTAAATTCTGATAAGTGAAGCATGTATTTTTAAGTGTTGATGCTGCAAGACGAACATAGCTGACAGTGAGGGAGTGATCCTGAAAGAAGAGGGTAGAGACCGCTGTCTACCTTGTTCCCAAACAGCCTTGCTGTATTGAATTTCAGTTGTAAAACATTGTAATTTTTTTTTGTTTAGTGTGTATAGTGAGTCTTTGAAATACAAAAACTAGCAGTACGAATGTCCGATGGTACGAACGATGAATGTAGGACAAATTCCATAATACTGTACTATATGAGAGGAAATACGAAAAATTCAAAATGGGCATGCTGCACAGCACCGCGCTCGCTTGCGGCGAGAAAACGAACTAACCCTTCTCTGGTAAACACATTTTTGCGCACTTTCCGGTCGAGTCACGTCTGTCCTCTCCTCTCAGCTTCGCTGTATGTTACGCAGTTTTTCGCTGTTCTTCCTGTTTTCATACTTTCACCATGCCTCCCAAGCACCCTGCATCATCTTCAGCATCCAGGGAACCAGCCGCCAAGAAGAAACAACACTACTCTGACTCTGGAGAGGAAATTGGAAATTATTAGGGTCCCACCATGTGACTTAGCACCATATCAACGACTCGAATCTCCAGCTGCAGCACAGGTCTATATTTAACTGTGCAGTGTACTAATACTACAGTAATTAGTTGTATGTTTTATATTTTAATGTTTGTACAAGATGGAAGAAGAGCATAAGACAGTATGGATCAGTTGGGTCAAGGATCGTGTGGGTAAGATTGAAAGTTGGAATACAAATGTGGGCAATTGTGTGTGTATATGCGCCAACGCAAGATCGTGCAAGCAGAGTGAGAGAAGAGTTCTGGACAAATATGGAAGTGTGAATGGAAAAGTTTGGAAGGAATGAGAGAGTGTTTTTGATCGGTGATATGAATGGTAAAGTAGGGAATGTGAAGGTGGATGGAATAGTTGGTGAGTGGGGTGTGCCTGCTTAGATACATGAGAATGGCAGTGCGTTAGTGGACATATGTGCTGGGAGGGGGTTGGTCATAGCCAATACCCTCTTCAGGCACAAGATGATCCACAGGTATACATGGCGAGTGATGAGAAGGATGGGTGGTGAACTGAATGAAAAGGAAGGCAATGAGTGATTATGTGTGTGTGGATGAAAGGATGCGAAAATGTGTAATGGATGCAAGAGCTTATAGAGGTTGGGGAGTGGACTTTCTGACCGCTACTTGGTGGTGGCCAGAATCAAGGTCTCCAATTAGGATGGAGAAGTACAAGAAGGGAGGGACGGGAAGAAGGAGTATTTGTAAAGAGAGTAGAAAGGTTACAAGAGGATGAGAAAATGACAGAGTATAAGAGAGAAGTGGAGGAACGATTGGGCAAATATGAATTGGAGCAGATGGGGGACGTGGAAGGTGCGTTCAGGATATTTACAGAAGAAATATGTGCAGCATGTGATGTGGTATGCGGGATGAAGAGAAGACGGAGGGGTGTGCAAGGAACAGTGTGGTGGAATGTAGAGGTGAGACAGGCTGTGGCACAAAAGAAGAAAGCATACAATGAATGGATGAGAAATAGGGGCATGGAAGAAGTTGAGAGGTGGAAGAGAGAGTTATATGTAGAAAGAAAGAGAGAGGTGAAAAGATTAGTAAGAGAGTAAGAAGAGAGTAGATGAGGAATTTGGAATGAACTTGAGTGTAAAATGGAGGGACTGTAAGAAAATGTTCTGGAAAGAGGTGAAAAGAGTAAGACAAGGTGGAAGCGAAGTTAGAAGGGGAGTGAATGATAAAAATGATAGATTACTAGTGGGGAAGGGAGAAAAAGTGAGCTGATGGAGAGAACACTTTAAGGAATTGTTGAACATAGAGGATGGAAGTAATGCGAGTATAAGTGGCTGGGGAACGGGTGGGAGGAGGAGGGAGGTGAGAAGACAGGAAAAAATCAGTAGGATAGAAGTTGTGGAAGCAATGAAGAAAGTTAAATCTGGGAAAGCCTCAGGAATTGATGGAGTGTTTGGTGAAATGCTGAAGTATGGGGAAGAGATAGTAGTAGAATGGATGTGGAAAATGTGCAGATTGGCCTGGGAGGAAGGTAGACTCCCGGAGGATTGGAAGTCAGGTATAATTATTCCCTTGTACAAAGAAAAAGGGGAAAAAGAAGTGTGTGGTAATCATAGGGACATCTGTCTTCATAGTATAATAGGAAAAGTGTATGGTAGGATACTTATTGACAGAGTTAGAGAAAGAATAGAGGAATTAGTTGGAGAAGAACAGGGAGGCTTTAGGAAGGGAAGAGGTTGTGTAGATCAGATATTCATTCATAGATCTTTAGTGGAAAAGTTTCCAGAGAAGGGAAAGAAGTTGTGTGCGGCTTTCATGGATTTGGAGAAAGCATATGACAGGGTGGATAGACAAGGATTGTGGAAAGTATTAAGAATATATGGAGTAGATGGGAAGTTGTTGAATGCTGTGAAGAGTATGTATGATGGTGCTAAGGCTGCAGTGCGTGTGGATGGTGAACTGAGTGAATTTTTCTATTTGAAGGTTGGATTGAAACAGGGATGTGTCATGTCTCCATGGTTGTTCAATCTGTACATGGATGGGATAATAAAAGAGGTACAAGGTAGGGTAGTGGATGTTGGAGTGGCCCTGGTGAGGGAGGGTAATGTTTGGAAACTCCCTGTACTGTTGTTTGCAGATGATACTGTGTTGTTGAGTGAAGACGAACGAGAGCTGCAAGGCTTGGTGGATGAGTTTGGGAGAGTGTGTAAGAAACGGAATCTAAAGATGAATGTAGGGAAGAGTAAAGTGATGGTCTTTGAAAGAGGTGAAGTCAGTGAATGTACAGCGAGGTTGGATGGTGAGGAATTGGAAAAGGTGAGTACGTTTAAGTACTTGGGTAGTGTGATGAGTAAGGATGGAGGTTTGGAGGGTGAAGTGCTTGAAAGGGTACAGCAGGGAAGAAAGGTTGCTGGTTCCTTGAAAGCAGTGATAAGAAGCAGGGAAGTGAGCATGGAAGTGAAAAAGTTACTACATGACAGTATTGTGATACCAACTCTAACGTATGGAAGTGAAGCTTGGACGTTGCTGGAAGGACACAAGTCAAGAGTGAGAGCAGTGGAAATGAGTTATTTAAGAGGAACCTATGGAGTCACATGGAGACAGGCTGACAAATGAGAATATAAAGGAGTGTTGTGGTGTGGATGTGGATGTGATTGGAAATGTTAGGAGGAATACACTGAGGTGGTTTGGCCATGTGGAGAGGATGGAGGGTGAAAAACTGACGAAGAGAGTGTATGTGAGTGAGGTGGAGGGGGGAAGAGGGAGGGGGAGACCGAGGATGAGATGGAGGGATGGAGTGGAGAGGTATATGAGAGAGAGGGGGGTGAGTTGGGAGCGGGGCAGTGAAATGGCAGGGGCCAGGGCGACGTGGAGGCGATTTGTTTGTGGTCACCCTGAACGGGATTGAGGTGTCTGGCAATAGATAGATAGATAGACAATAGAATAGTACTGTATATATGTATTGCATACTTCTAAATAGGAGGGGTAAAGTTTAAGTGGGGGGTCCAATGGGATCCTGGAATGCATCCCCCCTTTTATATGTATATTTCAATGGGAAAAATCGTTCTGATATACGAAATCTTGGATTACGGAAGTTTTTTTGGGTCCTTATCCCTTTCGTATTTGGAGGACTCATTGTATTTACAAGTTTTACATTTTTATATTATTTGTGGAAGTATTTAAAAGTTAGTGGCAGTGCATAATTAGTGATGGTAGTAATCTGATATGCCGCTTGAGTCAAGACAATGTGGAGAAAATTCCTTAACACCAGAGGTGTGGAGTATGATGAAGTTCTTATAGGATAAATGAACTGATGTGAACGTTCATTGTACTTTATTTTTTTATTCTGTTTGTGTTGTCTGTAATTTTAATCAACATACATCCACTTGATCCGGAAATAAATAAAGTGTATTTCTACTCTTAATGGCCTTTATATTTTCGTCAGTGAATGATAGAACAGATTTAGTTTTATTCAGTTCATTTGTAGTTTTAAATTCATAAGGATTTGAATATAGTGTTTATATATATTTTCTGATACAAATTAGTTATATTTTGAAGATGAACATTCTCAGATTATTGTATGAAAGAAATCCATTACCTCACAAACATAAACAGTGTTGAGATGGCCTCGTGAATCGATGTCACGTTTTGTTAATAAGGGGTATTGTTTTCTTTTCTCTTTTCCTGTACCATTCTTTGTACATAAAAGAAGGAACTAAAGGCTGATGAGCAGTACTGAATAGATTCTGAAGGGTGAGTGTGTATCTGAGCGGTAATGGGTTATATCAAGAAACCTTACTGCAGTCTTGGTTGGGGCAAACTTTTTTTTTCACAGAACTGCCCTGCCAGAATTAGGGTGCGTCTTTCACAATGCTGCGTCTTAGATGTTGCAAAATACGGTATCTCCTTTGTTGATGAAAATTGTGACCAATAAATCATGTGTTTACATTAGGGCTGTTCAAGGGAAAATGCTCAGAAAATACAAAGGAATTTTTAAATAAATGTTGGAAAATAAGAGAAGAGATTAAAGGAGCTCATCAACCAGAACAGTAATTAAAACAATATAAAGAGGGACCATTGAAAAGGCTATCCCCATCGCATAATCAATCGCATACCCCTTCAAGAGAATTCCCTGTCAAAACATCTGTGATTCTCCATCACAACAGTTTGCACCTTGGATGATTCTCTGTCATTCATACATTATTATTATGCACAACAGATGTTTATATAATTGTCCTGGGACTGTCTGATGTTGGGATTGTATACAGTGCTGCTGCTTCTTGTTTACTGAGTTTGTATACGAGTCGGAGATCACATTCTCCAGTGACCTTGACTGGGCACACATGAGATATGCACTGGTTTTAGGCTTAGGTTAGCTTCTTTTACAGCTGTTAGCTAAACTTGTTTTGGACTCATTTTGGTGAGTTTAGGACTTGGTTGGGGGGGGGGAACCCAAGACTCAAAAATGCATCCCAGAACTTTTTGTATGTCAAATTGTCCCTGATTTACAATACCCCTCATAGCGTTGGATTTTTACTTAACCAATTGCATCTTTAAACCAGAGTGTGCCTGTAATACGGTAAATACATATGAATTGTAAGTTACGGTAATTTTATCAAACAAAGCAAATCGTCACATCTATAAGCAACATCTTATCTTGTCTGCCAGTGCAAAATTGTTCTAAGATGAATTTATGCATCTTAGAATGCATTTGCACTGGCAGAGAAGATAAAGTCTAGTTGATAAAAATGAAGATTTGCTTTGTTGGATAAAATAACTGAGCTTGCAGTTCGTATGTATTTGCTGTATTATTGTATGTGTTGTGGTAGGTGGGGATGCTCACCATCCACTCACTCGATGTAGTGCTGCTCTTGGGTGTCTGCTGTTTCCTCTCCATCCTTCTTTCCCTCCATTCTGTTGTGTCTTTGTTTCCTTCATTCTCTCCTTGTCCTTCTGCCTACGGGTGACTTTACACTCCCTCTTCTGTCTTTCTTTCCTTCATTCTTTCCACTTCCTTCAGCCTGTGGGTGACTTTACACTGAGTGACAAGCCAAATGGTTTCCTGTGCACCAGGAAACCATTTACTACGCTGGGTGGTGACCATATAACCAGATTTTGACGCCTGGTGGTTTAGTGGGTAGTTATTGCTCTCCAGTCAGATTGAGCCGGTGAAGGTTTATATCCAAGGGATGGTTGGGGTTGATTGCTCATGTAATGCCACTCAAGGATGAGTGAGGCTGGTCACTCTCATCTTAAATGTCGGGACCAACTGCCTAGCCCCGGACTCCTACGCTTCTCATGGGGCAATGTAGGATTGGATGATGGATGGATGGCTGGATGTAAACCAGTAGAGTGACAAGTGAGGGATGGAGTAATGGCAGTCAGGTGAGAAATAAATTGGTGGTCTGCAGCAATATACACAACTGTGAGTAAGGGTGTCGTGATAATTCAACTGTACAACACTACTTCTAATCATCAGTTAACCAATAAATGCTCAAGATTTATTTTACTTAATTTTTTCATCTTTTTATGAGTAATAGTTAACCCTTCGTGTCTGTCAATGTATGAGTACGTCAACGTTTTTTCACGCTGAGACCCAACGACGTACTGGTAATTTCTGGAATTGCAAAGTCCATCATTTGCACATTTTTCAAGTTTTGTGGGTGATTTTTGGTAAGCATATGCAGGAGACCTTCCTCTACCCACCGCTACTCCCTGTCCCCGTGTAACCCCCTCGCGCATTGTCTTGGCAACTCACCAGTTAGCAGTGACCTTGCTGGTCTGTCCGACGATGAAATTCAAACCGCCCTTGATGCCTTCACAGGCGAGAATGATTCCCCAGTAGATGCCAATGTGGAGGACAAAGATTAGCCTATGTGGCGCCGGAGGAAGAAATGAGCAGAAGTGATGAGGAGGTAACGTCGCCAAGGAAGGTGCGGTATGTTGATGTGTTCTGTGAGTGAAACAACGCCTATATCGCCTATATTATTGTGTGAAAACCAATATATTCTTGTACTACATATAAATTTGTACCAGATGAACAAATATCTCCTTATTCTGAGTTGTTTGCAATAGTTACCCCCTCCATAGAAAACATGACAGCAGCAACACAGCTCCAGAGAAGACGGTACCAGTCATTTGAAGGAACACCTGTATAATGTTGTTATAAGCTCAGTTGAGCACCTTTTTTTTTTTTTTTTTAGTATTTTCCAATGTTTCTCATAAAAAGCGGAGGTTTGAGCCCCCTCCCCCCCAAAAAAAAAACTTTTTGAAAATCTGCCGGGAGTGGGGGGGTCATTGGTGAAAAGTCAGCCAGGCGGCAGTGGGTTAACAGAATGGACTTTCCAAGATACTGTAAGATAATGCAGGCTCGTTGGTAATTAGAGTTGGTTTGTTAGGTAGTACACACATTTTCTGCTGATGAAGAGTATGCCTGTTTTCAAAGGATTTATTCATCTTGCTTTTCTCAACCCTCCATCCTAAAGACTTTTCCGTGAGTCAGGGATGAAAATTAAACATACAATACAGTATTGATGTAGAACAGTACATAGTGTACTATGTACTCACATTGTTTTGGCATCAGTGGAAGGTAGAGTTGTACACGATGCAGCAGAGTATAGTGCATTTAATCCTTGTGGTCTAATGGCAGTAATTATGTGTACAGTATAGTAATTTCATATTCGCAATAGAGCACCAGGACATGAAGCACTGAAAGGCCACAAGCTTTGCAGCAGCAACAAATGAGTCATGGGAGGCCACAGAGTAAGTCTTAGTGCTAGGGTTTTCCCACTCGGTGGGCACAAGAGCAGAGCTTATAGATATGTCTTCAGTGAACAAGATCCATGTGAGAATGAGGAAGTGATGGTAGACTCAGTGCGCTCCTGCAGCAAATTCTGATTGGCTGTCACATTGCGGGCATTCTCATTGGCTGGCGCATTGCGAGGTTTTCCCGTGCGCCGGTTTGCTACTGGTACAAGCTGGTTGATAGGTCTTGCTGCTGGACATTGCATAAAATCTCCGGGGACTTCCCGTTTCAGTGCCGCATGTTTCATAACTTTACTGGATATTGCTTTAATAGAGCAGAGCCAACAGCACCAGATATTGTATCAGGCAGGATATTGTGATGATGGATAATTGAGAGTTCACTGTACTGTATTAACATAGATCCCATACCAGGGGCAGAAGACTTGAACTAACCTAACCAGACTTACTTAACCCCTACACCACGGGCTTGTTTACCAATGACTTGCGTGTGCCGCGGGGTTATTTGGGCTCCGACAGACTCTCAAAAAATATTTGCCAAAAATCAGTTATTAGTCCTAGAATAATAAAATTACATATGCTTATGGCACATACCTTCAGCTTTCTCCTGGAATGATTGTTGAGCCTTCGTCGGTTACCGTAGGACTTGTGGAGACCTCTGAAGTAGGGTAACGAAGTCTCCACTTTACACTTCCCGACAACCCGTAATATGATTACCACAGCCAGATACAAACACTATAAACACTATTCTACAGTTTTCAAGTAGTTTGGGATCCATACTCAAAAAAAAAAAACACTGTGAAAGCAATGGAAATTACGAGCGCGTCTGATCGTCGCACTGGCACTACTGTAGTTTGCTCTTGGTAGTCTGTCATTTATTATTCATAAAACCCCTCACACTTTATATTTCTATTACTATATAACACTTATATATATCTACAGTCTTTATCCATAAGTTTCCTTCAGTAGTATTAGTTTATTGTCACTGTAGGGATTCAATTTCTTTCAGTAAAATACGTAGCATTCACTTTCTCGTCCTGTATACTGGCATTGAGAGTGAATGTCACTTTCATCTTCACTCTCATAACTCATAGCATTCAGACATGCTAGAGTGAAACTTTCACTTTCATTACTCCTAGGGTATATACTCGTATTCTTATAATACTACTCATTTACATTTCTATTTATGTTCTCTATTTTATTTACATTATTTACATTTCTATTTTATTTACACTGTGTTGTGCACTGTCACTTGAAATAACTTATAAAACTATTTTCCATTGTTCACGTATATTTACATTCATTACTTTCACTTGCTGTTTACACATTATTTACACATTATTTACAATTCCACTTGCACTGTTTTACTCAATAGAAAGATCGTAGTCACTCTTTTATCAATTGTCAGCCCTTTACCTCTTTCCACACGAGGTTTAGTAGGGGGTAAAGGTCACAGAGCCATTTGCATGGGGGTGAAAAAGGGCCTTGAAGTCAGCAAGAAGAAACATATGTCCTCTCACTTCGGAAGATGAGAGTACACTGATAACGCAGGGCCAGCCAGCCTAGAGGCCTTTTTAGGGGTTATTCAGAGTTACCAATATTACTTCTTGAAACAGCTAAGTCTAGCACTGATATGATTGGCAGGAAATCTAGACAATACATTATAAATTTGGTAGTTCCAGGTGAATGTAAATATCATTTAGGCTTCTCCCTTCCCTCCTTACATGTATATTTATTACGAAAATAGATTAGAGGCCTACTTAGGAGATATATAATCAGAGCTACCAATGTTAAATCTTGAAACAGCTTTGTGTAGCACTGATATGATTGGCAGGAAATCTAGACAATACATTATAAATTAGGTAGTTCCGGGTGAATGTAAATATCACTTAGGTTTCTCCCTTCCCTCCTTACATGTATATTTATTACGAAAATAGATTATACGGCATATTTCAAGGGGAAAAAAACAGCGAAAATTAGCGAACGAGTGCACGTGAGGTGTTGTCAGGTAATAATTAGCCAATTCCAGGTGTATGGCACTCTCACTTACCTGATTTCTTTCTTGTATATATTATTTGGTATAAGAATACGACATAGGGCTTATTTCAATGGATGAAATCAGTGAAAAATTCCAGGGAAGATTTACTTAGCGTAGCATGGCCGGGCAGGCGAGAGGATAGGGTAATGGAGGGGGGGTAGGGAGGGGAGTCAAGAACGGGGAGAAATGGCTAAATTGTCAACAATGGATGGGAGTACAGATGAGATTAGGAGTGCTGACTAGTGTTGGACATTGTCAGTACTGATAGATGATACAAGCCCCCACTTGGAAGCCCGGGTGAATTCAAAATAACACAGAATCACAAAAGCGACGCCCCGCGGTATGATCCCTTGCTCCCAAGTGTCACGAAAGTGACGCCCCGCGGTTAAGGGGTTAACGTTATTTTAACTTAAATCCCCCTACAGAGGGAAATAACCTAATACAGTAATCCCCCATTCATTCGGACATAATAGAGCCAAAGGCATGTCCGGGTAGTGGCAACATCCAGAAAATGAACACTATTCCCCTGCTATACCTAGACCCTATCTATGCCCAATGTCCAACCTATACTTAACCTATTTATACAGTACCTGTGCTTAATTTGGTGGTGTTTAGACATTAAAACATACAAAGAAATATCCAAAGTAATGCCAGACACCAAGAAAACCATGCAGAAAAACCACTGAAAACCAAAATGCACCCTACTTATACACTACTGTATGTACAGTACCCCTCTCTATTTTAGCAGTGTTTTCCCGTCACTCTGCGATATTTAGACATCAAAACATACATAGGAACATCCAAAGTAATGCTAAACACCAAGAAGACCATGCAGAAAACACAGTGACCTCTTTGTACAGTACCTATTCTTACCACTTAGTGTAGTGATACTCAGTTTTTAGGGTAGCTCTACATTGGCAAGCCATATGATTTCCTGTAAACTCGGAAAGCATTTACAACGCTGGGTGGTAACCTTATAACCAACCAAAACGTGTTCCCTATGTGACAACAAGTGGGTTGGGGAGGGTCAGTGCCCCTCCCTGGAAAACAACTAACTAAAATTATGAACAAGAAGCCTCAGACCAGGACTGACCAAAATGTGACAACTAAGGACTGAACAAAGGACATGGTACGGATAGCTACATGGAATGTAAGGGATGCAAATGATGAGGTGAGAGAAAGCTTGTCCAGGTGCTTGAGGGTGCTAAAGTGGATGTATGTGGATTAACTGAAACTAAATGGTGAGGTGAGGGTGTGAGAGAATGGGCGTATGGATGGGCTGTATGTGCAGGAGTAGGTGAGCATGAGAGGGCAAAAGAAAGAGTGTGTATTGTTGTAAGTAGCAGATGGAAGGAGAATATAAGAGAGTATGGATCAGTTGGCTCAAGATTGTGTCGGTAAGATTGAAAGTTGGGCTACAATTGTGGGTGATTGCGTCAGTGTATGCGCCAACGCAAGATCGTGCAAGCAGAGTGAGAGAAGAATTCTGGTCAAATGTGGAAGTGTGCATGGAAAAGTTTGAAAGTAATGTGAGAGTGTTTTAGATTGGAGATATGAATGGAAAAGTAGGGAGTGTGGAGGTGGATTGAGCAGTTGGTGAGTGGGGTGTGCCTGCAAAGATGGATGAGAATGGCAGTGCTTTAGCAGACATTTGTGCCAGGAGGGGGTTGGTGATAGCTAATACCTTGTTCGGGCACAGAATGATCCATAGGTATACATGGCGAGTGACAAGATGGGTGGGTGGTGAATTGAATGAAAGGAAGGCAATGGTTGATTATCTGTGTGTGGATGAAAGGATGAGAAAGGCTGTAATGGATGCAGTAGTATATAGAGTTTGAAGAAGTGGACTTTCTAACCATCACCAAGTTCTGGTCAGAATCAAGGTCCAAATGAAATGGAGAAATAGAAGAGGAGGACAGGAGGAAATAGTTCATACATGGAGGGTGGAAAGGTTAAAAGAGGATGGAAAAAGGCAGAATATAAAAGAGAAGTGGAGGAGTGATTGGGTAAATATGGATCGGAGCAGATGGGGGACGTGGAAGGTGCGTGCAAGATATTCGCAGAAGAAATCTGGGCAGCATGTGAGGTGGTATGTGGGGTGAAGAGAAGATGAGAGGGGGTGCAGTGAACAGCATGGTGGAATGAAGAGATGAGAGAGGCAGTGGCACAAAAGAAGAAAGCATATAGTGAGTGGATGAGAATCGGGTGTGGAAGAAGTTGAGAGACGGAAGAGAGTTATAAGTAGAGAGGAAGAGAGAGGTGAAAAGATTAGTAAGAGAGAGTAAGAAGAGAGTGGATGAGGAATTTGGAAGGAACTTGAGTGTAAAGTGGAGGGACTGTAAGAAAATTTATTTTGTTCTGGAAAGAGGTAAAGAGAATTAGACAGGGTGACAAAGAAGTTAGTTGGGGAGTGAAAGATAAAAATGGTAGATTACTGGTGGAGAAGGGAGAAAAAGTGAGCAGGTGGAGAGAACACTTTAAGGAATTGTTGAACATAGAGAATGAAAGTGATGCAAGTATAAGTGGCTGGGGAATGGCTGGGAGAAGGAGGGATGTTGGAAGAGAGGAAGAAATCAGAAGGCTGGAAGTTGTGGAAGCAATGAAGAATGTTAAAATGGGGAAAGCCCCAGGAATTGATAGAGTGTGTGGTGAAATGCTGAAGCATGGGGGAGAGATAGTAGTAGAATGGAAGTGGAAGATGTGCAGATTGGCTTGGGAGGAAGGAAGAATCCCAGAGGATTGGAAGTCAGGTATAATTATTTCCCTGTACAAAGGAAAAGAGAAAAAAGAAGTGTGTGGTAATCATAGGGGCATTTGTCTTCTTAGTATAATAGGAAAAGTATATGGTAGGATACTTATTGACAGAGTTAGGGAAATAACAGAGGAATTAGTTGGAGAAGAACAGGGAAGTTTTAGGAAAGGAAGAAGTTGTGTAGATCAGATATTCATTCTTAGATCTTTAGTGGAAAAGTTTCTAGAGAAGGAAAAGAAGTTGTATGCAGCTTTCATGGATTTGGAGAAAACATATGACAGGGTGGATAGACAAGGCTTATGGAAAGTATTAAGAATATATTGAGTAGATGGGAAGTTGTTGAAGGCCATGAAGAGTATGTATGAAGTTGCTAAGGCTGCAGTGCATGTGGATACTGAACTGAGTGAACTTCTCTATTTGAAGGTTGGATTGAAACAGGGATGTGTCATGTCTCCATGGTTGTTCATTCTGTATATGGATGGGGTTATAAAAAGTACAAGGTAGGGCAGTGGATGTTAGAGTGGCTCTACTGAGAGAGGGCAGTGTTTGGAAACTTCCTGTACTGCTGTTTGCATATGATACTGTGTTGTTAAATGAAGATGAAGGGGAGCTGCAAGGCTTGGTGGATGAGTTTGGGAGAGTGTGTAAGAAACAGAATCTAAAGGTGAATGTAGGGAAGAGTCAAGTTATGGTCTTCGAGCAAAGTGAAGTCAGTGAATATACAGCGAGGTTGGATGGTGAGGAATTGGAAAATGTGAGTACGTTTAAGTACTTGGGTAGTGTGATGAGTGAGGTTGGAAGTTTAGAGAATGAAGTGCTTGGAAGGGTACAACAGGGGAGACAGGTTGCTGGTTCCTTGAAAGTAGTGATGAGCAACAAGGAAGTGAGCATGGAGGTGAAAAAGCTACTATATGACAGTATTGTGATACCAACTCAAACATATGGAAGTGAAGCTTGGACCTTGTTGGAGGAACAGAAGTCAAGAGTGAGAGCATTGGAAATGAGTTATTTGAGAGGAGCTTGTGGAGTCACCTGTGGAGACAGACTGACAAATGAGGAAGTGAAGGAGTGTTGTGGTGTCGATTTGGATGTGATAGAAAGCGTTAGGGGAAACACATTGAGATTGTTTGGCCATGTGGAGAGGATGGAGAGTGAGAGACTGACGACAAGAGTGTATGTGGGTGACGTGGAGGGGGGGACAGGGAGGGGGTGGCCAAAGATGAGATGGAGGGATGGAGTGGAGAGGTATGCGAGAGAGGGGGGTGTGAGCTGGGTGCAGGGCAATGAAATGGCATGGGGGACAGGAAGCCATGGAGGTGATTTGTTTGTGGCCACCCCTTACGAGATTAAGGCGTCTGGCAATAGATAGATAGTAAAACCACTGATAAGCAAAGAAACACCCTACCTGTACACTACTGTATGTACAGTACCCCTCCTAATTTTGGCACAGTTTTCAGGTCAGTCTGCCACATGTTGACATGAAAATACACATAGGAATATCCACCCAAAAAAAAAAAAAAAAAAAAAAAAAAAAAAATACCTGTACATGACCATATGTATAGTACCCCTCCTAATTTTGGCAATGTTTTCTGGTCATTCTGCCATATTGAGACATCAAAACACGCATGGGATTATCCATATTAATGCTGAGCATAAAAAAACAATGCGTAAACAGCAGAAATCCACAAAAAAATGAAAACTATTTGAAAATCAGTTATCTGTAAATTCTCCCTGGACTAAAAAAAATTCCATGGCCAAGTATGCCACTGGAAATTGGTTATATTGGTATAAATGGTATACTATCACCATTGCTGGTGTTTATACTACAGTAAACGCTCGATACAGAGAACCCTTTTGTTACGAACTTCGGATATAGCGAACTACCATTTCTGGAGCAAACTTCCAGCAGCCTTTGTTCGCTGTATCTGGTGGAAGTTTGCACATCAGCCACCTCCTGTGACTCACTTGTTGGAGCACCTGCCAGCCCATGGGATGAGTCACGTAGGCTAGCTAGCCCATGCGCCTTAACCCTTTCCGCATTGGGTCTTTCTCAGTTTGTGCGTAGTACTCGCTCTGTGTGGTTTGGTCTCGCCTTACCTTTCTCACTTGCATTACCTCTCGTACCATGTGTGACCTACCTACACTACACCACCTATCTGTGGCAAGAATGGCTTCCAAATCACCTAGCCCTTCATCCTCAAGCAAGGGGAAGAGGAAGAGTCTCTCCCTGACCGAGAAATATAAAATTATTCAGGAGAATGAGGAAAGGGCAACACAAAGTCAACTTACAAATAAATGTGGCCTGAAGAAAGCAACAATTCATGACCTCATCAAGGCGAAGGAGAAAGTGAAGGAGGCCACGAAAGCAGTGGAGGTCGGCAAGAAGGGGAAGGAACTCTGCCGCAAGTGACAACTTCCCATGGAAAATCTCGACGAGGCAGTGTATAAGTGGTACATACAGTAGGCAGCAGAGGGTGTTCCTGTTTGAGATGTTGATATTCAACACGCGGCGCAGAGGCTTGCTTGTTACTTAGGCCACGATGATTTCAAGTGCAGCGATTGCTGGATGTGGTGCTTTAATTGGCATCAGGGCATTGTGAATAAGGCTACAGTATCATGGGTTAGCTTCTAAACGGCAACGCCGATGCAGTGGACCCGTTCATATACCAGTTTCGTGAGCTGAAGAAGGAGGGCCTTCACGACTTCCAAATCTACAATGCTGACGAAACTGGTCTTTTTTGGAAGTCTGTCTGTCTATCTATCTATCTATTGCCAGACGCCTTAATCCTGTACGGGGTGGCCACAAACAAATCGCCTCCATGTGTCCCTGTCCCCCGCCATTTCATTGCCCTGCTCCTAACTCACACCCCCCTCTTTCATATACCTCTCCACTCCATCCCTCCATCTCATCCTTAGCCTCCCCCTCCCTCTCCCCCCCTCGACCTCACTCACACACTCTCCTTGTCAGTCTCTCACCCTCCATCCTCTCCACTTGGCAAAACAACCGCAGTGTGTTCCTCCTAACGCTTCCTATCACATCCACATCCACATCACAACGCTCCTTTATATCCTCATTTGTCAGCCAGTCTCTCCATGTGACTCCACAGGCTTCTCTTAAATAACTCATTTCCACTGCTCTCACTCTTAACTTGTGTCCTTCCAACAACGTCCAAGCTTCACTTTCGTTCGTCAGAGTTGCTATCATAATGCTGTCATGCAGCAACTTTTTCACTTCCATGCTGACTTCCCTGTTTCTTATCACTGCTTTCAAGGAACCAGCAACCTTTCTTCCTTGTTGCACTCTTTCAAGCACTTCACCCTCCCAACTTCCATCCTTACTCATCACACTCCCCAAGTACTTAAATGTACTCACATTTTCCATTTCCTCACCATCCAACCTCACTGTACATTCACTGACTTCACTTCTTTCAGAGACCATCACTTTACTCTTCCCTACATTCACCTTTAGATTCCGTTTCTTACACACTCTCCCAAACTCATCCACCAAGCCATGCAGCTCCTCTTTGTCTTCACTAAACAGCAAAGTATCATTGCAAACAACAGTACAGGGAGTTTCCAAACACTACCCTCTCTCACTAGGGCCACTTCAACATCCACTGCCCTACCTTGTATCTCATTTATTACCCCATCCATGTACAGATTGAACAACCATGGAGACATAAAACATCCCTGTTTCAACCCAACCTTCAAAGAGAAAAATTCACTCAGTTCACCATCCACACGCACTGCAGCCTGAGCACCATCATACATCCTCCACACAACATTCAACAACTTCCCATCCACTCCATATATTCTTAATACGTTCCACAATCCTTGTCTATCCACCCTGTCATATGCTTTCTCCAAATCCATGAAGGCCACATACAACTTCTTTCCCTTCTCTGGAAACTTTTCCACTAAAGATCTAAGAATGAATATCTGATCTACACAACCTCTTCCCTTCCTAAAGCCTCCCTGTTCTTCTCCAACTAATTCCTCTGTTATTTCCCTAACTGTGTCAGTAAGTATCCTACCATTCACTTTTCCTAATACACTAAGAAGACAAATGTCCGTATGATTACCACAATTTATTTTTCCTCTTTTCCTTTGTACAGGGGAATAATTATACCTGACTTCCAATCCTCTGAGACTCTACCTTCCTCCCAGGCCAATCTGCACATCTTCCACATCCATTTTACTACTATCTCTCCCCCATGCTTCAGGATTTCACCACACACTCCATCAATTCCTGGGGCTTTCCCCAATTGCATCCACAACTTCAATCCTACTGATTTCTTCCTGTCTTCTCACCTCCCTCCTTCTCCCAGCTATTTCCCAGCCACTTATACTTGCATTACTTCCATTCTTTATGTTCAACAATTCCTTAAAGTGTTCTCTCCATCTGCTCACCTTTTCTCCCTTCTCCACTAGTAATCTACCATTTTTATCTTTCACTCTCCTGCTGACTTCAGTGCCACCCTGTCTTATTCTCTTCACCTCTTTCCAGAACATTTTCTTACAGTCCCTCTAGTTTACACTCAAATTCCTTCCCAGTTCCTCATCCACTCTCTGCTTACTCTCTGTTACTAATCTTTTCACCTCTCTCTTCCTTTCAACATATAAGTCTTTCTTCCGCCCCTCAACTCCTTCCACGCCCCTATTTCTCATCCATTCATTGTATGCTTCTTTTGTGCCACAGCCTGTCTCACCTCTTCATTCCACCATGCTGCTCCTTGGACCCCCTTCCATCTTCTCTTCACCCCACACACCACATCACATGCTGCACATATTTCTTCTGCGAATATCTTGTACACACCTTCCACGTCCCCCATCTGCTCCAATTCATATTTATCGAGTCATTCCTCCACTTGTTTCTCATATTCTGCCTTTTTCTCATCTTCTTGGAACCATTCCACTCTCCTTGCAACAACTCCTTCATCTCGTCCTTCTCTTCTTCTATTCCTTCATCTTACTGGGATCTTGATTTGGTGGTGGTCAGAAAGTCCACTCCCCCAACCTCTATAAGCTCTTGCATCCATTACACATCTTCGCATCCTTTCATCCACACACACATAATCAGTCATTGCCTTCCTTTCATTCAGTTCACCACCCACCCTTCTCATCACTCGCCATGTATACCTGTGGATCATTTTGTGCCTGAAGAGGGTATTGGCTATCACCAACCCCCTCCCGGCACAAATGTCCACTAACGCACTGCCATTCTCATCTATCTCAGCAGGCATACTCCACTCACCAACTATTCCATCCACCATCACATTCCCTGTTTTACCATTCATATCACCAATCAAAAACACTCTCTCATTCCTTCCAAACTTTTCCATGCACACTTCCACATTTGTCCAGAACTCTTCTCTCACTCTGCTTGCTCGATCTTGTGTTGGCGCATACACGCACACAATCACCCACATTTGTATTCCAACTTTCAATCTTACCCACACAATCCTTTAGCCAACTGATACATACTCTCTTATGTTCTTCTTCCATCTTTTACTCACAACAATTCACATTCCTTCTTTTGCCCTCTCACTCCCCCAAAATATGCAGACCTATAAGACTATAGGCAACACTCCGGGGAGGAAGAGTGCGAAGGATTGCATATCATTGTTGGCATGTGCTAACACCGATGGGTCCCACCGCATGAAACCAGTCATGTGGGTAAGAGTAGGAAGTCAAGGGCTCTCAAAGATATTATGGACAAGCTTCCCTCGGAGTACCACAGCAATCCTTCTGCCTGCTTTACCTAGGATATTATCAATGACTGATTCCATCATAGTTTTGACCCCTCCATTCGGCAGCACCAGGCCTGGTATGGCATCAGTAGGGAGGATGCAGAGGCTGTGCTCCTCCTTGACAACCTCCCAGCCCACCTTTTCACTGCAAAATTGTATTCCAAGGATGGAAAAATAAAGGTGATATTTCTACCACCCAACACGACTGCCTTACTTCAGCCAGTGGACCAGGGGATGATTGAAAGTGCCAAGAGGCACTACCGAAATATTTACCTGGACCAGTGCTTAGTGGTGGCTGAGGATGGGATGGAGGAGGAGGGGTATGTAGGCACCAGGGGAAAGAAGACACTGGACAATTTCAAGAAATACAATATCCAGGACACCACACTGAATTGGGCAGAAGCTTGGAAGAAGGTGCCAATGACTGCTTTACGTAATGCTTGGTGCAAGCTCCAGAAAACCCCCAAGACTCCACCTCAGAAGCCTGATTTCGAGGGGTTTTAGCCACCGAAGGCAGCAGAAATGTTGGCTGCAGTTGGCCAAGGCTCCATCCGTGCAGAAGAGGTGGAGGAGTTGTTTGATGAGGATGGTGGTCTGCCTTGATACCACTACCAGACAGAGGAGGAAATAGTCCAGGAATTGATCACGTCTGAACCACCTGCGGAGGAGGAAGAGGAGAGGACACATTTGCCATCCCTGTCTGCTGCCATCAATACAGCAGACACGCTTTTGGCCATCGCAGACGACATTGGTGGATTTCTAGGAGAAAACTATGAGCGCCTCAGATGGATTAGGCTGGACCTGTTCAGGAGAAGCCAGGCCAGGCAAGTCCAGCAGAATATTTTGGACTTCTTCAAGCCTGTCACATGGCCTCCTGGGGAAAAAAAAAAAAAAAAAAACGTACAGTATCAGAGACCTCAGGTTTGTCTCTTGCTTTGACTTCCTCTGTAAGCCTTCCCAGTTTGGCTTCTGGCACCAGCATACCTTCCTCGCTGACACAAGTGACACCAGAGCCATCAGTATTAATATTCGCTGAATCAGATAATGAATGAGTGAATAAAGTGCCATGTAAAGTGTATATATGGTATATATAGGAATGTACATAAGTGTAAATATTGTTTTATAATGTTCAGTTTGTATTATGAAATGTTAAATTAAGTATAGTGCTCTACTGTTACAGTACAAAAATTTCTGGGGTGTACAGTGTGGTGTGCTCTGGTATACAGGTGTACTGTGTGGTGTCAGCATCTAATCTCTTAAGAATTCCTCCCTTCCTCCCACGTCTTCCTGCAGTGACTACATCATAATTTCCTGGCACTTCTTGGTATGGTAAGTGTACTGTATCAGTACTACATTATATTGTATTCTTATTATTGGTATTGTATTTATATGTACAACTTCTTGCTGGATGGTATTTACATGTATAACTACATAAACCATTGAATTCTCCATGTATAACTTCATAGAGGAAGTTTTGGTTGTGGTTGCGCACACAGGACCAAACGACTCAACGGATATAGCGACCTAGGTTTGGTAATCCCTCGGATAATAACGACCCTCAGATATAGCGAATTATCGGATATAGTGACCCACCCCTCTCCCCAATTAGTTTGGTACATCTTGGGTTTGCCGTATAAGGTATGCAAATAAAAACACATAAAACTGATAAGTAAAAGTACAGAAATGCATTGAGAATAAAGTTTTCAGGAGTAAAACTTCTATCTTTTTATCTATTGCCAGACGCCATAATCCCATAAGGAGTGGCCACTTGACTTTGAGTTATTGGTTTTACATGGAGGGACACTAACCCTCCACCAACCCACTTGTTGAAACGTAGGGAGCACGTATGGGTTGGTTATATGGTTACCACCCAGCGTTGTAAATGGTTTCTTGGCTTACAGGAAACCATTTGACTTGTCATTCAATGTAAAGCCACCTGTAAAGGAAAGAAAAGCAATAAGAAGTGACAGGAAAGATGGGAGATATAGGAAGAGAGGAGGGCAGGCACAAAAAAAGAATGATAAAGGCTAAGGAAGAAGTAGGCAGCACTACATCAGGTGAGTGGATGATGGTCGCCACCACCTAACTTACCTTCATATAACTGCCCACCATCCTAGTGCAAAATTTTGCCAGCACCTTTCAAGAGTTAAGCATGTCTAGATGCAGAATTTCATGAGCTTTCTCGTGGATTTTGTGCAATTTCGTTACAGCCAATAGTAGTTGAATAAATGGCAAAAAAAATGAGTCAGTGTTATCACCTTGGACGAGGTAGGGACTGAGGGAGTGAGGGGGAAGCCGACAAGGTATGGTGAAGGGACAGGAAGGGGGAGAAGCGAGGTTGTGGGCAGGATTTTCACCCTTCTGTCACGAGGCAGACGGGTGCTTATGCCTTACATTTGCTCATGGCTTGCAATCTGTTAGATGCTGAGTGGCCATGTGCAAACACAACTCACAGTGACCAGGTGACTTTGAATGTTCGGTAGAGAGTTGGACTGCTACTGTCACCGAACATGTAATCGAGGCTTGAGGTCTGTGTTACAATCTCAGTGACAGTTAGGAAAGACTTAGCCCAGTGGCTGTGCAAGGGTGGACATTTGGTGGGGATGCGT
Organism: Coenobita brevimanus; assembly: GCF_032717465.1. Lineage (NCBI taxonomy): Eukaryota > Metazoa > Arthropoda > Malacostraca > Decapoda > Coenobitidae > Coenobita > Coenobita brevimanus. Next base: position 32,308,091 of record NC_137024.1, read on the forward strand.
ACAGATGTTTTTGACACTGCATGTAGGTTACAGTCGTATTACTCGGGTGCTGGGGGTTCGTTGGGAGTGATTGGACGAGCACACGACTTTGACCATTCAGTACAGGGGTGGATGGATATTTTAGCCCTGGTTGTGGGTTACTGCCTACAGTACTTCCCACTCACAGCTGGAGCCCAGTGGCCACGATACCAAATGTTTGAACATGTCAGCTGGCTGGCCGAAATTCTTGGGTACTTTTACGTTTCCATAATAGCAAGTAAATTCGGATAATAGTTTAACAGAGCCAAGGTCCAGCATCCAGATAATGAAAATGTCCGGGTAAATGAGGGACTACAGTAAAATCAGACCTGACCTTACTTAAATGTAACATAGGTGCCATAATAGAGAGTGATAACCAAACTTAACCTCACCAGACCTGACAACCTAACCTAATGTGCCATAACAGAGGGAGATAACCTAGCTTAGCCACACCTGACCAAACTCAGTTTAATGTAAAAGCAATAAAAGAGGGAGATAACCAGACCTTACCTAACCTAATTTTAATGGAAATACCATAACAGAAGGAGTTAACCAAAGCAGACCTAAGCTGACCTAATTTTCACATAGATGCCATAGCAGAAGAGAATCTAACCAGACCTAACGTATAATAAAACCGCTTGAATTGCTGCCGCCCATGTCGTCTTGTTTTAACTATACTATATATATATATAACAGAGGGAGATGACCTAACCAGACATATAGTTGCTGTAAGATGTATAAATCCTAATGTAACCGCATGTGACCTAACCTAATTTTATCTTAGATGCCATTGGAGAGGGAGATACCCTAACCTAACCAGAAAGAACCTAACTTAATTTCATCTGAGGTGTGTGTGTGTGTGTGTGTGTGTGTGTGTGTGTGTGTGTGTGTGTGTGTGTATTTACCTAATTGTATTATACAGGATTTGAGTGAAAGTCGTTTTGTCCCGTCTCTTTTCTACAAATATTTATTATCCAGTCTAGATTTAAACACAAGGATGCTTTCTGCTTGCACCACCTCTCCCTGTAAATTATTCCAATTGTCTATGTTTCTGGTTGGAAAACTGAATTTCTATACATCACTGATGCATCTACTCTTCTTCAGATTGAATTCACGTGCTCTTGTTCTTCCAACACCTTTCACAAAGAGGTCCTCTCTGTTCACATGTTCTATTCGTCTTACTCCTCTAAACATTGCAAACAGATCTCCCCTCTCATCTCTTTCTTAGGGTTGGCAGTTTCAACTTTTCTAATCAATCCTCATGAGACAGCTCTCTCAAGCTTGGTGTCAATTTTGTGGCCATCTGTTGTATTCTTACTACTTTACTGGTATGCTTTTTCAAGTGTGGTGACCATATCACTGCTGCATATTCCACTCTCACTCTTATCATGGTCACTATTAACTCTTCACAGCATCTCTTCATCCATATATTAAATGCCACTATCATGTTGGTCAGTAGCCCGTAAGTTCCTCCAGTAATCCTGTTTATGTTTCTCTGGAGATAGGGTATCCTATGTAGTCACGTCTAGGTCATTTTCTTCTTTTCCTTTGCCTTATTATTTCATCTCCCATCTTGTACACATACCGTGGTCTCATATTACTGACTCCCATTTCCCATTTCCAGTACTTGAAAACAAGTGGGTTGGCGGAGGGTTAGTGCCCCTCCCTGGAAAACAACTAACTAAAAATACGAACAAGAAGCCACGGACCAGGACTGACCAACAGATGACAACCAAGGACCAAATAAAGGACATGGTGCGGATTGAGGCATGGAATGTAAGGGGTGCAAATGATGAGGTGAGAGAGATTGTCCAGGTGCTTGAGGGTTCAAAAGTGGATGTATGTGGATTAACAGAAACTAAATGGAGAGGTGAGAGTGTGAAAGAATGGGAGTATGGATGGGGTATTTGCGTGGGAGTAGGTGAGAATGAGAGAGCAGAAGAAGGAGTGTGTATTATTGTGTGTAAGAGAAGGAAGGAGTATATAAGAGTATGGATCAGTTGACTCAAGGATTGTGCGGGTAAGATTGAAAGTTGGACTACAAATGTGGGCGATTGTGTGTGTGCGTGTGTGTATATGCGCCAATGCAAGATTGTGCAAGCAGAGTGAAAGAAGAGTTCTGGACAAATATGGAAGTGTGCATGGTAAAGTTTAAAAGGAATGAGGGAGTGTTTTTGATTGGAGATATGAATGGAAAAGTAGGGAATGTGAAGGTGGATGGAGTAGTTGGTGAGTAGGGTGTAAGATGTGGATGAGAATGGCAGTGCTCTGTTGGACATTTGTGCTGGGAGGGGGTTGGTGATAGCCAGTACCCTCTTCAGACACAAAATGATCTACAGGTATATGTGGCACGTGATGAGAAGGGTAGGTGGTGAACTGAATGAACGGAGGGCAGTGATTAGTTATGCATGTGTGGATGATAGAATGAGAAGGTGTGTAAAGGATGCAAGAGCATATAGAGGTTTGGGGAGGCGGGGGGGGAGCTTTCTGACCACCACTTTGTGGTGGTGAGAGTCAGGGTTCAAATGAAATGGAGAAGTAGCAGAAGGGAAGGACAGGAGAAAGTAGTTCATACAGGGAGGATGGAAAGATTACAATAGGATGGAAAAAAGGCAAAATATAAGAGAGAAGTGGAGGAGCGATTGGGTAAATATGGTTTGGAGCAGATGGGGGACGTGGAAAGTGTGTGCAAGATATTCACAGAAGAAATCTGTGCAGCATGTTAGGTGGTGTGTGGGGTGAAGTGATGATGAAAAGGGGTACAAGGAACAGCATAGTGGAATGAAGAAGTGAGACAGGCTGTGGCACAAAAGAAGAAAGCATATAGTGAGTGGATGAGAAACAGGGATGTGGAGGAATTTGAGATGAAAGTGAGAGATATATGTAGAGAGGAAGAGAGAGGTGAAAAGAGTAGTAAGAAGAGACAGGATGAGGAATTTGGAAGGAATTTGAGTGTAAAGTGGAGAGAATGTAAGAAAATGTTCTGGAAAGAGGTAAAGAGAGTTAGACAGGGTGTCGAAGAAGTTAGTGGGGGAGTGAAAGATAAATTGGTAGATTACTAGCGGAGAAGGGACAAAAAGTGAGCGGATGGAGAGAACACTGTAAGGAATTGTTGAACCTAGAGGATGAAAGTAATGCAAGTATAAGTGGCTGGAGAATGGCTTGGAGGAGGAGGGAAGTGAGGAGAGAGGAAGAAATTCTTCCATTGGAAGTTGTAGAACCAGTGAAGAAAGTCAAAATGGGCAAAGCCCCAGGAATTAATGGAGTGTGTGGTGAAATGCTGAAGTATGGGGGAGAGATAGTAGTAAAATGGATTTCGAAGATGTGCAGATTGGCCTGGAAGGTACAAAGGAAAAGGGGAAAAGAAGTGTGTGGTAATCATAGGGGCATTTGTCTACTTAGTGTAATAGGAAAAATATGTGGTAGGATACTTATTGACAGAGTTAGGGAAATAACAGTGGAATTAGTAGGAGAAGAACAGGGAGGTTTTAGGAAGGGAAGAGGTTGTGTAGATCAGATACTCATTCTTAGATCTTTAGTAGAAGAGTTTTTAGAGAAGGAAAACAGGTTGTATGCAACCTTCATGGATCTGGAGAAAGCATATGACAGGGTGGATAGACAAGGATTGTGGAAAGTATTAAGAATATATGGAGTATGTGGGAATTTGTTGAATGCTGTGAAGAGTGTGTATAAGGTTGCTAAGGCTGCAGTGCATGTGGATGATGAACTGAATTTTTCTGTTTGAAGGTTGGATTGAAACAAGGATGTGTCATGTGTCTATGGTTGTTCAATATGTAAATGGATGGGGTTATGAAAGAGATACAAGGTAAGTCTGTGGGTGTTGGATTGGTTGTAATGAGAGGGGGCAGTGTGTGGAAACTTCCTGTACTGTTGTTTGCAGATGATACTGTGCTGTTAAGGGAAGACGAAGGGGAGCTGCAAGGCATGGTGAATGGGTTTGGGAGAGTGTGTAAGAAATGGAATCTAAAGGTGAATGTAGGGAAGAGTAAGGTTATGGTCTTCGAGAGAAATGAAGTCAGTGAATGGTGCTCCCCAAAAGTTCCAGTAATTTGAACAGAGGGAACCAACTGTTTGCAGTTTTGCCTTTTGCCACTAGGAAGAGTCAGCAGCACCCCCTGTGCATCAGTGTGGCCCTGGTCGAGTCTGTGAGCTGACGTGTTGTTGAACTACGAGTGCTATTGTAATGTGGTGTGTAGGTGGTTTGGCTGTTTTACAATGGCAGACCAGTGGTGAAGCAGTGTCAAGTCGATGTTGATCGTTTTGTTCGATATCCAAGGGATTGTTCACAAGGAATTCAACCCACCCAGCCAATTTGTCAGTGGAAAGTTTTACTGTGAAGTTTTGCAGCGTCTGAGGGAGAACATCGGCCACAAACGTCCAGAACAGTGGAAGAACAAGGACTGGGTCCTGCATCATGACAACGCCCCCACCCACACATCAGTTGTTGTCCGGCAGTTCCTGGCTTCCACTAATGTGGTAGTCATTCCCTGCCCACCCTATTTGCCTGACCTTGTTCCCTGAGACTTTTTCCTGTTTCCCAAGCTGAAATTAAGACTGAAAGGGCGTTGATTTGATTGAGATTGACTGAATCGCAGGAGGTGCTTAAGCCCATCACGCCTGAAGCCTTCCAGGGATGCATGGGCTCATGGAAAAAATACTAGGACCACTGTATACAGTAATCCCTTTAATATCCAACGTAATACACCCAAAGGCATGTCCGGGAATTGGTTTTGTCCGGATATTGGGCCTCTGCCTCCTGGACTGGTACTTATGGACCCTAACCCAGCTTAACTTTGAAAGCCACCTAAATAACTCCCTATCAGACATGCATAGCACCTATTTAAGACCCTATTCACACCAATAATGGACATAAAGTATGAAATAAAAGGAACCAGAGAATGAGGAATTAGAAGTGAGTATGGAAAATATTTAGCAGTGTACAGGAGGAGTAGACTGTAGCACCGGTCGAGCAGGGCAGTACTTCCAAGGTGGATGGAATGCTGATGACAGGGAGAGCTGGAGCTCCTGTTTCATCAGCCCTCGGGACCAGCTCCCGACCATCCCCTTTTGCTGAACTTTTTCAGTGTCTCAGTAACACGGAGAGTAGGCCAGCATGCACTCCAATACAAATTTCTCTAACTGTTTACACCAAACTACAAGCACAGTACACACTAAACATCCTTTTACAAAATTCATCAATCATGGCATCTTTACACACAGCCTCGGTGTCCCCAAGGGCGGGGACCATAAATGCCCCACCTTCCGCCCCTCTCCCGGTGACAACTCGAGTTGCCTGGAACCACTGTCTGACTCACTTCTTCTTCATTTCTGCAACATTCGTGGCCTTTCCTCCAACTTTTTCTCTGTTGAGCACCACCTCTCCTCCTCTAAACCTCACCTTTTTTTCCTAACTGAGACTCAGGTGTCTGAGGCAGCTGACAGCAAACCCTTTTCTGTATTCTCCTACTTTTTCTATACTCATTTGAAAGCCAAAGGTGGCTGTTGTGTATATATACGCAACAACTTATCTTGCTCTCGTGTTCCTGAACTTGATTCTTCTGAATTCCCTACACTCTGGCTTCGGCTTTCCTGTCACTCAATGACTAAGTTTATCTGCGCTGTTTACTTATCTCCCAATTCTGCTGACTATCAAAAATTCTTCGACTGTCTTACTTCTACGATGGAACACATTCTATCCATTTCTCCTTTTTGAAATCTCCATTCTAGATTTCAATGTTCACCACCACCTTTGGCCCTCCTCTCCTTTCACTGATCCCCCTGGTGAACAAGCCTACATCTTTTCTATCCTCAGTGACCTAGAGCAGCTTGTACAGCACCCTACCCGTATCCCTGACCGCCTTGGAGAGAGCTCCAACATACTTGACCTCTTCCTTACAACTAATCCTTCTGCTTACACTATTAATCTTTTCTCTCCGTTGGGCTCCTCCGATCACAACCTTATCACCTTAACCTGTCCTGTCGCTCCGGTATGGCCTTTAGATCCTCCAAAGAAGTGTCGTCCGTGGCACTTTTGAGCTGCGAACTGGGAGGCCCTCAGGCAGTACTTCTTTGATTTTCCCTGGAATGATTATTGCTTCCATGGCAAAGAGCCATCTGAGTGTGCCTTGCACATTATGGAGGTTATTCTCTTAGGCATGGAAGCATACATTCATTTCTCACATCCTCTGACGAACGCAGGAAAGCCTTGGTTTAATCACGCATGTTCTAATGCTGTCCGCGACAAGGAGAGGACCTATAAAAGGTACCGGAGGCAACCCACCCCTGAATCACATCTTTTATACGTTTCTGCCCGGAATCGTGCTAAGTCTGTTCTTCACTCTGCTAAAAATAATTTCATCCATACTAAATGCTCTCAACTCTCCAACTCGAATTCTTCTCGCTTCTTCTGGCACCTTGCCAAGGACCTTTCTAACAACTTTACCTCTTTATCCTTCCCTTCTCTTTTCTACTCTGATGGCTCTGTATCTATTTCTTCTACTGATAAGGCAGATCTCTTCGCTCAGACTTTCTCCTTCAATTCCACCTTAGATGATTCTGGTGGTGTTCCTCCATCTCTTCCCCCTCTGACTTCCTCGTGGCTGACATTAAAATTTCTTCAGCTGATGTATTTTCTGCCATCACAGGCCTCAATAGTAACAAGGCATATGGGCCTGATGGAATCCCTCATGTTATTCTAAAGAACTGTGCTTCTGTGCTTACACCCTGCCTAGGCAAACTCTTTCACCTTTGTCTATCAACTTGTACGTTTCCTTCTTGCTGGTAGTTTGCTCTCATTCAGCTAGTCCCAAAGAAGGGTGACCATTCCCAACCCTCTAACTATCATCCAGTTGCCTTAACATCCTGTATCTCAAAAGTTTTCAAGTCAAATCTTAACAGAAAAATTTTAAAGCATCTCTCCTGTCACAACCTTCTTTTTGATCGTCAGTATGGGTTCCGTCAGGGACGCTCCACTGGCGATCTTCTCACTTACCTTTCAGACTTTTGCTCATCCTCCTTTCGGGACTTTGGCGAAAGCTTTGCTATTGCACTTGACATCTCAAAGGCATTCAATCGAGTCTGGCATAAATCTTTAATTTCCAAACTGCCCTCTTACGGTTTCTATCCTTCTATCTGTGCCTTCATCTCTAGCTTCCTTTCTGGTCGTTCTATAGCCACTGTTGTAGATGGCCATCGTTCTTCTCCTAGATCTATCAACAGTGGCGTTCCTCAGGGCTCTGTCCTATCACCAACCCTCTTCCTTTTATTCATGAATGACCTTCTAAGCTGTACATCTAATCCTATCCACTCATATGCTGATGACTCCACCCTTCACCTTTCCATTCAGTTCCCGCAACGTCCATCTCAGCAGTTACTTCAACAAACAGGGGATGAGGCTATGGCACACCTAATGTCTGACTTGGCTCGTGTCTCTGACCGGAGTAAAAATAATCTTGTTGTTTTTAATGCATCAAAGACTCAGTTCTTACACCTATCAACCTGACAAAATCTTCCACAGGTTTACCCACTACTGTTTAATAATATTCAACTTATTCCTGCATCATCCTTGAACTTGCTTTGGGTTTCATTTACTCGGGACTTGTCTTGGAAAGATTATATCACATCTCTTGTAAAATCTGCTTCCAAGAGATTATGTGTGCTAAGCCGACTCCTTTCCTTCTTTACCGCTGCACAATTGTTGACTCTATACAGGGGTTTTATCCGCCCCTGTGTGGAGTACAACTCTCATGTATGGGGATGCTCACCACATACAGCTCTTCTCAGTTGGGTGGAGTCAAAGGCTTTTCGTCTCATTAACTCTCCTCCTCTTACTGACTCCCTTCAACCTCTGTCTCTTCTCCACACTGTTGCATCTTTATCTCTTTTCTGTCACTACTTCAATGGTCACTGCTTCTCTGAACTGTCTGCATGTATTCCTCCACCTCTTCGAGGGACGCTTAGCACCCGTCTAGCAGCAAACTCTCATCCCTTTTCTGTCCAGCTCTGTAATGCAAGAGTTAACCGTTTCTTGCAGTCTTTCATTTATGCAACAGGTGAACTCTGGAACTGTCTTACTCTGTCTGTATTTCCTGCTTCCTATGATCTTCAGTCTTTCAAATGCAGTGTGTCCAGGTATCTCGAAATAATTGGATCTTGAATTTGGCTCTTTCTTGTATTTTGTTTCTCTGTAGGAGGGAACAGTTATTGCAGGCTCGTAGCTTTTGGTTCCTTCTTCCTCACATTGGGGGGGGGAAAAAAAAAAAAAAAAAAAAAACCACGTCTGTGGCTGCCTCCTCTAAGGCTCTGGCAGTGGTGAAAATGCTCTTGAAGCATGTACAGTAATCCAGTGTCGTGCTGCACTTAATTCTTTGCACTGTGAGTTATAATTGTTTAACACTGCACATTCTGTTCTTAATTGTGGCATGCCAGTTTTGCGTTCCACACTTCAACCTTTGCACTCTAAATTCTAATTTCTTAACACTGCACAACACTGTAAATTCCCATGTGGTCTAGTGGCGAGGTATTGCAGTGTATTCACTGTTTATTCACAAAAACGAGCACCTGTGGCATCCATTGTGATGAGCATCTACTCACAATGGTATAGTGTTTCCTTGAAATACGAAAACTCGAAGTACGAATTTCCGATGGTACGAAAGTGATAAGTGTAGGACAGATTCCATAGTACGAAAGTATCTGTCTCTATGGTACGAAAAACTATACGAGAGGAAATACGGAAAATTCAAAATGGGCGTGCTGCACAGCACCGCGCTCGCTTGCGGTGAGAAAACGAACTAATCCCTCTCTGGTAAACACATTTTCGCGCACTTCCCAGTCGAGTCACGTTCGTCCTCTCCTTTCAGCTTCTCTGTACGTTACGCTGTTTTTCACTGTTCTTCACCTTTTCGTATTTTCACCATGCCTCCCAAGCGCCCTGCATCATCTCCAGCATCCGGGGAACCAGGTGCAAAGAAGGAACAGCATCGTACTCTCACTCTTGAGAGGAAATTGGAGATAATAAGATGCCACAAGGAGGGGCAGGGAGTTTCGGAGATTGGGTGAGCTTTAGGCCTTGCACCATCAACCGTTGGGACTGTGACGAAGAAAAAGGAAATGTACAAGAAGATGGCCACCTCCTTCTCTTCATCTTCAGCCGCTTGCCAAGCCACGAGGACCCGCAGCTTTTGCATGGACTTAGCACCATATCAACGATATGAATCTCCAGCTGCAGCACAGGTCTGTATTTAAGTGTACAGTGTACTAATACAGTAATCACTCTAATATCTGGACGCCCAATAACCGAACATCCCCACTACCCAGACCTTATCGTCCTGGGATCCAACATTCCCAAAATGGTCCGAAAACCCCCAAAAATTAAAAAAAAAAAAAAGATTTTTTCCCGTCCGTAATTTGAACTTGCCGCGCGCACCGCGGGAGAGCATTGTTTTGGTGCGTCATTCCTCCGACGTCCGATAGAGCGCCGCTGCATCCTCCCCACTTCCCGCCTGTCTCTCACCGCGACTGGACCTACGCTCTTCGCAATGGCTGCCCACGTGCTCGCTTTTGTGGTGGTGCCGTACTTACTGCAGGGCCTCCTGCTGCTCTCGGGCCTCCTCTTAGTGTGTGTGATGATGGCCCCGCCACCTGAGAAAAGGAAGAGAGTGGTGTTGACTCTGGAAAAGAAGAGGGAGATATTGGAGAAAGTTGATGCGGGTTGGTCTTCCCGCATTCTCCGCGAGTACAACCTGGCCCGGTCGACTTTGTTCGATATCAAACATTCCTGAGACAAACTCATGCAGTACATGGCTGACTTCTCGTCGCGAAGCAAACGCAACGTGGAAAGGAAGGTTATGTTTACCCCCAAGTTTGCAGAAATCGACTGATCCACGTTGATTTGGTACCAACAGCAATGTGCAGCTGGTGTGATGGTACGTGGAACAGAGTTGAAGGCTGCTGCTGAGAAGTTCGCAAGGCTTCACGACGCCCTAGACTTCAAGGCATCCGAGGGTTGGCTCTTCGCGTTCAAGTTGCGACATGGCCTTACTAACCGTAAAGCACATGGCGAAGCATTGGACACTAATGAGGATGGAGTTGGCGAGTTTCGGCACAAGGTGAAAAGCTTTATCGACAGGGAGGGCCTAACTCTCGGTCAAGTCTACAATGCTGACGAAACTGGCCTATTCTGTCGCTCACTGCCAACGAACACTCTAGCCTAAGAGACGGAGAAGCGTGTACCTGGCCGCAAGCTTTCCAAGGAATGGATATCTGCTTTGTGTTGTGCCAGTGCTAACGGCATGCACCGGCTTAAGCCCGTTGTTGTTGGCCGTGCAAAGCAGCCTCGGTGCCTTTGTGGGGTGATGGATGTCCTTCCTGTCGTCTGGTACCATTCTTTGAAAGCATGGTTCACAGCTGTGATTTTCAAAGACTGGTTTCACCGTCACTTCGTCAAGGAGGTCATCCATTACCAGACAAAGACACTGGGAATCCCTCACGACCAGGTAAAGGCTGTCCTTCTGCTCGACAATGCACTTGCCCACCCGTGCGACAAGGACTTGGTTGCTGAGAATTGCCGTATTAGGTGCATGTTTCTGCCACCTAATACGACTGCTCTCATTCAACCCATGGACCAAGGAGTGATCGTGGCAACAAAGCGCCTATACCGTCGGAAGTTCCTGGACGAGGTGATGGTTGTTCTCGAGGACGAGGACGAGCGCAGGGAAGGACGTGACACACGAGGCAAGCGGACTTTGGAAAACCTTCGCCGCAACAACATCAAGTCTGCGCTGTACAACTGGGCTAGTGCATGGAAGGAAGTCCCTGTGAAAACTTTTGAAAATGGTTGGTCTCATCTGCTTCTCGGAACGGATGTGGAGTACGATTTTCTAGGGTTTGACGTGGATGACTTCCATGCATGGCTACATACGCACGGCGACGTTGTTGATGTGGACGATGTTCGTGAGTGGTTGGACGACGACGAGGGCGATCCTGGGTATCAAACGTTGTCTGATATCGAGATCGCGTCTTCGGTTGCTGGTGTCAGTCCCGAACTTGAAGATTCCAACGACGAAGGCGACGATGATGCGGACTCCTCTCAGCAGGACACTACTCCAGCCATCCCCAAGCTGAGCGCACTCCGGGAACATCTAGAGTTCGTCCTAGACTACCTGGAACACCCGGACTGCGACAGGGAGATGGGGCCCTTGGGACTCGTGGAGGAAGTGCGTGCTTTCAGGCAGCGCATCATCAATCGCCAGAATCGTCGGTCCTTGCGTCAGTCAACGATTGACAGTTTTTTCAGGCCCGTGACCCCCGCTGTGCCAAGCCCTGGCTCCACTCCGTTGCCTCCCCAAGACAGGCCCTCATGCTCCGAGCCACAGCCCAGCACATCAGCCACGGTGGAGTCACCGCTCGACGTGAGTTTGCGGCTTTCCTCAGAGTCCTCTGCAGTGGGTACGCCATCACCACGACCCAGCGACGCACCCCTTGGTCGCCTGCCAGTGATACTCTCGGGCTCTGACAGTGAATAAACATCAAGAACTTCTCCACTAGACCACACGGGAATTTTGAGTGTTGTGCAGTGAAAAAAACGGTGTGTTGTGTTAAGGTTTTCAAGTTGAGAGAAAAGACTCAGTGGAAACTAAATTTAACGTAAATAAACTTCTTTGTTTTGGCTTTGGAAATTTTGAAAAGATTGGGAAAAGTTAATGTGCAACACTAAATTTAACTGGAACATTATTTGGACTAAAGTGAACACTGTGAAGAGAACAGACTTCTGTGTGTTACTGACTAAGTTCAGTGCAAGACTTCAGGAAGAGTGTCCTGCAAGTGCTTCAGGAAATCGTTCTTACCGTCAGAGTCCGAGAGGAGGCGGTTATTCATCGGGGTGGCCAGGGACTTGCTGTAAGTAGCCAGAATGTTTCATACTGTACTTTTTTCCATACTATACTTACCAGAATGTTTCATACTGTACTTTTTTCCATACTATACTTACCTCATGCATGTGCAGTAGGAAAGTGTTTTTCTGAGGTAGGCTAGGTTAGGGTCCATAAGTACCAGAATGTTTATTAACCCTTTAACCGCGGGTGTCATTCCAGAATGACGCTGCAAAAACTGGACCAAACCGCGGGTGTCATTCTCGAATGTTTGTGAATATTTTGAATACCCCGCGTTTTTTCCGTGCGCCAATTGTTTCAAGGGAGAGTAGCTATTAAGTTCTTTCACTCCAGCCGACCCCCACCTCCCTCTTCCCCCCCTGGGGCCCCACCTCCCACCCCCTGGGCCCCCCACCCCACCCCTGACCAAGCGCGCATCAGTATCTGTCCAGCTGTGTGAGTGACAACACATGTTGATGTGGCAGTGAAGTGCAGGCAATTACAGTGCCTTTTACCTGTCTCAGTGAACACAGAGTGGGTGTTTATCGTATGTGCAGTGTTCATATATGTTTATAGTATTATTATCAGAATGTGATTGGCATTTGGTAATGGTGTGTGAGCGAAAAATAGTGATTACAACACCGCTGATGTGGCAGTGAAGTGCAGGCAATTACAGTGCCTTTTACCTGCCTCAGTGAACACAGAGTGGGTGTTTATCGTATGTGCAGTGTTCATATATGTTTATAGTATTATTATCAGAATGAGGTTGGCATTTGGTAATGGTGTGTGAGCGAAAAATAGTGATTACAACACCGCTGATGTGGCAGTGAAGTGCAGGTAATTACAGTGCCTTTTACCTGCCTCAGTGAACACAGAGTGGGTGTTTATCGTATGTGCAGTGTTCATATATGTTTATAGTATTATTATCAGAATGAGGTTGGCATTTGGTAATGGTGTATGAGCGAAGGTAATGATGTGTGAGCGAAAAATAGTGATTTTACACCCCTCACTTCTAACGGCACTGCCCGTCCTGTGAAAGTCAAGAAAGTCATGAAACCTACATCAATGGAAAGCTGAAGGTTAGTACTTTCTAATGGTACCTTATTTTTTTCTCTAGCTTTATTCTGTGCAGAGTTATTAAGGTTTAAAGGTTTGTTTACATTTGGCTGAAACCCCCGCGGGAGAGGACAGTCAGACCAAAACAATACCCGCGGTTAAAGGGTTAATGTATGAACATACTTCTAAACTCTCATATTATGTTTCTTTTGCATTTATTTCAGTCATTTATGTGCCTTATTGATGTGATTTGGGTGTTAAATAAGTGCTATGCATGTCCAAAGGGAGTTGTATAGGTGTTTCTCTGAGTTAGGGTCCATAAGTACAAGTCCATAAGCTGGGGCCCAATATCCGGACAAAACCAATAACTGGACCTACCAATGGCTCTATTACGTCGGATATTGGAGTGATTACTTACAGTTATTTATGTTTTTTTTTTTATGTCTGTACAATAGTATAGTACTGTATATATATGTGTAATGCATGCATCTAGATACGAGGGGTAAAGTTTTAGTGGGGGGTCCAATGGGGTCCTGGAACGCATCTCCCCCTTTATATGTATATTTCAATGGGGAGAATCGTTCCGATATAAGAAATTTCGGATTACGAAAGTTTTTTTTTTGTCCCTATCCCTTTCGTACTTCAAAGACTCACTGTAGTTAGGTGGTAACTGGAAAGGGGGGAGGAAAGAATGAAGGGATGAATGGGCCATGTGTAAACACAGCTGTTCGACCCCCCATGCCAGTTTCAAATTACGGGTGGGATTTTTTGGGGGAGGGGGGGGGGGTCCAAAGGCCCAGGCCCAAAATGTCCGGAAATTGGGGTGTCTGGGAATTGGGCGCCCAGTTATTACAGGGATTACTGTACATGCCAAAGGAGAGTACTTCGAAGGCAACAGTGAGAACTAGGAGGTAAGATAACTTATTTTCCTACAGTATGCAAATTACTGGAACTTTTGGGTAGCACCTTGTACAGTGAGGTTGGATGAGGAGGAAATGAAATATGTGAGTGCGTTTAAATACTGTACTTGGGTAGTGTGGTGAGTAAGGATGGAAGTTTAGAGGGTGAAGTGCATGAAGGGTACAACAAGGATGAAAGGGTGCTGGGTCTTTGAAAGCAGTGATCAGGGAAGTGAATAAGCTACTACATTACAGTATTGTGATACCAACTCTAATGTATGGAAGTGAAGCTTGGACCTTGTTGGAGGGACACAAGAGTGAGAGCAGTGGAAATTAGTTATTTGAGAGGAGCATTTGGAGTCACATGGAGAGACAGACTGACAAATGAGGAAGTGAAGGAGCATTGTGGTGTGGATGTGGATGTGATAGGAAGCATTAGGAGAAACAGACTGAGGTGGTTCTGCCATATAGAGAGGATGGAGAGCAAGAGACTGACAAGGAGAGTGTATGTGAGTGAGGTGGAAGGAGGGGGAGGCCATGGATGAGATGGAGAGATGGAGTGGAGAGGCGTATGAGAGAGGGGGATGTGAGCTGGGAGCAGAGCAGTGAAATGATGGGGAACAGGGCAACTTGGACATGATTTGTTTGTGGCCACTCCTTACGGGATTAAGACATCGGTCAGTTGATAGATATATAGATAGAATTCCATTTTTCACATTTGATTCCACATGCAGAGTTTATCTAGTTCTATTTGCAAATCCTTAAATAAGTTTACTCCATTAATATGTTTCATAATTTTTGCATCATCAGCAAATGAACTCATATTAGTACTCAACCCTTCAGGCATGTCATTTATATATATCAAGAACATGATTGGGGCCAACGCTGAACCCTGGGGCACTCCACTGATTACCTGTTTCCACTGGGAAAACTTGTCTCTTGTTATGATTCTCATTCGCTTTTCTGTCAAATACTTTTTCATCCATTTCAACATTTTCCCATATACACCTTCATAGGCTTTCAATTTCCATAATAATCTTCTGTGTGGCACTCTGTCAAAAGCCTTCTTTAAATCCAGGTAAATAGTCTACCCGTCCTTCCCTTTCTTAAACAATATCTATCTCTCTACTATAGAAGCCCAACAAGTTCGTAACACATGACCCTTCTCTAAAACCAGTTGGCTTGGACATTATTACCAAATGACCCTGAAGGAATTTTATTGATCTTTTTCTGATGATATTTTCACATAGTTTGCAGACTATACTAGTGAGGGAGACAGGTCTATAGTTCAGCGGGTCCTCCCTGTCACTACCTTTATAAACTGGAACTATATTTGGTCTTTTCCATTCAGTAGGTAGCTCCCCACTTTCTGTGGAAAACCTTATGGTATCATAGATAGGCCTCATTAACTGGTCTGCACGTTCATTCAAGATCCAACCAGCTACATCATACAGTCCCATTGCCTTTCTCACATCTGTATCCTTATCAGCTAGTATCTCATTTCTCTTTACTACTGTTTCCAATTTCAGGGGTTGCATCCCTGTTATTTGTTCTTGGAATTCCTCTTTTGTTAACCCATGGATTTCTATCCACAGCTTAGGCTGGGTAGCGTCACGTTTTAAACCACAGCTCAGGCTATGCTGGCCGTGCATCACCGCTAACTACTCCACCCCTATGCAAACTAACGCATGGCACTACGCAAAGATGGAGAGAGTGATTTTTTTTTTTTTTCTTTTCACCAGATGATGCCCTGGATGTTCAAGTTTATGATAAACAAAAACATTTATATACAGTATATATATATATTTTTTTCATTTTTTAACTACTCCCCTAAGTAAACTTACGCATGGCCCTATGCAAAGACGGAGAGATAGAGAGAGAGAGAGATAGAGAGAGAGAGTGTTTCTTTTCACCAGATGATGAAGAGATAAACAAAAACTTAAAAAAAAAAAAAAATTCTTCCACTTTTGTTCACCATGGGGTTGGAAAAAAAATGGGTAATTGCGCAATCCACGGGTTAAAAATACTGATTGCAATTTATTATTCATTATGTTACACATTTCCTCTTCTCTCTATCTATATATCTGTTCCTAGATGCCTTAATCCTGTAAGGGGTGGCCACAAACAAATCGCCTCCATGTCACCCTGTCCCTCACCATTTCATTGCCCTGCTCCCAGCTCACCCCCCCCCCACTCATATACCTCTCTACTCCATCCCTCCATCTCATCCTTAGCCTCCCCCTCCCTCTCCCCCCCCCACCACCTCACTCACATACATTCTCCTCATCAGTGTCTCATTCTCCATCCTCTCTATATGGCCAAACCACCTCAGTGTGTTTCTCTTAATACTTCCTATCACATCCACATCCACACCACAATGCTCCTTCACATCCTTATTTGTCAGTCTGTCTCTCCTTGTGACTTCACATGCTCCTCTCAATTAACTCATTTCCACTGCCCTCACTCTTGACTTCTGTCCCTCCAACAAGGTCCAAGCTTCACTTCCATACATTAGAGTTGGTATCACAATACTGTCATGTAGTAGCTTTTTCACTTCCCTGTTACTTGTCACTGCCTTCAAGGACCCAGCAACTTTTCTTCCTTGTTGTACCCTTTCAAGCACTTCACCCTCTGAACTTCCATCCTTATTCATCACACTACCCAAGTACTGAAGTGCACCCACATTTTCCATTTCCTCCTCGTCCAACCTCACTGTACATTCACTGACTTCACTTCTCTCGAAGACCATCACTTTACTCTTCCCTACATTCACCTTTTGGTTCCGTTTCTTACACACTTTTTGAAACTCATCCACCAAGCCTTGCAGCTCCCCTTTGTCTTCACTTAACATCACAGTATCATCTGCAAATAACAGTACATTGCCCTCGCACAGTAAACGTGTCCAGAGTAAACGATTCGCCTAGTGAACGAGCAGGGGATTATCATGTCCACAAAACCATAATGAACGAGTTGAATCCCGAGTGAACGAAGTCAGCAGAAAGAGTAGGCCATAACTGCCGTCTCCTATATTGAACGACCCCCTCACTCCCAGTAGACACTGCACAAGAGGCCAGATCTGAGTAACCTTCTGAGCAGAATCCAATGGAGGACAAAGATTTTCTTATGTCTATTTGCCTAAGATCAATAAAATTCTAGCGGCAATGTATGCTCTGAGAGAAGTGAAGGCTATTGAAACGAGCTACCTTAGGACACAGGAAATGCTTAGTGAAGTAGAAACCACTTTTTGTCATTACATTGAAAGGCACAGTATGGAAGTCAACAGAAGAAAACAAACACTCATCACATGCTACCACCAAACTCAAGAACAGCAGGAACCAGTTGCCTCTTCATCGTCTGCTACACTTCCTGGGGAAGACGAAGATGATGTGACGTCAGTGGTGTCATCTTTGGACTTTGAAGGTTTTATGGGAAAGGTGAATGAGACAGAGGCATGTGGGGAAGTGGTTCAGTCAAGTGATGAGGGTGGGACTGGTGGTGGGAACGAAGGAGTAGAAGGTGATGTGGTGAGGACAAACTAAGTGTATCTCCCTGCCTCAGAACCACCTGTATTCAAGCCAATCAGGGGCCACCATCTGCTCCATTCAAGGTATGATAAATAACCATGTGTTTTATATTTTATATATCTGAACTGTATGTATTTGAAATGTGCCATTTAGTACATCCCTGTGGCTCAAAAAGTGGAGTTTGAGGGAGCGGTGCTACCCATATGCTATTTTTTCCATAAGATATGTCGTTCACAGTGAATGAATTCACTTTGAACGAGCTCGTCTTCCACCCATAAACTCGTTCACTGTGCCCGGGCACTGTTCAGGGAGTTTCCAAACGCTGCCTTCTCTGACTAGGGCTGCTCCAACATCCACTGCCCTACCTTGTATCTCTTTTATTACCCCATCCATATACAGATTGAACAACCGTGGAGACATGACACATCCTCATTTCAATCCAACCTTCAAATTGAAAGAGTCTCTCAGTTCACAATCCACATGCACTGCAGCTTTACCACCCTCATGCATACTCTTCATGGCCTTCAACAATTTACCATCTACTCCATGTACCGTATTCTTAATACTTTCCACAATCCTTGTCTATCCACTTTGTCATGTGCTTTCTCCAAGTCCATGAAGACTGCATACAACTTCTTTCCCTTTTCTAGAAACTTTTCCTCTAAAGATATGAAAATGAATATCTGATCTACACGACCTCTTCCCTTCCTAAAACCTCCCTCTTCTTCTCCAACTAATTCCTCTGTTATTTTCCTAACTCTGTCAATAAATATCGTTCCATATGCTTTTCCTGTTACACTAAGAAGTCAAATGCCCCTATGATTACCTCACACTTCTTTTTCCCCTTTTCCATTGTACAAGAGAATAATTATACCTGACTTCCAATCCTCTGGGACTCTACCTTCCTCCTAGGCCAATCTGCACATCTTCCACATCCATTCTACAACTATTTCTCCCCAGTGCTTCAGCATTTCACCACACATCACCATCTCTCAATCTCGCTATGCTGTTCTTTTTTCTCATTTTGCCATGACAAACCTCTAGAACAGCTCGTGTTCTTTCGTGCTTTTATTGTCATATTTTTGTTCCTCCTCCCTTCTTAGTTTTACATATTCATTTCTTACTTCTTTTTACTCTTTCCAAGCTTTTTTAGTATATCTTCTTCTTACATTATCCCGTGCTGTATTCTTAATTCCAAGTGCCTCCCTACATCTTTTATTAAACCAATCATTCTGTTTTCCTTTTTTGCAGCAAATTTAGGAATATGGTTTCTGACTCCCTCCTCATATATTTTCATAAATATATTTCTTTTAGATATTTTTCCCCTCTCCATTTCACTCCAGTCCATATTTCCAAAATATTGTCTTAAGGAGTCAGAGTCTGCTTCCCCATACTTACATCTGTTTTATTTATTTATTTATTTATTTTTTTAATGTCTCTTCTCTATCTCCCGTGTCCCCAACTAATACCTCTATCTCCAGAGCCAGGTGGTCACTCTTTCCTAGGGGGCAATGAAATTGTAATTTTTGTATATTATTTCAGTTTCTTGTAAAAACCAGATCTGATTTTGGTGTATCCTCTCCCCTGATTCATGTATTTTCTTTGACCAACTGTATTGACATATTTTCCGTTATCAGCTTCATCAGTCTATACCCCCAGGTTTCCACGTTATTCCCTGCATCAGTTCCTTCCCAATTGACCTCTCTGCAGTTAAAATCACCCACTAGCTGCAGTCTATTTCTCCGCTTATTTATCTTTCATAGCATATCTAGACTCTCTCTTATTAACAGTTCGTACTCATCCCTATTTGATACTCTGGTCTATGATGGCTTGTACATCACTACTATGTCTGGCTTTTCTTCATGTTCTTTCACTATTTCCACTCCCAGTATTTTCTAAATGTACCTTTTTTGCATTTACCTTTTTATCATGCATAATCATCACTCCTCCAGACTTAACTTCTCTGTCTTTCCTCTACACTTTATAATCTTTCCAACCAAGGACATTTGCATTGAATTTACTCTCTAATTTAGTTTCATTGAGACATACCACTTCACCAAGTTCTAGTTTCTTCGATATCAGTCCATCCACATTTGTATACATTACCTTTATCATTTGCGGTAGTTGGGGGCACTCACCATCCACTCACTCAGTGTAGTGCTGCTCTGCCCTTTCCCTTCCTCCATCCTTCTTTCATTCCATCCTCTCCTGTCTTTCTTTCCTTCATTCTTTCCTTGTCCTTCTGCCGACGGGTTACTTTACACTCCTTCTTCTGTCTTTCTTTCCTTCATTCTTTCCTCTTCCTTCCACCCGTGGATGACTCTACACTGAGTGACAAGCCAAATGGTTTGCTGTACACCAGGAAACCATTTACTATGCTGGGTGGTAACCATATAACCAAATTTTGGCACCTGGTGGTTTATAGGGTAATTACGGCGCTCCAATCGGATTGAGCCAGTGAAGGTTTATATCCAAGGGATGGTTGGGGTTTATTCCTCACGTAATGCCACTCAGGGATGAGTGAGGCTGGTCACTCTCATCTTAAATGTCAGGACCAACTTGCGTAGCTCCAGGTTCCTATGCTTCTCACGGGGCAACGTAGGATTGGATGATGAATGAATGAATGAATGATGAACCATTATCATAGGTGGTAGGTGGTGGCAACCATCATCCACTCACTTGATATAGTGCTGCCTACTTCTTCCTTAGCCTTTATCATTCTTTTTCTGTGTCTGCCCTCCTGTCTTCCTATTTCTCCCATCTTTCCTGTCACTTCTTATTGCTTTTCTTTCCTTTACAGGTGGCTTTACATTGAGTGACAGGCCAAATGGTTTCCTGTAAGCCAAGAAACCATCTCCAATGTTGGGTGGTAACCACATAACCAAACCATACATGCTCCCTACATATCAGCAAGTGGGTTGGTGGTGGGTTAGTGCCTCTCCCCGTAAAACAAATAACTCAAAGTCAAATGGCCACCCCTTATGGGATTATGGCATCTGGCAATAGGTAGATAGACCTCTGTCAAATGAGGTGTCGCGTGGAGTAGTCAAACAAGTGAGTTTTTAAAAACTGCAGAAATTGAGTTACAAGTTTTCCAGACTTCAGACATCAATAACTTTGTTAGTAACCAAGGTATCAACTTCTTTTTTTTTTTTTTTTTTTTTTTTCAAAGCTTAGCGTAAGCCAAAAATGACACATGTGATGCATTTTAAATAATGGGATGAAAATCAGCATTAGTATTAGTAAGTTACTATACTAATTTTTCAAGTATTAGATGTATTAGTAGCAGAAGTTGTTGGTTTTGTAGAAATATTAGTATTAGCTGTAGCAGTTGTAGTAATAGTAGTAGCAGTAGTAGTAGTTTTTGTTGTTGTAACTATGACAGACTTATTTTATTATTAGTAGTAGTAGTAGTACAGTAGTAGTAGTATAATAGTGGTAGTAGTTGGAGGAGAGGAGAAAAACACTGATTCACTCTAATAAACAACCTGTAAACACTTCCCCCAATGTTCAACAATCCTTAACAGTATTATTATTACCTATTAGTATCAGTAGTAGTAATAGTAGGTAATAGTACGAAATAGTAGTACAGTACTACAACAAGGGACGCCAGCATTATTCCCGGCACCACTGCGTGTTACGTTAGCCAGCTGCTGTGTGTAGTAAACACGAGAAAAATAAAATAAAATAAAAATAAAAATGCTATTAATTTTTTGTTTGTGTAAAAAAATAAAATCTATTAGTAGTTTGTTGTTAGAAACATTGAGCATGAAGCATAGGAGCTGACAACTGTGGCGTCTCGGCACTGGGAATGGTGGATGTCTGACTCCTCGTCGCACTCACAGCTCTCATCCAGCCAGGCGAGGTGGCAGTCGAAGCCCCCTACATTTCGGAGGACTTTCAACCATATTTACAGTTGCATTTCCCGACAAGCGACTTGCTCAGATGAATGGGGAAGGGTCAAAATAGTGCCAAACTGGCACCTCTGTCGTTTGTCTGACTGCTCCACACGACGTCTCTTATGAGCCTGAGTCTTCTTAATCACTTCCTTATTTGCTCTAACTTTACCTAGGCCTAACAAATCATTTTGTACTTTTCTCATTAGTCCATCTTTATATACCACTTTTTGAGTTTCATGTCCCTCACTTTCCAAAAAAACACTTCTCTTTGCCCCTCTAATCTTTCCATATTTTTGTTTTTGGCCTCTTCCAGCAATGTTTTCAGTTTAGTTCTCTCATCGGAGTTTAGATCTTTTCTTATCATTACTTTCTTCAGATTTTCGGAGTTTAGCTCTTTTTGTATCATTACTTTCTTCAGATTTTCATCATCACTCAGCCAGTGTGCTGCTCCCAACACTTCTTTTGCCATATTTTCATTTGTAAATTCAACCCAGATGGATGTAACATTAGGTCTTTCTGTTTATGCTGGCTTACTCTTCTTACATCCTCTGTTTCTCGTTCCCAGTTTCTTCCTTCATTGTTTATCTTAGTATATAGTTCACTGAACTTGATCATCTTTTTGTTCTTCCTAGCCTGCTTTGATTTCCGTTCTTTCTTCTTAGCTCCGAAGGTGATCACACATCTATTCCTTTCAACTGTGTTCCTCACAGTTTTTTTTTTTTTTTTTTTTTTTTTTTTTTTTTTTTTTTAGATGACCCTTTTGAAGATGCCTCTTTGTTTGTCTGCTAATTTTTTATTTTCTTCACTTTATTGTATTATTATTTCTTTGAGTTCTGACATCTCTTCACGCCCATCAACTACCCATCCTGTTTGTTCTTGCACCAATTCAAGATCTGTACATACTTTCTCAGTTGTACGGTCAGTTTCACTCAGTTTTTTTTCTCAGTTCTTTATTTTCCTCTTCTAAATCACTTATATTTTCTTGAGGGCCCTCTTCCTGGTGGTACTCAGCTCCTGCTTTTCTTGTTTCACCTTTCTTTGTTTTTAAACTATCATTTGTCATGTTCTCGATTACCGCATCCATCTTTGACATTCTAGTCATTTGCTTTTATTAACTCATGTATGTTAGTTTGATGGTCAGCTCCTTTGAAATCACCACATTCGTCAACCATATGCAGCATTGCCCCGCCTGACATTTTCTGCTTTCATCGCAGCTCCCAAAGAGCATCCAAATGTTTCAATTTTCACCGATATTTCAATTGGCATTGGCGAATCTTTCCACCATCAGTCACAGACAGTTTAGAAGCAGGATTTTATCTGTATACTAAAATTATGGCCAACTTTCGGGAGCCCTCCTGCAGATGCGTGTCGTCTGTGTGTGTGTTCTTTTTCTTGTTTGGATGTTTGTTGAGTCAGTATTATAATATGAAAAGTATTGTGAGGTTGTTTTGGGCCATTTAAGAAGATAATTATGTACATTTTTTGTAACAGTTCTCATTCCTCACATAATATGCCATTTACCGTGCCATGGACTTGATTTCAACTGTTCATCGTCATGTTTTTTTGCAACTGTTCATATTCATATTTTTCATTTTAGTCTTGGGTAATATTTGTTATTGTGTATAAAATGTATTTTCAGTGTTCATGGGTGAGAATGGAGAAGAATGTGTGAGAAATAATACAGATGACATCAAGAAGTGTATAGAAGACAGTGTGCCAGATTTGAAAAAAGGAGTTAAGAAGCCTCAAGAGATCGAGATTGAGGCCATCACCCTGAATGAGGAGAAGTGCAAGTAAGTCTGCCCAACCATTCTATTACATACACAAAAATACATAGTAAGCCTTCTTGTAAACCTTCTGATACTGTACAGCAGGATATTCATGCCAGTTATTTTGTTGTTGCTGTTTTGATTAATTATAATGTCATGGAAACTACGAATGTGATTTCTTCATTTTATTGTCCCAAGTTGTTGGTAATATGAGGAAATTATATGATGAAAACAGAGATGTTGCACAAAGTAATAACTTCAGTGATATATGGGAGGTGATAGGTGGGGGTACCCATCATCCACTCACTAATGTAGTGATGTAATGCTGTCTGCTATTTCCTTCATGTCTGTCTTCTTTCTCTGTGTCTGTCCTTTTTTCCAATTTCTCCCATCCTTTCTGTCACTGTTTATTACTCTTCTTTCCACCTCAGGTTTCTTTACACTGAGTGACATGTCAAATGCTTTCCTGTAGCTCAGGAAACCATTTACATCACTGGGTGGTAACCATATAACTAAATAATAGGGTAATGTGAAACCTACTATGTCCCTGGTAAGTGGGTGGAGAGGCACAAGAGGCACAAATCTGGCATCCATCCAGGAACCAAACCTCCACACTAATCCCTAGGCCTCACTGTTGGAAGGCATTGTCAATGACGTGGGAACATCAGTTCACTCCACAGGATGGTTGCTTACCTGCAGTTGATGGGTTTGTTCCATCACAGTGACTGGGGTAGCACAACAGCAATAACTGATATACGGGAAAACATGATGGCAAAATTGTCCCATAATTTGGGGCAATTATGCTGTCTATAAAAAATTAAAGTACAGTAATCATTCGTTTATCCGGACATAATAGAGCCAAAGGCATGTGCGGATAGTGGCAACATCCAGATAATGGACACTATTCCCCCTACTATACCCAAACCCTGCCAATACCCAACCTCCAGCCTATACCTAACCTATTTGTACAGTACTTTTGCTTACACCCTGTATAAAAGAACTAGGATGGCTAAAACTTCAGCAAAGATAAAAGTATGCATTAGGAATAGCAGTTTACAAGATAATAAACAAAACAGCTCCGAACTGGCAATTCTCGCTCCGTAAAGTACATGAAGTCAGTACTGCCAATACAAGACAACAACAACATATATACGTCCCCAAAACAAACACCAGCATTGGAGCAAAGTCACTTAAAGTGTGTGGACCTAAATTCTGGAACAGTCTCCCATCCAGTGTTTCCAGTACTCGTACAATATATTCCTTTAGAAAACAGCTGAAAAATTTTCTTTTAAACACCCAGTTTAAACAGTAACATTTCTACTAATAGTGCCCTCTGCTATGACAACACGTTCGTTACAGTATGTATATTTATGTATGTTTATAAATACATATATGTAGATTTAAGTTATTATATGCCCTCTATGTAATAAATAACCATTGTAATAATGGAAATAAAATTCTGATTCTAATTCTGATACTTTGGCTATGTTTTCCAGTCATTGAGGGATATTTTGACATCAAAATACACATAGGAATATCCAAAGTAATGCCAAACACACACACACACACACACACACACACACACACACACACACACACACACACACACAGCCAAGTAGAGCAGACGTCCCAGCCATCGCTGCTAACCTTAAGTAGTTTCAGGAATTTTGTCTGTCCTGTCTCCTAAGGTCTTGTTTTGAATTTAAAATAATGAAAGTTAAAGACTACCAAAAATGTAAAGATTTATTGGCTAGAGTATACATGAATGTTCGTAGTTTTTTTCGGTAACAGCTGTTTTGGTACTTAACCAACATCAAACATGGCCGAAAATGTAAACAATGAGGGACTCGAATTTCAAGGATTTGATACAAATACCAATGTCATGGACCTGGTTAAAACATTAATTATGAGGATTAGTGAACTTGAAAAGAAAGTAGAGAATCTAGTGATAAAGGATGTGTCTGAAAATACAGATACTACCATACAGAGTCTGATCCAATCCAATGAAACAGCGAATGAAGAGATTAGAAATTTGAAGCATGAAAATGTTGAATTGAGGAGGAAACTAGAAGAGAGTACTAATAAAACGGAGAAGGTGAGTAGTGTATTAGAAGAGCATAAGGCAAAGTGGGCACACGTAGAAGAAGAACAGAAAGAAGTGATCAGCTTAAGAGAGATCATCCAGGAAGAAAGGGAAATGAACAAGAAAAAAATGGAAGAAAATGTAGTGAAAATACTGAAGAAAAAAGAGAAAATAGTGAGAGAAACTGTAGAAAGGAACAGATGTGTGGTAATATTTGGAAACAGGGAAGAGGAAGAAAAGGTTAGGTTCGTGAGACTCGAGAGAGACACGAACCTGGTGAGAGGAATATTAGGCAAGATTGACCCCGAAGGAGACAAGTGGGTAAAAGAAATTGAGGAAGTAAGGAGGATAGGGCCTTATAAGAAAGGGGAACCAAGACCAATGAGAGTCAGGTTTACATCAGAAAGTGTAATAAATGAGATACTTAAAATGACCTGGAAATTAAGCAAAGAGGCGGGGATGGAAAATATCATAATAAGAAAAGATCTGAATGAAGAAGAAAGAGAAGTTTTAAAATCACTAAAGGAAGAAGTAAAGGAAAAAAATGAAAAGAGGACAGAGGAAGAATGTAATACTTTTTTTTGGAGAGTATTGGATATGAAAGTAAGGAAGTGGTATTTAAGGAAATAGAAGTGAAGGAAACTAAGGGGGATGGCTGTGAAAGATCAGAAGTTGAGGAAGTGGTACGGACAGAGAGTAGGAGAGAAGAGGGTATTAAAAACATCAAAAATAATTTGAAGGTGATATATACTAATGTTGATGGTTTCATATCGACAAGGATCAAAATTAACGATTTCTTGAAAGAAAATGAACCTGATGTCATGTGCTTTGTAGACACCAAATTAAGAGAAGATATTGATGTTCATTTGGGAGATGGTAAATACAAACTGTAGAGAAAAGACAGAAAAGAAAAAAAGGGAGGAGGAGTGATGATAGCAGTGAAGAACAACATAAATGTAGATACTGTGGAAATGGGAGAAGGCAGGGCTGAAGTGATATATATGAAATTAGAAACTGGAGAGAATGTTAAGAGAGATATGGCGGTAGTGTATGTTCCCCCAAAGACGAGAGCATGGAAGGATGACGAATACCATGAGATGTTGTCAGATATGGCTAGCTATTTGCAAAAAATAATTGAGAAAAGCAATAATATAATTTTGGTGGGTGACTTTAACTGTAAAGAGGTGAACTGGGAGGAATGGTACTCGGGAGGTGGAGAAGGATTCGTGGGGCACTATGTTATTAAATATAATAATGAATAATGTGATAACGCAATGGGTCAAAGACGAGACACGGTTTCGAGGTGAGGACACACCAGCAAGGTTAGATTTACTGTTCACCAAAGAACCCGATGTAATAGAATCATTGAAATATCACTGTCCTTTAGGAAAAAGTGATCATGTGGTCATTGAGTTCCAGATGTTATTAGGGAATGTCGAGCCAAGAGATGAGCTTCATAGACAGGGAAGATACAACTTTGGGAAAGCAAATTTTACAGGATTGAGAAACTTTTTTGAAAATGCGGATTGGAGAAAATTCAGAGAAACAAGAGAGATACAGAGGAAGTGGGATATCTTTCTAGACCTCTATTTGGGAGTGGAAAAATTTGTACCAAGAGTAAGAGGGAAAGAAAACAGGAAAAAGGAGTGGTTTAATAGAAGGTGTATGATAGCAAAAAAGAGAGAGATAAGGCGTGGAACACTTGGAGAAAGAGAGGTAACAACAGAACAAAGGAAGAATATAA
This sequence comes from Coenobita brevimanus, assembly GCF_032717465.1. Taxonomy (NCBI): domain Eukaryota; kingdom Metazoa; phylum Arthropoda; class Malacostraca; order Decapoda; family Coenobitidae; genus Coenobita; species Coenobita brevimanus. The sequence continues at coordinate 32,334,971 of NC_137024.1, forward strand.
AAGAACAAGAAATGAATACACAAGAATACGTAGAGAAGAAGAAAGGAATTTTGAAAAAGGTATAATAGACAAATGCAAGGATGAACCCAAACTGTTTTATAGATTTGTTAATGGCAAACTGAAACAAAAGGAAGGAATCACCAAATGGCAAATTCAAATTACGGGTGGGAAAAAATTCGGATTTTGGGTGGATTTTTTGGGGGGGCGAAGGTCCAGGCCCACAATGTCCGGTAAGTGGGCGTCCAGATAGTACGGGGATTACTGTATTCTTAGCAATATTGTAGAGATGGAATAATAGTGTAGAAGCATAACACATTGTAGTAATATATGTATAATGGAGTAAATACATGGCAGTAAAACTGAATATAGGATACTGCATAACATACTGTAGTAATACAGTGGCACAAATGTGTATATACAACAGACATACACATATATTTATGCAATGGTAATACTGCTAGGTCATACACTGTATGAACATATGTACGTGCTGTTATGCAGTAAAATTGAACATAGAATATTGTATATCATATTGTAATGATGTAGTAGCACAAATGTGCATGTACAGCAGACACATGCATATAATTATACAATAGTAACACAGTAGCAGCAATCATTGTATTATGAATCAGTCATCTATACCACTTGCTGTACATTACACAATATGTATTATAAATCCCCTCATCGTTTCCTACTGAAAAAATAATCTGTTAATTATCTAATCGAGTCATGCTGCGGTCGATGATAGTGATGATGCGCATTATAACTGGCTCTTGGAGAACAATAACTTTGCTCGTTGTTTCACTTATAGAAGGAGTTTATGCCGTATTGTGGCATTTGTAGCAACAGTTGTACCTATTTTTGTTTGTTATGCAGTCTTTTTTTAATTTTTGTATGCATTGATTTCCTATAGTTTGTTTTCATCATTTGTGTTCAGTTTTTCGGTGGTGTCCAAGATTGCATAATTGCTAGCTAATCCTTGGGACCCTTTTTAAGGCTTAGTTATGTTGCACAGTTATTACTGAAAATGATATTATAACCTCATATTTTGTTATTTTATATAAAAATATATATACAGTACAGTATTAACTATATACACTCACTTGTTCGTTTGTACCTCTGGTGGACATTGTATGTGTCAGCACTGTGTAGAAATCTTTGTCATCACGATTATGTGAAAGAGGTTGTTCATTCTTGCTTGTGTCATTCGTGTTGGCCATTTTTTTTTCTCTCTCTCTCTTCCTGATTTTCCTTGTAATTTAATTTTTCTGGTCCCACTAGATATCTTGAATTAATAACTGTTTATTACAGTTCTCTTAATCGCTCACTGGGTTAATGTGCTAGTATATTTTATTTACCACTTTGCAGATGGATTGTTGCGTAGTCCAATGCTGAGACATATTTTTGTATGTGGCAAATGTATAAATGGTAACAGTCGTTGGAAATAAATTAATGAATATATCTATCTATCCATCTATTGCCAGACACCTTAATCCCATACAGGGTGGCCACAAACAAATTGCCTCTACATCACCCTGTCCACTGCCATTTCACTGCCCTGCTCCCAGTTCACACACCCCTCTCTCATACACCTCTCCACTCCATCCCTCCATCTCATCCTTGGCCTTCCCCTCCATCTCACTGACATACACTCTCCTCGTCAGTCTCTCACATGGCCACACCACCTTAATGTGTTTCTCCTAACGCTTCCTATCACATCCACATCCACACCACAACGTTTCTTCAAATCCTCATTAATTTTGTCAGTCTGTCTCTCCATGTGACTTCACAGGCTTCTCTCAAATAACTCATATATACAGTATATAATTGTTATTGTTGGTGCAAGTACTTAGTGGTTGACTTATGTAGATAATTGAAGTAGGTTTATGTATGTAAATTGTAAATATAAAGCACGTTTTATATGTTTGTGCAGAATTTTTTTGTCTATCATTGTGTATTGTATAAATGAAGTAACTATTTAACTCACTGATTCACTGTGGTGGGAACGGTGTGAGTGGTGTTGTCAGACATGGGTTGATTGACGTGTTGTGGTTTTCTCAGCAAACGCTGAGCACAGCGCGTCGACTTCTCACCCTGGTAGCTGTAGTGAGTAAATGAGTAACGGTGAGTAATGTTGAGTGAGTAACGATGAGTAAGATGAGTAGTGAGTGAGGGCTCTGGTGAGTCGTCTGCTCCGTCATCCTGGCATCAGCGTGGTTGTGGTAATGATGGAGGGTGGTTGGGGTTGAAGGGTGGGATCAGGTGGGGGTTGATGTGGTAGTGGGTTGTGAGTCAGTGCTCTCTCTACAGCTCTGTTTCTTAGCTTTTAGTGGTTGTGGTTACTTGATAGGAGATTTGTAGGCTTCTTTTGATGCTTGTGATTTCTTGTTCAACGTTTAATTATAGTTTCTTGCTGTAAGGTGTTAACTAGAAGATAATGTTGGTTATCGTCTCGCCTGCTTGTTCCGTAGCAATCATAGATACTTGTAGTTCGTTGTTCTGCTGATTGTAGATTGACGTAGAAATTGGAAAGTTGGTTGTAACAATATATTGTCAAACCACTGCCATTATAAAGTTGTGAGGCGTCATGTGGCTCGAACTTGTAGTATTTTTTTTTTCTATCTTGATAATGTAGACTCAACTGTAGATTCGTAGACGTGGTTTGTACGTTCACTACCGCTAAAATAATGTATTGAGCTTGTAATTAATTAAATTGTAGTCGTAGCTGAGCTGTAGTTAACAGTGAGTTAATCTGTAGGAGATAATGTTAGTTGTACTTGTCGTTGATGACAGGAGAAAGATAAAGATGAGTTCTGGAGTTTGTTTGTAGTTTATTTCTTCAAAGAGGATATCTTTAAATTTATACTACGTATGTCTCACAAGAGCGTATTGAGGTGAGTGTGTTTTATGCTTGCTAACTTCGCGAGCCTGCCCTTTTCCTCACTGTGCTTCCCTCGAAAGTCTAGACCCCCTTCTTGCTCTCTCTCCTGACTCCTTCTGCCTCCTAACTCCTTCTCTCTCGTATAGGAGAGATTGTGTCACGTGTAATGCACGGTTGAGTAGAATTTTCTCTTCTGGGGGCTTTCCTCTCAGGCGTCACGAGATGCTGTCTGGCATTCCTCAGAGAATGTGCGAATGCCATTTCCTTCAGTCTCTAGCTGTGACTTTCACTTAACCTCTAGATTACATATGTACGCTACTAGCTATTATATATTGTATTATGATATTTTAGAGGCCTGACAGCAGTCTCTCAACAGGAGGGTTTTTATATCATCTTTTTATAGGCTAGGGAGGGAGCTTAGGAACATGTATACAAATCAAGCAGGGGTGAAAGTAAATCTGCATGACCCCACCACCTCATTGTTGTACTGTAGTTCTGTCTGTCTCTCTCTCTTTCCCTGATGAACCTTTTTGATCCAATTACATTTGATGTTGGTGGTAGGTGGTGGCAACCATTATCCACTTGCATGATGTAGTGCAGTCTACTTCTTCCTTCACCTTTATCATTGATTTTCTGTCTGCCTTCCTCTCTTCCTGTTTCTGCCGTCATTCCTGTCGCTTTTCAGTACTCTTCTTTTCTTTTCAGGCAACTTTACAATGAGTGACAAGCTTGATGGTTTCCTGAAAGCCAGGAAACCATTTACAATGCTGGGTGGTAACCATATAACCAACCCATATGTGTTCCCTAGAATCCCTTGTCAGCGAGTGGGCTGGTGTAGGGTAAGTGCCCCTCCCCATAAAACAATGCAGTGACAAAGAGCCACCCCATATGGGATTCTGGCATCTGGCTGTAGAGAGATAGATGGACATTTTATACATTTTTGTTCTTGGTATCTCTTGCTTTAACACTAGAGAGATTGGTAGTAGTGAAGGGGTTAATGAAAGCCATATCTAACTCCTCCAGTTAGAAGTCTCTCCGAAGGTAAATAAAATGGTCTGATTGTAGCAGTGCAGTAAACTCCCAATTATCCGGCATATTAGAGCCAAAGTCCTGCTGGATACTATCAAAATCCTGGATTATGCAAAACTTCCCTGTAAGGGCCCTTAACTCCCCTACCATATAATACTTATCCACTGTCTGACCCCAACAAAACACTTTAAAACATCAAAAAACAGGTAGTAGACGTTCCAAATAATAAAATACCGTAACGTACTGTTAAGGACACCAGAATTTTATGTACAGAAGCAATTTCACGTTGATGATGGGGATAATATCAAAGTCCTCCCAGCCGAGAAACCTGTTTTCTTTCACCTGGCAGTACTGTAAAAACACACACATTGCAAACCCCTCACCAAACACGTCTTGCATCATGCAGCACTAAGGTAGGATTGCTTATGTCCATACCATGCCATTACAATAATGTTTTGGAAGAGACTTGGAGTGCAGTGCAGGCTCCTTTGTATATTGGCACCATAGCGGCAGAGAAATACAATGGAGAGTGAGAGAACATCCACCTACCTACTGCCAGCCAATGAAAACTCTGCATCAGAGTTCTCCCTCCCTTGCCTTAGCCAGTCAGAACTCTTCTGCTCCCTACCACTTTATCTCCCTTCCCTACCCACCACCAGCACACTGTGAGCTGTGAGGTCCTCCAACTGTCAACACTCCACCACTTTCATGTTACATTACAGTATAACCCCGTTCTTTTTGTGCATTTCTTTCATTTTTGTGTGTGTGTGTGTTTGTGATTATGGTTGGGTGTTTGATGACAGAGCTGTCTCATGTCGGATAATAATGTACTTTTAGCCAGCAGAAAGGATCCTGCATGCTGGATAATATAAAAGATTTTATGCTTACTGTTGGATACCACTTTAATTCAGCCATTGGCTATGCCGGTTGATGTTGTGTGCCAGATAACTGTAAGTTTACTGTATAGAAGAACATAGGTAACTCTGCACTGTTGCAACCCACCATCTGACCAAGCAGACCCCACCTACCTGCACACCTAACCAAATGCAAAATGGCCCTCCCTACTCCCCCCCATTTTTTCTTTTAAAGGTGGGTGTAAGGAGAATGCCTGGACATAATCTGGGTCTTTCAGTCTCTTTGCACAGGTTGCATTGACTTTGTGCAAGGAGAATGCCTGGAGGACATAATCTGGGTCTTTCAGAGTCCTTGCACAGGTTGCATTGACTTTTTTTGTTGCTTTATTACTTATAAAAAAAAAAAAAAAAAATGCTTATGACACAGCATTCTACCTATCAAAAGGCACCAGTTCACATAACTATGAAATTTCATGACTATAGTGAATACTTTCTGAGTTCTGCCCAGAAACAAAATCTCTATACCAGCCGCCCTGCCACCGAGCACTACAGATGGATACCTATTGATTCCAGTGATAACAACTCCCTCCTCAGACTTTATCAGGTGGAGGGTAAAAAGACTGTAAATACAGTAGCTGTCAATGGACTTACTGTTGTAGCCCTAGAATTGTCTGGACATGAATCCAGTGGTCTGCAGGCTGAAGTTGCCCTTGTCACGCAGTTCGCTCTCCTCTTTTGGGGGGAGAGGGAAGGAGTTGAGAGGCATTTGTGTAACCAGACTAGAACTGTTTGAATTATGCTGGTGCCAGTGCCTGAAAGCGCTTATCTCCAGCACCACATCATTAGAATGGAGGAAGTTAACCATCACCACCTTGCCAAATGCTTAGCACACAACAGAAGGATGAATGCACAGAACCCCACAATCACATTTAGTTCTGTTACATTCCTTAAACCCTCCGTCCCCATCCTCACTTGGCCTTGACCCAGCTAACTGCACGTAATTTTTAAACAAGAATAGGGAACTGTGTTATTCCACCATCTTGTTTTTGTTTTTCACATTTTTTCTTTCTCTTCACCCTTTCACAAAGATGATTTAGTTCATTTGTGCTACCTCCAGATTTTATTCAGCTTGTGAGGCTTTCTGAAATGGAGGGGTCAATTATAGCTTTTATTAACCCCTTCACTACTAGATGACTTTCCTAAGCTGACTATGATCTGCAGAGATAGCAAGAATTGAAAGTACTGTAGGTCACTGGATTGAAGGAGTTAACCCTGACCCAGGTGACACACTAGTGACCACAGGCTATTTCTTAACAGGCAAGTGAATGCCATGCACCGCTGTATTGTCAAATACACGAAGAAATGTGATGACCCAACCCCTTCCAACATCCTGGACTCGCTGATCACTCAGATGCTCAAGGTTACCCCATGCTGGGAGACGAGTGGCGCCCCCCTGCACCTACTACCGCACCTCCTCACACTGCTGGCAGCTGCTCTCACTGCTGCCAACATCCTCCTTTAAGATGCAAACATCCTTTTCTGATTTGCAGACATCTGGAATCCTGTAGACTTCTCAATAATTTCTCTGGTAAAAAAAATATATATTTTCCAGTAAAAACATTTTCAGCCTTTGTGCATTTGGCAATATATTTTCTAAACTTGTCTACAAAAGTTTTTCAGAAATTATTTAATGATTTCCAGTATTATTTTGGTAACGGGTAACTATATCCAGTTCATTCCTTTTGTAAAATCAGTTTGTATGTAGTATATTTAGTATAACATTTTCTGTTGTTATGCCCTAATGTGCAGTATTATTTTGTTCAGGCTGAACTGTGATAGTAATGCTCTTGAATCTCAGCTTACTATACTAGTCCAACTTTTTAAAGTTCTTTATACATTTTTTACAGTCACATTCCACCATGCTCAGTAATGTGTTTTTATTACACTGATTCTTTGGTTATCATTCACAAATGGTATGGAACATGGTGCATGGTAATGGAACTGCATGATAACAAAAGAGAAGAAACTATAGGGTTTATCCTAATTGGTAATAGGCATCCCCATTGAAAGCCCAATTTTCCCCTTGTACAACAGTTTAGACTTACCAAATACATCTGTATGGCTAAGTATCAGAAGCACACATAAGCATGGTTAGGTTAATAGAAAGTGATAAAAAGGGCACAGTAAGGAAGAAACACTTACCATAATGAGACTTTATGGGCCAGAGGTAAGGGGTTCTGAGGTTAGAGGATGTATAATTAGTGGTCTCCTCCACCTGGGATTAGTTCTCCAAGTAGGGCCTCTTCTTTGAATCCCTCAGTCATCAGAAACCACTGATACTGCACCATCATTGTTGGCAGAAACCATCTCAGGTGTGCAATAATGATGCTTTTTAGCCAAAAAATGGGCGATAATGGGAGAAGTGCAGATTTCCATCTTGCAGTGATAACAAAAACTGCTATAACCAAGTGCACGATAACCAAAGGATCACTGTATTCTGTGTACTTGTGGTTAAATTTTGCAGTTGGAATATTTTCAATTTGAGGCTAATTGGTTCTTGGAAAATTTGAGTATCAATAAGAATTTGCAAGAATGTTTTTATTGTGCTATTAATTTTGGTGCCCTCTGGACGAAGGCATTTCTGTGTTTATAGAACTGTACTTTGTTTAGGCTCCTAGCACCTTAACAACCTGTGTTCCTTTTTGGTTTCAACCATTGCATCTAGGGTCTTTGGTGGGATTAATGCTCGACCCCCAGGCAGTAGCATGCACTTTAACCCACTAGACCACAGTGGCTACATTGTACAATGTGTTATTTATGGAAATAACTGCCAGATACTTCATATGTTATGATACTGTAAGGCAGAGGGAAGTTGTTAACTGTTGCAGTGATAAATTTACAACATACTGATATTTAACCTTCAGAGGTAGGGACTAGTCATCTGAAATTTTTATTAGCTCGTATCAATAGGTTTAACCTTATGTGAGGGAGGTACAGGAGACATTCCCTCCAATTTGCAGTGTTTATAACTTAAAAGTTAAGAGATATATGTTGTATATGAATAAGCCTTTGAGGTACCATTGCTTTCTTGCTGGAATGTTATATTTTGAATGTAAAACTAAATCAGATGTATCAAAGAAACTGATGTAATTATCACTTTAACCTCTTCAGTCTGATGAAGTATCTTTTAATTTTGTCTTGGTACCTCTACATGGTTACAGTGGATCATCCATATTCATAGGTTAATAAAACCATCTCTAAATACACTATACCTTATTGTATTTGATATCATATGAGAGGAGGAGCCGTATATAAAAGTTTGAAAGCTGGCAGCTGATTGGTTGTCTGAGTGCACGCATTAGCACTGATGTATTTTTAAATTATAATTATAAGGGTTACAGTAACCATTTTTGATGATAAAATTGCACAAATAAAAAATATATACAGTAAAAGTCCCCCAGTCCGACCACCAATAATCTGAAAATCCCAATACTCCGAAATTGTCAATGCGATTCCCCCCCCCCCCCACCTGGGCTTTATCGAAGGGTTTATCTGGCTTGGACTTGCCCTTGGACTTGAATGTACTTGCCTGCAGCTAGTCATCTACACTTCTATGCATTTCCGGTAGTAAAACAATAACCCATACCATTTTAAGTGTTTATTTAATGATCATGTACATATTTCTAATGTTTTCAAAGAGCCCTCCCAATAGTCTGAAAAAAACAATAGTCTGAATGACCCTCGATCCTCTGCAATTCAGATTACAGGACTTTCACTATAGGTATTTGCATAGATTAATAATAATAATAATAATAATAATAATAATAATAATAATAAAAAGGCCTTACAAAGTCTTATCAGAGGTCCTAGGGATATGTGAAATGTTCAGTTCTCCTGCCAGATCAACATATTGTTGTAATAATGACGTGTAATTTACCTTAATTTGCCTTAACATGGAGAAAAAATCAAGGATCTCCTAAAACTTTGTCCAAAAGCATTGATATGGCAGGAAACATGAAAATTTCACATGTATGTAGGGTATATGATACACGTTGTTGGGCCTCATTTTAAAATTAATCTCTCTCTCTCTCTCTCTCTTTCGGGGGCGCGGTAGCGCAGAGGTAGAGCATCGAGCTCGTGGCTGGGGGGTCGCAAGTTCTAGCCTCGCCCAGGTCTACCATGACCGGGAGGGGTAGCTCCCTCCTGTAACCTAGCAGGGCTGTATGGCCTTTGATACCTAGCTTGGGGAATTCACTTCTCCATTCTCTCTCTCTCTCTCTCTATCTCTTTTACACACATTTCATGTATATACAGGGAGGTCCCGAAGATAAGAGCAGTTAGGTTTTGTTTGGCAGAGTCGTATAATGAATTCTTGTATAATGAAACACGTAACTAATGGTAAAATATTGGTTGAGTTCAAGGACCCCATCAAAGGCAAGTTTTCAAGCTAAAATATATGATACCAAATGCAACAAACATATCTATATTACTGAACTGTAGAGAAAGCAACCTGAAAGAGCAAATAGTATGCAAATAATATGACTGCTCATTAATTAAACAAATAAAACATGCATAACACTCATCTGTAGGTGGTAATGTTGTGTTGGAGGTGGGAAGCAGGATGCCAGATTCCCAAACCCATATTATCGTACCCGGCATGTTAAAATTATCGCTTTTTTATCCAAATTATTGTACAGTACTCATAAACAAAGGCATTTTGTCACATAAATTGGTAATTACTGTGGAATTAATATATTTATATGTGGAGTGATTAATTAATGTTACTGAATTTGTTGAACTGTTAAGTACCCACTAGATTATAATACTGTACTGGTTATCGTAAAAGTTACTAAATCCTACTGTTGTACTAGTCGTGCAGTAGACTTGTTAATTTTGCAATCCCTAATTTATTTGTCAGATTATGAAATTATGAAAGTTACCACATTATCGCATGCATGCAATTGCAAAGTGTGCCAAAATATTGCATTTTGCGATAAGTATCACACTTCTGGCAATGCTGCAGCTGAGCAGTCCTGCTATTTCTATCCGAGGTTGAGAGAAAACGGCGGTGACTGCGTTTTCTAGGATGACTGAGTTAGAATCCTCCCAGCTTGCCCCAGACTGAATGTTGCATCATTGGATTTTTGAGATCGTATAATGAAATTACAGTAGTCCCTAATTTACCCAGGTCATATCATCGGTTTCTTATATATCGAGTGATCGTATAACAGGACCTACCTGTATATATATATATATATATATATATATATACACTGTAGATAGGTAGATAGATAGATAAAATGTGGGTAATAATTTCATAAAAACAGTTATTATACAGGCTTACCTCAACTTATGAGCATTCAAGATGCAATCATTTCAAAGATTTGAACTCATAAAAAATAATGAACATTTCACAGGTACGAACGTAACCACGAAAAACTGAGTTAGCTTGTAGCAGCCCGTTGCAACCACTTTTGAATGTGGCGGGTGATGGTAGTTGTAAGGCGGGTCGCTAGGCGACAGTGTGGGTGCTAGGGGGCTAACCTGCCGTCTTTTGTTTTTGTTTTGTTCACCTGGAGGAGAGAGGATCACTGCTCATTGTGCTTTTAGTACTTTCACTCCATTTAATATGGCTGATAAATGCAAGCTTGTTGATAGTGGTGCTTCTTGCTCATCTAGGAAGCGACGTGCCATCTCTATGGAACTATCAAGGGGATAACAGGTGCCTTTGGAATGACTGAGAAAGGGGTTGCTTCTTTTGAAGAACAGGATCCGAATGCTGACCAGTTTGGCAGAGTCTGTGCTGCTGTGCATGATGCCCTGGCCTACTATCGTCCCATCCTTGATGAGAAAAAGAAGAACGTTTCCCAGTTGTCAATCATGAGGTTTTTCTCAAGGGTAGAAATGAAATTAGACGAACCACAGCCTTCAGTCTCCTTTGCTGAGCCTTCAGCCACATTCGTTCAGCCTGCTTTTCCTGAAAATCCCGACTTGCCCACTGCTTTCTCCTCACAAGCATCTTCCAACTAACTCCACTCCTCCGCCTGTTTCCTCTCACTTCCTGCAAGTCCTGCTATGTCTGCCCTCAGGTGAACTACAGTAATGTCTATAACATAAGATAACTCTGTTATCGTTTATGTCCGTTGTGTATTTACAACTAGGAAAACAAAATGCAATGCATGCCACATCCACATCTTCACAAGTGGCAAACGTTCCATTATCTTTTGTCAGTTGTAAAATAGGCATCAGACAATAGCAGGAACAGAGTTGTGTCTTATACTGTATGTTTTTCTTGTGTTAATTTATGCATTTCGTAATACAATATAAACTGCTTAAGAACATTTAAAACCCGACCAACAGATCAGTGAACAGGACTGTATAGTGTTTAATATGTTGTACATGTAATACTGTAAGGGATTTTCATTTTGCAAACAAAATCAACTTGCGAACAACCTCTTGGAACCAATGGGGTGCTTCTAAAAAGCCTAGTATTCCGTCAGATGGCTCCACTGTAGCAGTAGACACATTCCCGCGCTGTTTAAAAGGCATAATTTTATTTGTTAAATATTTACACTGTTGTGTGAAATTGTGAATCATGGTAACGTCATATGCCGTTATATAAATAATACAAATAGAACACGTATATATAACATATCATGAATTGTTTATATTTATCATAAACTGAAATTAAAATATCACTGATGGCATGTGATGGCAATCCGCCATTTCAGTGGTCCTATATTATTTAATTTTGCTACATTTAGTGCAAGTTAGATTCTTAATACATAGTTTGTTCAGAGTGTAAAGTACGCCTAGTGGGTATCTTGACTCATCCAGTCTCTGTGTGGGCAGAAATTTAATGTTGAGTAAATACTGGCATTCACCATCATAAATCATCAGGTCTGAGGAACCGTCCCAAAACCAAGATCGTTTACGCGTCATTTTTTGCCCGGTCTGACGGAGGACAGACGACTGTGGAAGGTAAATAAGTCAAGACATCGCCTCCAAGTGATCCACAAGATTCACACGGAGTCAAGTTCAGTATTCACGATTATATATATATATATATGCAAACGTGACAACACATGACGAGTAAATACTACTGCATCCTCTTAAATGTCTACCCCCAGTGAGATTGCATCCAGGTCAAGAGGACTGGTATGTGCACAAGCTACTGACTCAGTCAGTGGAAGATCTTACAAACATATGTGTGTGGACAGGTGGGCTGGAGACAGTTCTCACATGACCATACCATTAGGGACTTGCCAAGAGGGGGAAATGTGTGTGAGATATTGATGATAAGATGACCTTAAGGTATTTATTTGGTAGGCACTTGGTGAAATGTAAAAATTAAAATAACCACTAGTTCTCAACAGAAAAAGACAAAACTTCACTGTAACACTTTATTTACAAAAAGCTACAATGATACATATGAATATGACTCACTCATGGTGCAAGGAAGCTGCAGGGGAAGGTCTCTCTCTCTCTCAGGTCAACAGTCAGGAACTCACATTACTGAACTATGTGTGTTTGTGGGTGTGTCCATTTACGACAGTAATGTAACCAATGTCGGGTACAGGGACATGAGAAATGGGCGTAGCTTAGTTAACAGCTAGAGAGGCAAGATGTGGGAATGACAATTACACAAAGATATCGCTCAGTGATAAGTGCCTATACATGGTCACTTATGAACCAATGACGAATGTTATGAATATAGCTCGTTTCTACTCTGAGTGAATCCGTGACATTACACGCCATCAAAATAAAATTTTTCATGGAAACTTGACATCCCTCGTGAAAAAACTTAAACACGGGACTGTCTTGTGGTGCGCATGCATGAAGGAAGCGAGCAAAATGTTGAATGCCAGTATTTACTCAACATTAAATTTCTGCCCACATAGAAACTGGATGAGTCTAGATACCCAGGAGGTGTACTTTACAGTCTGAACAGACAATGTATTAAGAACCAAATTTGCACTAAATGTAGCAGAAATTAAATAATATAGGGTCACTGGAAGGACGGGTTGCCATCACATGCCATCAGTGATATTTTAATTTCCGTTTATGATAAATATAAACACTTCACAATACGTTATATATACGTGTTCTATTTGTATTATTTATATTTTGGCATATGACATTACCATGATTCACATTTTCACACAACAGTATAGATATTTAACAAAGAAAAATATGCTTTTTAAACAGCACGGGGAATGTGTTTACTGCAACAGTAGAGCCATCTAGCGGAATACTAGCTTTGAAAGCACCCCATTATGTTTGTAATTTGAGGTATACCTGTACCACTCGTAAACAGTTAAAATACATGTTACTAATGAATGCATTCAGACAGCCAGTCATCTGCCAGCTTTCAAAAATGAAGACTCTTCCTCTCTCAGAAGAGGTTGAAAAGGCTATAGTTTAAGGTATGTTTGAGACTTGAGATGAATTAATAACCTGTTAAATAATCTAAAAATATGTTTCAAACAAGTAGGTGATGTTTGGGGGTACTACAGAGAGTGTTTAACCCTTTGACTTCCATGATCAACCTATTATATACAGTTTATACAGGCATGCCTCGGTTTAACGATCTAATTGGTTAGGTAAAACGCCATCGCTAGGCAGGGTATCATATATCGGGGTACTTTTAACATGTATTTCAATGTGGACTGTTTACCAGCCTTGGGTTTCCCCCTAAACCAAGTCCAAAACCCACCCAGATGAGCCCAAAAACAGGTTTAAAGGCAATCTAAATGGCTTAACACAGGGGTTCTTAACCTGGGGTCCATGGATGGGCTTCAGGGGATCCGTAAAGGTGAGAATAATTGAGAACAATATAGTGATATTGCGTGATGCCATTTGGCATCATTAGCTCCCCCCCCCAACAACAACAACAACAACAAATCGAAGAGTCTTGAATAATTCTTTTGTTCACTGACACAAGCCTACCCTCGTCAGGCAAAGGGAACTATGGGTGCTCTGATTCCGTTTGCCACTACATGCCATTGTGAGTCAGGGTTTTCAGTGATTGTTTCTATCAAAATGAAAAGTCAAAATCAACTGGATGTCAACAATGACATGCGTATTGCCTTATTAAAGACCACTCCACAATTACATCTTCTTATTCAGGCCAAACAACAACCCTCTCATTGAAGAGAACTTTTGAGCAGAATTAAAGTTTTGTTTTGTTTAATTTGCACAGGTTGGATGCTTATTTTTTCATCGAATGGCCATTAGTTTTTGCATGAAAAACAGTGAGAAACAATTTTTTGTAAAGACTGTTTTATACTTTGTGTATGTCATACACTACGTGAGGCAGTTTTCAATAAAATAAAGTATATTCTTTGCATGCACAATGCTGTGGTTATGTGCTTATGTGTATTTTTGTAGGGAGGGGGTTCATAGCTTTCACCAGATTCTCGAAGGGGTCCGTGACTCAAAAAAGGTTAAGAACCACTGCCCTAACAGCTGTCAAGGAAGCTAACCTAAGGCTAACACCTGTAAATATCTCACTAAAACCAACAAATCAAATCTGAATATCATCAAACATAAGTCTGGAAAATATCAAGCTTAGTAAACTGTACCCCCAAAATGACAAAGTTCACCCCACCTATGGCTAAAACACATTAATTGAAGCCTAAAAACAGTTCATAAATCAACCTAAACATACAATTTTAGTCTAAAATATCATCAAAATCGGTAAGAAAAATCAAAACCCATCGTTAAACCGGGGTTTGGCCATCGTTAGGTAAGGTATGGTGGTATTTCTACCCCCATAGTTAAGCCGGGGTATTGCATCTAGGGGTATCGTATATCGAGGTATTAGTGTGTGTGTGTGTGTATGTATATATATATATATAAATAAATAAATACAGTATATATATATATTTATATATACCAAGTAAGACATCTGCAGGCGATATTGGACATTGCAACTTCCAAAACGGTAATAAAATGAATGTGGTAAATACTCTTCTTAACATAATACAAATTTTCGGCCCACCTCAGGCCATCATCAGGTATTACAATTGTCCTATCCAGTCAGATTTAATGAAAAGAAGAAGCCAAGACTTTATTGAAACATAAAACTAAAGAAAAGCAAGTAAAATCAACCCTCCTCCCCATATAAAAGCTCAAAAAGAAATGCCAAGAACTGCTCAGGGAAGACCGAAAGAAACCTACTCAAACCCCAAACTGAAACACCACTTGTCTGTTCAAACACTAAACTCAAACCCCCTAAACTGAAGTAAACAAACCAAATCCATCTGTAGGTTCGAATAAGTAATCCATTAAGTATTATTAACTACATTAATTTGAGGTCTATACTTTTCTGTATTGTATTTTTTCTTCAAGTAAAGCATCAACTGAATTACTGAATAAGGTTTATATCCAAGGGATGGTTGGGGTTGATTGCTCATGTAATGCCACTCAGGGATGAGTGAGGCTGGTCACTCTCATCTTAAATGTCGGGACCAACTGCCTAGCCCCGGGCTCGTACGCTCCTCATGGGGCAATGTAGGATTGGATGATGGATGGATGGATGGTTACTACCTGGAAATCATTGCAAGAGAAAGGGTGGTCATGGGTTAATGAATGCTCTCTAATAGCTGAAAATGCCATCTGATGTAAATATTGACCTGTTCTGTAGCTCTTTCCTATATTTTCAGATATTCTTATTTTGAATGAACGACTTGTACATTCAGTATACCCAGCCTTACAACTAGGACATGTAAATTTGTAAACAACATCCGAACATAGAGGAGCAGGCACCCTGTTTTTGTGATTGAAAACATTCTTTATCTTAAAGTCTTCAGTGAGTTTAATCCTAAAATTTGCAGACGGGAAACTGTTTTTTAATTCTTTAAGTACCAAATTGCGAAACTGATTACAGTACTGGTTTTTCCATAGAAAAGCATTTGAACATATTTAACTAATTTTTTCACCTCAAAGCATACGGATTTACTTTTTAGTTTCATATAGAGGAAAGACTTTAAATACTTATCATATCTGTATATCCGATAATTATTGTTAAGAAAATAATCCCCAAGTTTAAGAAATTCTTCATGCAGAGTTATATAATTCGAACAAACATTGTACGTTCTGTTCAGTAAAGTTCTGATTGAATTAATTTAGTTTATCATTGGACAAAAACTGTACCAATTTAAGCCTTGACCTGTGAAAGTTGGTTTTCTGTTTACTTCTGTCATTAGTCCTTCATTATTTTTGCAATTTTTATATCTAAAAATGATATACAGTACTTTCATTATTTTCTAATTCACATGTGAACCTTATATTATTATGTTTGTTAATATAAACTTAGGGATTGTAATATAAACTTAGTGTTCTTAAACTCAGGGATTATTTTCTGAACAATAATTATTAGATACACATATATGACAAGTATTTAAAGTCTTTCCCCAATACAAAACTAAAAAGTAAATCTGTATGCTTTGAGGTGAAAAAATTGGTTAAATATGTTAAAATGCCTTTCTACGGAAAAACCAGTTATCAGTTTCACAATTTGGTAGTTAAAGAATTAAAAAACAGTTTTCCGTCTGTAAATTTTAGGATTATACTTACTAATGACTACATAAAGGATGTTTTCAATCACAAAGACAGCGTGCCTGCTCCTTTATGTTTGGATGTTGTTCACAAATTTACATGCCATAGTTGTAAGGCTGGGTATACTGAATGTACAAGTTGTTCATTCAAAATAAGAATAACTGAACATATGGGAAAGAGCTACAGAACAGGTCAATATTTACATCAGATGGCATTTTCAGCTATTAGAGAGCATTCATTAACCTATGACCACCCATTCTCTTACAATGATTTTCAGGTAGTAACTAAATTCAGTAATTCAGTTGACACTCTACTCGGAGAAAAATTACTAATAGAAAAATATAGACCTGAAATTAATGTAGCTAACAATGCTTAATGGATTCTTTGTTCAAACTTACAGATGGTTTTGGTTTGTTTGCTTCAGTTTAGGGGGTTTGAGTTTAGTGTTTGAACAGACAAGTGGTGTTTCAGTTTGGGGTTTGAGTAGGTTTCTTTGGGTCTTCCCTGAGCAGTTCTTGGCATTTCTTTTTGAGCTTTTATATGGGGAGGAGGGTTAATTTTCCTTGCTTTTCTTTAGTTTTATGTTTCAGTAAAGTCCTGGTTTCTTCTTTTCATTAAGTCTGCGCTGACTGGATAGGACAATTGTAATACCTGATGTGGGCCGAAAATTCGTATTATGTTAAGAAGAATATTTACCACATTCATTTCATTATTATGTATATATATACAAATATATACATATATATACAGTACATCCCTCTAGTATGCACCTATATGGGCAGCAGAGGACGTTGTGTACAAGGAATTTGTGTACTCTGAATACATAAACTTATGGAAAAAATTACATATGGGCGCACCCCCCTTCATGGGCAACCCTTGAGACGCCTTTCAGACCTAAGTACAGTAAACCCTCATTATACAATGCCTCATTGTACGATATTTCGCTTATACAATGTCAAAATTTTAGTACCCTATGCCCACTATACAATGGGAACGATTTGCAACAACGATGGATCATCCGCGGCTCAGTGAACAGCGAATGTGCAAACACAACAAAAATGTCCTCACACTGTCGGCATTAGACCACACACACTGTCCACCAGTCCAGCCTCATTAGCTAGCCCTGCCCAGCCAGCTAGCCCAGTCTTATCGCTTGGTCCAGCCCCATCAGCCAGCCCCACCCAGCCAGCTATCCCAGTCTCATTCGCCAGTCCAGACTCATCAGCCAGCCCTGTGCAGCCAGCCAGCCCTGCCCAGTCAGCCAGTTCTGCCAGTGATGAGTGAGGGCTGTGAGGCCCTAACTGTCCCTTAGCCTCGCAGGGGACATCAACAATCCTATTTACTTAAGTAATAGTAAGAACTACTGTATACTGTTAATATCATGTTTTTCCCCTCTTTATTCATTATGAATGTGTTACTTTACATGTTTAAACATAAGGATATTTCATGTATGTGAGTGTTAAGGTGTGTGAATGTGCGAGTTTAGGCAGGTCTGGGAACGTATCCCCATTGACTACATGTTATAACAGGTTCACTATACAATGGATTGCTATACGATGGGGTTTTCAGGAACGGAACCCCATCGTATAATGAGTGTTTACTGTATTGTACTATACAGAGAAACTATCTAAGACATATTACCTAAGATAATAATGTGCTTTAGCCATTATGGCTTTACTAGGTAAATCAACAAGAATATGGCTTAACTAAACCAACAAGAATATGGCTGCTCACCTTTACCCATTATCGCTTCTTGGGGGGGCAATGTTGCGTACTCGAGGTAACCCCGGATTTGGTCCACTCTTCGCTGCCTGTCTCGCTTACAAGGAGTTCAGTTTGCATACTTAACCCGCACCGTCCCAAGGACGTACTGTACTTCCACGTCCTCACGTTTTGTCACAGCTAATCCCGAGGACGTACTTCAACGTCCTGCAATTGCAAGGTTCATAATTTCCACAATTTTCAATTTTCGTGAGTCATTTTTGGTACGTATACACGGGACACCTTCCTCAACAAGATGCCAGGCAGAGACAATGCCTTACCCAGCATGACCTCCTCCCCCCCCTGCATGCCCTTTTCTCAGCAATTCACCTGTTATCAGTGACCTGGCCAGTATAGCCATGTCATGCCACGGTACGAAATTCAGGGCCAGAGTGATTCCCCAATCAGTGACAATGTGGAGGACAAACTTTACATAGCATTAGAGGAAGAAACAGTTAGAAATGATGATCAGGTAATGTGGCAAAAAAGGTCAGGTATTAGTGAGTGAAACAATGCTTATAATGCCTATATTACTGCTTGAAAACCAATATACTCTTGTACTACATATAAATTCGTAACAGTAAATAAATAAATACCGTTTATGAGTGGTGTGAAATAGTTATCCTCCCATAGAACTCGTTTTCTTTGGTGCCAGCCTGATAGAAAACCCAGTAAGGTAAGGAGGCTCTCCTACCTGTAATGAATATTTTAAACCTCAGGTGAGCAATTTCTCTATGAATTTTCGATGTTTCTCACCAAAAGCGAAAGTTTTAGCAAAAAAAAAAAAAAAAGGGTCAAAAAATGGTCGGGATTGGGGGGTACCAGTGGTCAAAAAGTGGTCGGGACGGGGCGGGTTAAAAAAAAAAAAAAAAAAGGTCCTCCTGTACATAGGGGATCGTGTACTCGGAACTCACGTACTGTGGGAATGTACTGTATATACAGTATATATATATATATATATATATATATATATATATATATATATATCAGAGTTACTATGTTTTGCAGCAAGTGACTTCTGTACTACAGTACATTGCTTGTGCTTCCTCTACAGCAGTTTTTGAATATCATTTGACCATTTTTTTTTTTTTTTTAATTATGGACAAATACATTTAATATATACATATGTATACTTTATACATACATACTTACATCATCTAATCCTGTGTTACCCCATGAGGAGTGTAGGAGCCCAGGGCTAGGCAAGTGGAGTGGCATTATGTAAGCAATAAACCTAAGTCATCCCTTGGATATAAACCACACAGGCTCAATCTGGTTGGAGCACCTTAATTACTCACTAAGCCACCAGGCGCCATAGTTTGGTTACATGGTTATCACCCAGCTTAGTAAATGATTTCCTGGTGTACAGGAAACCATTTGGCCTCTCACTCAGTGTACTGTAGAGTCACCCATAGACAGAAGGAAGAGGAGAGAAAGAAGGAAGGGCGAGGAAAGGGCCGCCACCCAAGAGCAGAACTACATCAAGTGAATGGATGGTGAGCGCTCCCACCTACCACACTGTACAGTATATATATATACAGTATATATATATTACATACAGGCCGAGGATGAGATAGAGGGATGGAGTGGAGAGGTATATGAGAGAGGGGGATGTGAGTTGGAGGCAGGGCAGTGAAATGGTGGGGGACAGGGCGACGTGGAGGCGATTTGTTTGTGGCCACACCGTATGGGATTAAGGCGTCTGGCGATAGATAGATAGATAATATATATATATACATACGTGTTCCCTACGTGTCAACAAGTGGGTTGGTGGAGGGTTAGTGCCCCTCCCCGTAAAACAACTAACTCAAAGTCAAATGGCCACCCTTTACGGGATTGTGGTGTCTGGCAGTAGATAGACAGATAGATAGATGTATATGTATATTTATATATAGGCATACCCTGGTTTAATGATGTAATTGGTTAGGTAAAACCCCATTGTTAGGTGGGGTATTGTATATTGGGGTACTTTTAACATGTAAAGTAATGGGAAGTGTTTACCAGCTATGGGTTTCCCCCCACACCAGGTCCAAAACCCACCCAGATGAGCCCCAAAACAAGTTTAAAGCCAATCTAAATGGCCTAACACCTGTAAAAGAAGCTAACCCAAGCCTGACACCTGTAAATAACTCACCTAAACCAACAAATAAAATCTGAAATTCGTCAAATATACTGTAAGTCTGGATAAAATCAAGCTTAGTAAACGGTACCCCAAAATGACAATGTTCACCCCACCTATGGCTAAAACACATTATTATAAATCTAAAAACAGTTTATAAATCAACCTGAACACACAGTTTAATTTCAGATATCAAAATTGATAAATAAAAAATCAAAACCCATCTTTAAACTGGGGTTTGGCCATCAGTAGGCAGGGTATGGTGGTATTTCTATCCCCATTGTTAAGCTGGGGTATCGCATCCAGGGGTATCGTATATTGAGATATTGCTGTGCATATAATACGGTATACACCTATAATATATATCATACATACATACATCATCTAATCGTGTGTTGCCCCACGAGAAGCATAGGAGCTCAGGGCTGGACAAGTCGGTCCTGACATTTAAATTGGGAATGGCCAGCCTTAATCATCTCAGAGTGGCATTACATGAGCAGGAACCCCAACCACCCCTTGGATATAAATATACACAGGCTCAGTCTGACTGGAGTGCCCTAATTACCCACCAAACTACCATCTAATTTGATTATATGGTTACCACCCAGCATAGTAAATGGTTTCCTGGTGTACGGAAAACAATTAGAGTTGTCACTTAGTGTAGAGTGACCCAGAGACAGAAGGAAGAGAAAAAAATGAGGGAAAGGAAGACAGAAGAGGAAGGAAAGAAAGAAGGACCTAAGATAGGAAAGGGCAGTCATCTGAGAGGAGCACTACATTGAGTGAGTGGTTGTTGAGTACCCCCAGATATACAGTACGGTAATCACTTGCGTATCCGAACCTGCATTATACTCGTACGAACCAAGACATTTTCTGAACTTCCACATTGAATAATTAACAAATCCATCCATCCATCATCCAATCCTGTGTTACCCCATGATGAATGTATGAGCCCAGGGCTAGGCAAGTTGGTCCTGACATTGAGATGAAAGTGACTAGCCTTACTCATCCCTGAGTGGCATTACATGAGCAGTAAAGCCCAACTAACCCATGGAGATAAACCTACACAGACTCAATCCAATTAAAGCACCTTAATTACCCACAAAACCACCAGGTGCCATAATTTGGTTATATGGTTACCACCCAGCATAGTAAATGGTTTCCTGGTGTACAAGAAACCATTTAGCTTGTCACTCCGTGTAAATAATAACAAACACGGGAAAAAAATTATAATTTCATGTGCATGACAGAACTCATGTGGTGGCCGCGAATCGAAATAATAACAGACACCCACGCTGCGTCGCATGCCTCGTATGTTCTCCTCTTTTAATCAGTGCTCAATCAGTTATGCATCATGCCTCCCACGAAGTACAAACACCCTCGTAATATTCTGATCCTAGAGAGGAAGAAAGAGATAATCCAGCGGCATGAGGAAGGCTGGTCAGACAGTAAAATCTATCTATCTATCTATCTATTGCCAGACGCCTCAATCCCGTTTGGGGTGGCCACAAACAAATCGCCTCCAAGTCACCCTGTCCCCCGCCATTTCACTGCCCTGCTCCCAACTCACACCCCCCTCTCTCATATACCTCTCCACCCCATCCCTCCATCTCATCCTCGGCCTCCCCCTCCTTCTTCCCCCCTCCACCTCACTCACATACAGACAGTAAAATAAGACAGGATTATGGCCTGGCTAAATCAACTCTCTACAGTATCAAGAAAGCCGAGGACAAAATCAAGGCTTACACCAGTAAGCATACCAGTGCTACTAAGACGTCAAGGACTCAAACAAGAAAATCAGCACCCCATCCAACCACAATACCCATGAGTGATGATGACAGTGAGGTTGAGATTGAGAAGGCAGGCTTGTAAATTGTTGAGTAACGTAATGTACCTATACTGTACAGAAAATTTTATGCCTAAAATGCTATATTTGTCATTACCCGAAGTTTTGCAATATCCGACCCTCCTTTGACTCAGTTAGTTCAGATATGCGAGTGATTACTGTGTGTATGTATGTGTATACTGTATAGGGTGAGCTGCCCAATGCAGATGCAAAAATTGGTACTCCCCCCCCCAAAGTTGCAGTCTGTAACATTGGAAATTGGGGGTGGGGGGGACAAATAGCAAAAGGCTTATATTTTCAAAGAATATCAACAATTTTTTTGTATCTGTTATTGTTTAAGAGAGAGAGGAGAGAATTAAGACATGCATCTCCTTAGGTATCACAAAACCCTTAAGAGATGCACCTTGACCTAAAGAGATTTGAAGTTTGCCCCCCCCCCCTTTTTTTTTTTTTTTTTTATGAAGACAAAATAGTAATCCCTCAATTATCTGACATAATAGTGCCAAAGGCATGTCTCGATAGTGGACCCGTCTGGATAATGGAAGTCTCCCCTGGCCCCCCTTCGTGTAAATCCTAACTTTGAAAGCCAATGTAAAAGGCCACTACAGTGCAACGTACAACACTCATTCCAAGAGTTTTACACTACTCTTTCTGATCAAGCAGACCTATAAACCACAGCCAAACAATTAACATATCAAGAAGACCCATCAACCACAGACAAGCAATCACCACTGCAGGGCCATACCTCACAAAAAAAAAAAAAAAAAAAAAAAAAAAAAAAAAAAACACCCTGCTGGATGAAAATGTTACCTCAGGCATGATTTCCACCCGTACAGAAGCATTTTGTCTGGATAAAATGGAAAAATGTTTGATTAATGGTTTCAGACAGTCAGATCAGAGTATCTGCATAATACTGTAGATCATTTGGATAATGGATATCCCGGATAACTGAGGGATTACTGTACAGTATACATTCCATATATAAGAACTAACCTCATAGATACTGGAAAAAGAGAATGATTCTTTTGGTTATAAGCTTACAATGTTTAGGCAACAAAACTGACTGACATATGACATAAAATGCAATATAAATAAAAGAGACAGAAATTGTAACTAAATGTACTCATTTGCTGCAATGTCTCATTGTAGGCCATTAAGATCAGAGTTTAGAGGATGCAGGGAAGTTATACATGGAACATTCATGCTGTTACTAAAGCAAAGCTAAACAGATATGCTATACTCTAGAACAAAAGAAAAGGAATGAATTTTGTAACAGGATCATTAGGCTATTTGGCCTAAATTATGTTTGAAAGTAGAAAGTGATAGATGATTTAATGGCAGATGGGAATATAAAGCCCTTCAAACGATTCTGATCTACTGTTGTAGGAGATTCGAGAACCACCACCTCATTTTCAAGAACAGGATATGAGGTATCTTCAGTGTCAGGGAAGAAGGTGTCAAGTTTTTGACGTAGGAATGATACAGTCAGTCCACCTTCATCACTCAATAACCATTCCAATATATACTTGAAATGATGGTGTCTGCCACCAGCCTGTTGTTGATGTCTGAGCCTTCTTGACCTTCACTCCAACCCATGAGTTTTCAGTTGGCTCCTACAAAGGCAGCTTGATACCAAAATATCTTCCATCATCAAGGGTTATACTATCATCTGTTGAGTTGTGAATACTCTCTCGGTGTTATCATCTGTAGAACTATCCATATGATTTGCAGCCACATGTGTTGGACACCTCTTCCTTGGAGGTCTAATTGCTTGAGACTTTAGTTTGGGACCTGTAGACTTTGTAGGCATGTTCTGTATTTCATTTTTTTTTTTTTTTCTGCTTTTCTTCCTCCTGTTTATTTTTCACATCGTTCTGGCTCTTTAATTCCTTTACCATGTTACTAAAAGATATACCATACATTCTGTCCAGAACAGTTGTTCTTTTGGGAGGCCCTCTCCCCAGTCTATATGCAGGGTAGAAGTTATGTTTCTGGATGTAAGGACTAATAGCCCATGTGCTGTTCTACTCCTTTTGGGCTGCATCAGGCAGAGTACTGGGTCCAGCAACAAGGCTGTCACACAGAGAAAGAGAGCATATAAGGTCCTCTAGGGATGTTGCAGTTGACGACTAGAGGAAGGTTGGGACGTCTGGAAATCTAGGGCAGGTGCGAATCATTGAAAGGGCATGGTTCTATAATAGTTCAGGATACCAGAATAACCTTTATAGTCAAGGTTCTGGTCACAGGGAGAGCCGTCAAACCTGGAAATGAAACAAAACTCATAAATACCCTAAGCAGACGTGCATCTCCATAGGTTTTACACAGTGCGTCCCTGTAGGTCCCAGGGTAGCACTTGTTCTAGTTGAGGCAGCTTCATCAATGGTGGAGGTAACTCAACCTTATTTATACTGAACATAGAGGAGAGTATGGCTTTTTACCAGTGTGGTGTATGATCATCTAGCATCAGTTTGAGAACCTGTATCTCTTTTGGACTTCAGAATTATTGCTGGACGTAAGGAGATGCACTCCCTCCCCCAGTCAATCATGCACGCAGAAGCCCCTCTTGGTCATGCAGTGGTATACTTCAACTCATGCACAGTTTACCTGCAACAACAGAAAGAGGATTGAATTAGGAAACTGTAAGAAAATTAGCTTTTAAAATTGTTATTTTTCTTAGCTTTTCTGCAAGGAATTTTGTGAAAACTCAACATTTTTTCAGTTCATCTCATCTCATTCAAAAACAAAGGAAAGTAAAAAGCTGGTCTATGTGAGACTGTTAGGTGATAGTTAATGAAATTTGTTTGGCACATTTATGCATCCATCTACTCATCCCAAATGTGTGGAAGTTTTTTTGTTTCAAGTGTGTGTCCTTGGTTCAAGGCCTCTGCATTGGAACATTTACCATATATATATATATATGTATATATACACAGTAAAATGCTGAGAGGGCTCTCCCTCCGTGCTAAGGGATCTTTGTTTGCAGCATGTGTTAGGAGTGTAATGCTGTGTGGTAGTGAGTCCTGGGCAGAAAAGGAAGAGGATATACGCAGGCTCAAATGTACAGAAATGGCATTGGTTAGATGGATATGCAATAGGTCCTTGAGTGCAAGGCCTGGGGGGGGGGATAGGTTTATGATGGAAGGGTTGAGAGGTAGGATGGAACTGGAGTGTACTCTATTGGTGTTGTGATGAGGAGAGATAGATTGAGATGGTTTGGGCATGTTGGGAGGAAAGGGGATGATAATTGGGTTCAGCAAGTGAGAATTGTTAATGTTAGGGGGTAGGGTAGCAAAAGGCAGACCAAAAAAGACCTGGGATGAGGTCATTGAGTGTGACCTTAGGGTTAGGGGACTAAATAAGAAAGTTGCCAGAGATCAAGCAACATGGAGAGCCACCAGTAGGTGACCAAGGCTGACACATGCAAGCATGTTGGAGCCTTAAAAAATGAAAACGAAAACCTCAATATAATGGACTTCAGTAGACTGGAATTCGTTTTTATCAGAATCGAGGAGCTACCGGACAAAATTATCATATACACTCAACCCCCTGCTATTGCGCATTCAGCTATCGCGTTTATCTGCTATCGCGCACACATCAAATGCACAACCATACATGCTATCACGCACCCCAAGACCACTATCACGCATCGAGTTTGAAGACAGGCTAAGTGAAACTTATTCACACAGCACTTCAAACGAGGTTTGCCGAGGATACGATGGTTAATCGGAACGGTAATGTGGTAAAATTGCCGACGATACCACGGGCATTTGGAATGCATCTGAACGGATTCCTGCTGAGGATACGATGGACAAAACAGTGTGAACAAAACCCATTCAACTTGAAAGAATATATCGTACCACAACACTGGAATTTAGCCTAACACTGAATATTTATTAATACTGTATTTTAAAATAAATATCAATCGTTTTGAAACCCATATAAAGAGTTAATATTTCCAATGCCGAGAAAACTGTGATGTCGATAAAGTAATCACATGCTTACAACTGAGACGGGGCTCTGGCAACAGTATGAGGAACGTGTGTGATAGCGAGCAAGTTTTCTTCCACTTAAATCTTCCTTGGCCGTTTGTGATACGATGTACCGTGTGATACCCCCTTTAGCTGTGGACACTAAGAAATCATGGAGACAGCTAAAGAGATCTGAAGGCAATTAAGCCACTCCCAAGCCTCGGAACCCATCAAACCACCCAAGCCTTAATCCTTATAAAAGTTTGATGGCCTTTAATGTTGTTTATTTATTAATTATACTGTTATTATTAATATAATAATGCTTTATTTCATGTTGGAGGAGAGATTGGCAGGAAATCGCAGGCATAAAGTGGTTAAAAGTTAGAGAAATGGGCCACCAAAAAAAAATTAGAAATTTTCCCATTGATTGTTCAGTTCTGCTATCGCGTATTCAGCTATCACGCGCGTTTGCTGTGACCAATTAGGCGTGATAGCAGGGGGCTGAGTGTATAGGGAAAAAGTCCGATAAAGCCAGAAGCAGTCCGGACTGCCTGACCACTTCAGCTATGTTTACCACAATAAGGTAAATAAAAGACATGATTATCAGTGTACAATACAGTTCAGGCAGACTCCAAGATACGATACCCCAGCATAGTGATGAGGGTAGAAACACCAACCTACCCTGCTGGATGATGGCCAAACCTTGATATAATGATGGGTCTTGTTTCTTAAAACTGATTTTGATTATATTTTAGACTTAAATTTTGTGTTTCAGTTGACTTATAAACTGTTTTTAGACATATTAATGTGTTTTAGTCGTAGGTGGGGAGAAAACTGTCATTTTGGGGTACAGTTTACTAAGTCTGATTTTGTCAAGACTTATTTTTGATGATTTTCAGATTTTATTTTTGGGTTTAGGCAAGTTATAAACCGCTTTTAGGCTTAGTTTAGCTTGTTTTAAAGCTATGTGGAGGTTTAGGTTAGCTAGTAAAACCGATTTTGATTATATTTTAGACAAATTTTGTTTCGGTTGACCTGTAAACTGTTTTTAGACTTAGGTTAATGTGTTTAAGTCATGGGTGGGAATAAAATTGTCATTTTGAGGTACAGTTTATTGTTTGATTTTTGCAAATTTATTTTTGATGATTTTCAGATTTTATTTTTGAGTTTAGGCGAGTTACAAACTACTTTTAGGGTTAGTTTAGCTTGTTTTAAAGGTATCTGGAGGTTTAGGTCAGCTAGAAATTTATTTTTGGACTCATTTGGGATGGTTTAGGACTTGGTTGGAGGGAAACCCAAGGCTCAAAAACGCACCCCTATACTTTACGTGTTAAATCTACCCCAAGATACGATACCTCACCTAGCGATGGGTTTTTAGCTAACCAGTTGCATCGTTAAACCTGGGTTTGCCTGTATTATTATATATATTATACCATTTGATTGCTGTAGTGCATGTGTTGTGCAGTACAGTACTGCAGTGGCAGTGAAAGCAGTTTAAAAACTATTGGTGTGGTCTGGACTGATGTCTGACATCTCAGAAAAAGTTCAGGTTAGCAGGGGGAAGTCCGGATGTCGCTTTTATTGTAATTTTTTTCGGAATGGCATGGGCTTCATTTACTCCGTTATAGTGAGGTGGTAGTAATAGTAGTAGTAGTAGTTCCCTAGGCAGTCTAGTGAGGTTTTACTGTATGTATATTGTATATATATATAGTTATATATTTATATATATATACTGTGTATATATATCTATATCTATCTATCTATCTATCTATATATATATATATATATATATATATATATACACACACACACACACACACACAGAGTGTGCAGTGAGGTTGGATGGTGAGTGCATTCAAGTACTTGGGTAGTGTGATGAGTAAGGATGGAACTTTGGGGGGATGAAGTGCGTGAAAGGGTACAGCAGGGAAGGAAGGTTGTTGATACACTGAAAGAAGTGATGAGAAATAGGGAGGTGAGTATGGAAGTTAAGAAGTCACTGCATGATAGTATTGTGATCCCTACCCTGACGTATGGAAGCGAGGCATGGACCTTGCAAGAGGGGAACAAGTCAAGAGTGAGAACAGTGGAATTAGTTACCTGAGAGGAGCATGTGGAGTGATGTGGAAGGACAGGTTGACAAATGAAGAAGTGAAGGAATGTTGTGGGGTGGATGTGGATGTGGTTGAGAAGATTAGGAGAAATACACTGAGGTGGTTTGGACATGTGAAGATAATGGAGAATGAAAGACTGACTAAGAGGGTGTATGTAGGTGAGGTGAAGGGAGGGAGAGGGAGGGGTAGACCGAGGATGACGTGGAGGGATGGAGTAGAGAGGTATATGAGGGAGGAGGGGGTGAGTTGGGGGGAGGGTAGTCAAATGGTGGGTGACAGAGCGACTTGGAGGCGTTTTGTCTGCGGCCACCCTTTGTGGGATTACAGCGTCGGGCTATAGATAGATAGATAGATATATATACAGTATATATATATATATATATATATATATATATATATATATATATATATATATATATACATATATATATATATATATATATATATATATATATATATATATATATATATATATATATATATATATATATATATATATATATATATATATATATATACTGTATACACATACATCATCTTATCCGCTGTTGCCCCATGAGAAGTGTAGGATCCCAGGGCTAGGCAAGTTGGTCCTGACATTTAAGATGAGAGTGACCAGCCTCACCCATCTCTGGGGGGCATTATTTGAGCAATAAACCTTGACCACCCTTTGGATATAAACCTGCAGTGGCTCAATCCGTTTCGAGCATCCTACCCACTAAACCACCAGGTGCAATAATTTGATTAGGTGGTTACCACTCAACATAGTAAATGGTTTCCTGGTGTACAGGAAACCATTTGGGTCGTCACTTAGTGTACAGTCACCCATAGACAGAAGAAAGAGGAAAGAATGAAGGAAAGAAAGAAGAAGAAGGATGGAAGAGAGGAAAAGACTGGAACCCAAGAGCAGCACTGCATTGAGTGAGTGGATGGTGAGTGCTCCCACCTACTTTATATATATATATAAAGTTAGGTGCATATATATATATATATTATATATATATATATATATATATATACAGTAAAACCTCAATTTAACGGCATTCATTCTAATGGCAACGCCAAACTAACACAAATCTCCCAAGGAATATTTATGCAAAAAAAATTTAAAAATTCCCCCAAAATGGCTAAAAATTAGAAAGAAATTCAAATGTGGCGGGCGCCACATGCATCTCGATCGTCTGTTTGCAGTTTCCTGCTAACTGGGTATGTTTATGCTCACCCACTCTTCCTCCTACCTAGCCTGACTCAAAAGAGTCCCAAGCGTGTGCTTATTTTGCAGGATTTTGTGACTTTTTGAGGCAGTGACGATGCCGAAAGTTCAGGAAAAATGGTCAAGGAAGGTAGTGACACTCAGCAAAAAGCTCGAAGCAGTGCAGAGATTGGAGAGAAATGAGTCTAGGAGGAGTATTATGGAAGCATTTGCAATTTCTTCTTCCACCATCAACGATCTCGAGAAACAGGCAGCCCAGTTAGCGTGAGTTCCAGGGGTATCGATAAATTACATTGAGCCTCCTGACTGAATGTAAAAAAAAAAAAATGTTTGCACATTATGAAGGTTCATGTTAAACCATAAGCCACATTTCTTCAGATAAAATCTCTCAAAACTGATACCTTGTGAGAAGGAATATTGATGAGCTTCTGACTCTCCCTTATGAATTTATGTGAGAATGTACATACACTATCGCGGTGTAAGCCCCAATCTAACGAAAAAATTTTTTTTTCCAGCCTGCTCAGACAAATGAGGAGGTGAAGGAACATTGTGGTGTGGATGTGAATGTGATAGAGTTAAGAGAAATACACTGAGGTGGTTTGGCCAAGTGGAGAGGATGGAGAGCTCGAGACTGAGGAGGAGAGCATATGTGAGTGAGGGGGAGAGGGAGGTGGAGACTGAGGATGAGGTGGATGGATGAAGTGAAGACTGAAGAGGTATACTGAGAGGGTGTGTGCTTGTGAGATGGGGGGAGGACAACATGGAAGGGATTTGTTTGTGGCCACGCCTTACAGAACAGAGGCGTCTGGCTATATATATATATATATATATATGTATACACACAGATACTGTAGATAGGTAGATAAATACTGAGGTGGTTTGGCCATTTTTTTTGTTTTTTCTTAATAACAACGGAGGAAGGAAAAACAAATAAATAAATTAAAATAATCCATACACAAGATTACTGGTGTCCTTTGTTTATAAAATATCTGTAACTTAGACTTGAACAGCTGTGGGTTGAAATTTGGAGGGAAACAACTCTGGGGAAGCAAGTTCCAGAGAGGTGCAGTTTGGGGAATGAAAGAGGATGGAGAGCGAGAGACTAAGGAGGAGAGTGTATCCGAGTGATGTGGAGGGGGGAAGAGGGAGGGGAAGGCCAAGGATGAGGTGGAGGGATGGAATGGAGAGATGAGAGAGGCAGTCGTGAACTGGGAGCAGGGCAGTGAAATGGCAGGGTACAGGGCAACATGGAGGTGATTAGTTTGTGGCCACCCCTTATGGGATTAAGGTGTCTGGCAATAAATAAATATATATATATATATGGAGCCTCTGTGGTACAGTGGTAGAGTGTGTTTCGCACGCTGGTGAATGCGAGTTCGCCTCCCGCCAGAGTTGTAAAAACTTTGGGAAGCATTCACCGAGCCACTTGCTACTTTGGTGGACATAAGGGGTGCTGTGGTTGAACCGGTGTCGCATACTAGTATGCTTGCACCCAGTCGGCTTAAGGCGGGCTGATTACACTTGGTTCACAGACTACACACACATCCAAAGCCACTCCAACACAACATTTACACTTACAAGCACTTCTCACCCTACGTACAGTCTCTACCAGACAGCCTAAGCCACTTGGTAGAGATACATTGGCTGTATCGTCCCCACTTCGGTCGGGATAGGCCGGTTCTGTAGTGGACACTCAAATGGCTGATGATGATGATATATATATATATATATATATATATATATATATATATATATATATATACACAGTATATATATATATATATATATATATATATATATATATATATATATATATATATATATATATATATATATATATATATATATATATATATATATATATATACTGTATATATATATATATATATATATATATATATATATATATATATATATACTATAAATATATATATATATATATATATATATATATATATATATATATATATATATATATATATATATATATATATATATATATATATATATATATATATATATATATATATATATATATATATATATATATATATATATATATATATATACAGTGGGGCACCAATTTTCGCGCCTAATTGGGTCCAAAAATAATGCGCGAAAGTGGAATTAGCGAAAGTTGGGGGATTGTCTTTATGGCAAAAAGGCTAACTGGTTCCCGGTTATCCTAAAGTAACATCAGATTTTCATTTTCATTTGCAATACAGTACATCAAATCACTATTGTACATTGCTTTGTGAGATACAAACAACTATCTTCCTTTTCATTTCATTATTATACTGCCGTTTCTTCACTCCAACACGATACTCTCTTTTAGCCTTAGCCTTTCCTCCCGACTTTGAATGTCCTGGCCACTTTTTATCACCACCACTGCCTCCCGGCCCTCCCCCCACACCACCAGGCTCTCCCCCCACACCACCAGGCCCTTTCCCCACACTACCAGGTATAGTAGAGGCCATTGAACCGTGAGAATCCAACATAATGGAGCTAGCACGCTCGTACACAATGGCGGGAATGGGTGGACAGAGTGTTGACATGACGTCATTCAAGATGGCGGTGGGTTGCGGGCGGGCGGTGCAGGAAATTCAAAGTTCAAAATATTGTCCCAAACCCAAAATTTCTGCGCGAAAATCGATTTTTTTCAAGCGAAAGTGGAAGTTAGGGAATATTTGGTGCATGCCGCGAAAGTGGATTCCGCGAATCCTGCTGTAGCGAAAGTTGGTGCACTAGTGTGTATATATATATATATATATACATATATATATATATATATATATATATATATTTATATATATATATATACATATATATATATATATATATATATATATACAGTGCTCAACAAAAGTATGTGGCGCCCGGCGCCTCCCCAACAAAACAAACCTTTCAACTATGGAAAAAACATGTAAATAATGCATTATAATTACCTTTAATGCTTGATAAGGTTTCCTTTGCGCCTCTTCACGGACCTGAGACGTCGTGGAAGTGAAAGGGCCAGGTTCCTCAGGTGCTGGGGTGATATACTTGCCCAGGACTCACAAATGGCTGCTTCTAGCTTAGGCAGAGAGCTCACATCCTTCCCTTGGAGATTCTTCTTTATGAGGTAACAGAGGTTTTCTATCGGGTTGAGGTCTGGGCTATTGCCTGGCCAGTCTTTCATGAAGGAGCCCTTGCAGTCACGAAGCCAGTTGGTGACAGATTTGGCTTTATGAGCAGGTGCACTGTCCTGCTGAAACTATTGTGCACCTGTGAGCTCGAGGGATTCAGGTAATTGATCTCAAAGCAGCTTCAGGTAAACATCCTGATTCACTCTGCAATTTCTGGGAAGCACAACAAGCTTCCTCAACTTACCAGAGAAACAACCCCATACCATTAGTGAATCAGGGTGTTTAACTGTGCTTTCCAAATAACGGGGGTCAAGCGGGTCACTACCTCTGCGCCGGTACACTCGCGCTCCTTGATTACAGGTAACGGTAAACGTTGCATCATCAGACCACAACACTGACAACCATTGCTCCTCACCCCAGGTAAGGTAGGTACCTGTTAGCAAAGGGAAGCCTACGAAGTTACTGGTTACATGTATGAAGAGCCTTTCTCACAGGCCTGTGGTTTGTGTAACCAAGTTCATGGACTCTTTGAGAAACAGTGCGCACTGAAACCTCGGCAAACACTTCCGGGTTGCTCTCCTTAATTCTCCTCGCAGTCACACGAGGATTAGACCCCACTGCACGTTTGAGCACATTAACAGACCTCAGGGAAATTCTCCTGGGCCTACCAGAATGTGGTTTCTTTGTAGGAATGTCACCACTGTTTTCCACTCTGTAACGGGCACACCACCTCCACACCGACCAAATCACTAATTTCCTTCGTGGGGTCGCCTACCTACTTTAGAGCAATGATCTGTCATATTATTTCACAAGACAATTCACGGGTAGGGGCCATATTAAAGTAGCAAAAGCCAAAACGCTGTGGTTCACTAGGTAAAAAATGGCACAACAAGGGAGGGAGGAGTGGCTGGGTTCCCCCTCTCTCGCAACCCGCAGGCAACTGAGGCGCCAGCCAACCAGTGCGCAGTAAGGCCTCAGGCTGCCGTGACGTCATGTTAGTGCCCAAAATTTCTGGCTAAATTTTTTCACCCAAAAAAGCGTGATTCTTTTTTCGCCACAAGTATTGCACACCTTGACATAGGAGCCCAATACTTCTGTCGAGCACTGTATATATATATATATATATATATATATATATACAGTACTCGTCAGAAGTATTCAGCGTTGTCCGCCAGGCGCGCAATACTTATGGCCCAAAAAGAATCACCCATTCTGGGGGGTAAGAATTGAGCCACAAGTTTGAGCTCCGAGCATGACGTCACGGTAGCCTGGGGCCTTCCGACGCGCTGGTTGGTTCCCGCCTCAGTCGCCCACGGGCTGCCTGAGAGAGAGGAACTCCGCCGAGTGTCCCTCTCAAATTGAGCCATTTTTTACCGAGTGTCCCGCAGTGTTCTGGCCTTCACAACTTTGTTATGGCACCTACCCGTGAACTATCGAGTGAAATCATATCCCAGATCATTGCTCTAAAGGAGGCAGGCCACCAGACAAAGGAAATTAGTGAATTGGTTGGTGTGGCACGATCGACAGTGCGTCGTTGGTGTGCGCGGTTTCGGGAGGAAAACAGTGGTGCAGTTCCCACAAAGAAACCGCGGTCTGGTAGGCCTAGGAAAACTTCCCCAAGGTCTGTTAATGTTTTAAAACGTGCAGTGGAGTTTAATCCTCGTGTGAGTGCAAGGAAAATTAAGGAGAGCAACCCGGAAGTGTTTGGTGAGGTGTCAGTGAGAACAGTGTCTCGTAGGGTGCATGAGCTTGGTTACACAAGTCACAGGCCTGTGAAAAAGCCTCTTCTCACCAAGAGCCAGAGAATTCGTAGGCTTGCCTTTGCTAATAAATATCTAATCTGGGGTGAGGAGCAATGGTTGTCAGTGTTGTGGTCTGATGAGGCAACGTTTAGTGTTACCTGTAACAGAGGAGCACGTGTGTATCGACGCAAAGGTAGTGACCCACTTGACCCACGGTATGTAGAAAGCACAGTTAAACATCCTGATTCACTCATGGTATGGGGTTGTTTCTCAGGGAAGGGTTTGGGGAAGCTTGTTGTACTTCCCAAGAACATCAGAGTGAATCAGGATGTTTACCTGGAGCTTCTGTGTGATCATTTACCAGACTCCTTCGAGCTAACAGGTGCACGAGTGTTTCAGCAGGACGGTGCACCTGCTTACAAGGCCAAATCGGTCACCAATTGGCTTCGTGACTGCGAGGTATCATTCATGACAGACTGGCCAGGAAATAGCCCAGACCTCAACCCCATTGAAAACCTCTGGTACCTCGTAAAGAAGAGTCTCCAAGGGAAAGACGTGAGCTCTCTGCCTAAGTTGGAAGCCGCCATTCGTGACTCCTGGGACAAAATACCCCTCCAGCACCTCAGGAGCCTCGCCCTTTCACTTCCAAGACGTCTCAGGTCCGTGAAGAAACGTAAAGGCTACCCTACGAAGCACTAAAGGTAAATAAAATGCATTATTTATATGTTTTTTCAATGTTGAAAGGTTTGTTTCTCAGGAGGGACGCAGGGTGCTCTATACTTCTGACGAGCACTGTATATATGGAGCCTCTGTGGTACAGTGGTAGAGTGTGCGTTTCGTACACGGGTGGACCAGGGTTCGCGCCCCGCCAGGGTAATAAACTTTGGGAGTGTTCACCTGGCCAAGTACTGCATTGGCGGACACCAGGGGTGCTGTGGTTGAACAAGTGTCGCTTACTGTAAAGTATGCTTGCACCCAGTCAGCTTGCGCGTACTGATTACACTTGGTTCACAGACAACACACCCATCCAAAGCCACTCCAACACTATAATTACACTAACAAGCACTTCTCACCCTACATACAATCTCTACTAGACAGCCTAAGCCACTTGGCAGAGATACATTGGCTGTATCGTCCCGACTTCAGTCAGGATAGGCCAGTCCTGCAGTGGATACTCAAACGGCTGATGATGATGATGATGATATATATATATATATATATATATATATATATATATAATATAAAGGATAAGTGAGGATAAATTTAGTACTAGTTTAAGGCTGGTGTGATTAAAATTTATCATCTGCACTAATGGAATTAGGGTCCACTTAGAACTTTACAGTAATTCCTCATTATATGTTGGCTTTTGGGGTTCATTTTTGCTGTGAAGTCCACAGTAATTGCAGAAAAATTGCCTATTGAAGTTCAGTTGCTAGTTTACTACCTTTAAATTTGATTTGCCAGTTTCCCCTATTGTACAATACTAGTTGCAGTTGTAAGTAGGAACACAATATATACACACACAACAAGAATTTACTGTAATCCATTAGCACTACCATTTGAAATAGCCAAGTATGATGATCCTTTTTACTGAATCACCAGAACACTTCTACCTTTGCCACATGTTGCTCTACTGTAAGCCAAGTAACTTATCTTCCAAAGACAATGGCACTCAACTTGCTGGATGCTGTAACCTAACCCAGACCAAACCTTACTTGCCCCAACCCCCCTCCCTTTTTTTTAAAGCAAGCAAGAAAGAAAGAACCAAAGGCCAGAAGCCCGCAACATTGTTCCCTCTGAGAAATATGAAAACAAAATACTACGAGCCAAATTCAGATCCATTCATTTTGAGATGCCCAGACACACTGCATTTAAAACTACACCGAGTCAGCCTTGCGTAACTTTTCTTTCCCGTTCCCGGGCCAGGGTGTTTCCAACGAAATACTTGTGCATGTCTGGCGTGTTCACCAAATTGTCGTGTCACATATTTGAGTCATGAAAAATCACGAAAAAATGATGTGCCACCACATCATTGGCTGGAATCAGTTGGCCAGCAAATGAAGTGTCGGCGCATCATCATCCTAAAATAGTGTTAAATAAACTGGAGGTCATAGGCAGTAGGAAATACAGACAGAGGAAGGCAGTTCCAGAGTTGACCCATTACATACTTAAGGACTGGGAGTAACAGTTAACTCTTGCATTAGAGAGGTGGGCAGAAAAGGAATGAGAGTTTGCTGAAAGATGGGTGCTATGCATTCGCCATATTGGATGAGGGGTGGTAGCGCACAGTTCAGAGAAGCAGTGGCCAGTGAAGTAGCAATAGAATAGAGGTAAAAATGCAAAACTGCAGCATAGAGAAGGGGGTTGAAGGGAGCCAGCAAGAGGATTAAAGTTACTGAGACAAAAAGTGTTTGACTTCACCTTGTTGAGATGAACTGTATAGGAGGAGCTTCTCCACACGTACTGACTTCACCTTGTTGAGGTGAACTGTATAGGAGGAGTCTCTCCACACGTGAGAGTTGTACGCTGCACAGGGGCATATAAAACCCCTATATAAAGTCAACAACTGCACCAAGGTAAAAAAAGGCAGAGTTGGCTTAACACCTAAGCTCTAGGAAGCAGGTTTTACAAGAGGTAATGTGATCTTTCCAAGATAAATCCCAAGAGAAGGAAACCACACGTACTGTATGTTCAGAGATGATGCAGAATCAAATTGAAGAATGTAACTCTACACTGACTGACAAGCCAAATGGTTTCCTGTACACAAGGAAACCATTTACTATGCTGGGTTTGGCACCTGGTGGTTTAGTGGGTAATTATGGCACTCCAGTCAGACTAAGTTGGTGAAGGTTTATATCCAAGGGATGCTTGGAGTGTATTGCTCATGTAATGCCACTCAGGGATGAGTGAGGCTAGTCACTCATATCTTAAATGTCAGGACCAACTTGCCTAGCCCCGGGTTCCTATGCTCCTCATGGGACAACGTAGGATTGGATAATGGATGGATGGATGAAAAAATTAGTGGATACTCCTTTGACAGATTTTGGCAGGTAGAAAGATGTAAGAACTGAGTTTTTGATGCATTAAAAACAAGATTACTTTTACCTCAATCAGAGATCAGAGCTAAGTCTGACACTGCGCCATAGCCTCATCTTTTGTTTGTTGAAGTAACTGCTGAGATGGATGCTGCGAGAAGTGAATGGAAAGGTGAAAGGTGGAGTCATCAGCATATGAGTGGATGGGGTTAGATGTACAGCTTACTCTACCCTATCTTAACCTAACAGACTAATGCACCCAAACCTAGTACTTTGTGGAAAAGAAAGCTCCCAAATTTAGTACAGTATGGAAGTGTGTGTCCTTGCATTCACTGCACCTATAACTTTTATAATCAAAGCAGTGTCTCTTTTATTACAGCAAACTCCTCTCATCTGTTTAAGTAGACTAGAGGTCTTTGCATCAGATGGATAAATGCTGTTACCATTACAAGTTACCAAACTTGATTTTAAAAATATAAAGATTAACCTAATGGGAATTAACTGCAAGCTCACTATACATACATGGTATGTACTGCTGCAAGTTGGGGTCTTATTTGCACTTGCAAGCATCTTGTCATTTTTTTTTTTTCTGCATGGTTTGCACAAAATGAATGGTTTCATTCTAAAATAAAATTAACCAAAGAACTGTGAGTTACATTCTGAAATGCCTAGTGTTCATCTGCTACTTATATCACGGAAGTTTAACCATAAATTATATTTTCCATGCTTTGTTTTGGTATGAATTGTGGTCAGCTTTTAACTTGAAAGTCAAATGGAAGCATCTGATTTACCTTATCATACAATTACATAACATCTTTCATCTCATAACCCTAAAGTTGGTTTCCAGTAAAATGAAAGTGTCAGTTTTATTCAACATAATGCCATGGTTGGTGGCATGGCACCATAACTTTCCATAACCGTAGCACTAAACTATAACATATATTGACCTATAAATGTAGCAATATATACTTCATCACATTCCCTGTCAATCTGTATGAACAGAATTGGAATACGAGAAACTTCAAAAATATGTGCCCCCCTCTCCCCACCACCACCACCACCACCATAGAGGTCCCCACCCCTTTCTCTGTCAGCAGGAACAGCCAGTCCATTATTACCCCCTTTGGGGGTATATAATGCCCAAGGCTAAATTATTGTAGTCCAGAGCTATTAACTAATAAATAGATAATCTATCATTTAGTGTTAATCATGTTCATATAGAGGGTATGTTTGTCAGTTAAAGTGATGCCACATAACAAGGAACAGCATGTTAAGTGCTTGAGTGAAAGTTTGTTACTCAGGTCCACTATCAACTGTGGCCATTGTAAATAATAGGCTACAGTTTATGTTCTCATGTACTGCAGCCAAACATACTAAACTCATTCAACAGTTTTATCAGATAATGAGCACACAATCTGCAACATTCTTCCATAAAAATGTACTAGTTTTCATCAAACTGGCAATCTTACGCATGTATCAGGTTTTTCAATGGTGTCTTTGTTATACAGCCACAGCTGTATTTTTTCTTCAGACCCAAATGATAGACTTAGGTAGTGGTCTTTATAAAGTAGAGATCTTTAGGTGTATCACATTTTTCAAATAACTTCTGACAAGTCATCATTTTAAATGCCAGTTGGGGTTCTTAGTTATTATTTCTAATTGTATGCAATAGCAAAAATGTAAGAAAACCTGACATATAAGAACTGGCTGTAGTTTCAGTAAACCATTCTACACACTGTCTTCTTTTGTGGCTTGGCCATAACCAGTGGATGTGCTCACCATGTGATCATGGCTGCTGTCATAAATGCTAGATTTCCTGTGTAATAATTACAGTACTAGGCATCTGCAAAATCCAAGTACTGTTTTTTTTTTTTCCCCCGATTAAGTAACAGCCAGTTTTTTATTTCCCGCTTGGAGACTCGCAGTTTGTGTACACAATTAATTCAAAATAATTGTTATGTGTAGAATA
Organism: Coenobita brevimanus; assembly: GCF_032717465.1. Classification (NCBI taxonomy): domain Eukaryota; kingdom Metazoa; phylum Arthropoda; class Malacostraca; order Decapoda; family Coenobitidae; genus Coenobita; species Coenobita brevimanus. The sequence continues at coordinate 32,374,189 of NC_137024.1, forward strand.
ATTGTTATGCATAGAAAGTACAGTAAAACTTCACTGTGATGGACTAATTGAGGGCCAAGCCATTCCGAAAAAAGCAAAATTCCAATAAAAGCGACATCTTGACTTCCCCCTGCTAACCCGGACTTTTTCTGATATATCAGACATTAGTCTGGATTGCACCAACTTCTTTTTTTCATTAGCACTCTTACTTCATTACTTGTTATCCAACTCATATCGAACAATTTGCATCCTTAATATCCAGACCCACTGCAATGCCCATCATCAAGGTCATGACAACCACCCAGTGCCCGTCCAACACCCATCATCAAGGTCACAGCAAAACCACCCAATGCCCATCCAACGCCCATCATCAAGGTCACAACAACCAGCCATTGCCCATCCAACGCCCATCATCAAGGACATGACAGCCACCCAATGCCCATCCAACACCCATCATCAAGGTCGTGACAACCTACCCAAATACTGTATCCTCATCCTTCACCATCCCCCTGCCCAAGCTGGACTGAGGTCAGGCAGTCCGGACCACTTCTGGCTTTATCGGACTTTTCTCGACCTATAAGAATTTAGTCCGGTAGGCTTCTCGAGTCTGATAAAAGCAAATTCTGGTATATTGAAGTCCATTATATTGAGGTTTTACTGTATTCCTTTTGTAGTGACAGCTCTCATTGGGATAGCTTTAGCGGAGAGAAATGGATGTTATTTGCGTAATGTTTTGTCCCTAGTTGTAATTACTTCTCTTACAGTCTTCAAAACTGGATTTGTACATATGGATGTATAGAGTAATAATGAAAAGTAGCTGCATTCACCACACACCATGATTGTGGTACTCTGCAATTTCTTGGTCCATATAATGTATTCTTTGACATAATATGTCCTTACTAAAATTACAGCATATAAGTGTATAGAATGTTTTGTGCAGTTTTTTTGTACAGTTCCTATTTATAAGTTTGCTTTAAAATTCAAAGATTTTTGTCCAACCTGAACCCTGTGGCAGAGTTATGTATAGCATTAGATTTAAATGTTGCTGTAACAAATATAAGTTTTGTATTACACCTCTCTGATGAGCATGCATTTACAATACTTTTATGTCTTGTGTCCCCTCCCTCCTCACTTAATGATACTATTCTTTCAAGTCACAGTTGACCTTTTTATACATGGGTGAGGCACAAGAAAGAATTGATAAGATGTTGATTTTGCAGTTGAGAATTATGAGTAAAAACATTTTCATCCATGTACAAAAACTTGACTTATAACTTTACTACAGTCACAAAAGATATACAGAATAGTAATTTTAGTGGTAGAAAAAAAAAAAAAAAAAAAGCAGGGGGGAAGAGGCAGACTGCATTTTGGCGTTGCTGTTGTGATGTGGAGGAAGTTGTTTCGTAGGGCTATTTTCAGTGGTCTTCTGTTGTAACTCCTCATTCCTCTGTCCCCTCCCTGGTTTTTTCCATACTGTACTTCCTTTTCTTATCTTGATCCTTTGCCCATATTTACGGTAATTGTTCTCTCAATCTGTTTGTACAAAATCATTCATTCATTAATTGTTCTTTCCAGTTATTTCCCAGCTTTTCTCTTTCCTACATAACATATATATATATATATATATATATATCCTCATCATCATCCTCAGCTATTGAGGTCCACTGCAGGACCGGCCTATCCCTACCGAAGCAGGGATGATACAGCCAATGTATCTGTACCAAGTGGCTTAGGCTCTCTGGTAGAGACTGTATGTAGGGTAAGAAGTGCTTGTAAGTGTAATTGTAGTGTTGTAGTGGCTTTGGATGTGTGTGTAGTTTGTGAACCAAGTGTAATCGGCCTGCCTTATGCCGATTGGGTGCAAGCATACTAGTATGTGACACTGGTTCAACCACAGCACCCCTTGTGTCCGCCAAAATAGCAAGTGGCTTGGTGAACCTTTCCCAAAGTTTTTACAACTCTGGCGGGAGGCAAACCCACGCTCACCAGCGTGCGAAACGCACACTCTACCACAGAGGCTCCACAGTATATATATATATATTTATATATACAGTATATATGGAGCCTCTGTGGTAGAGTGTGTGTTTCGTACACGGGTGAACCAGGGTTCGCGCCCCCCCAGGGTAATAAACTTAGGGAGTGTTCACCCGGCCATGTACTGCATTGGCAGACACAAGGGGTGCTGTGGTTGAACCAGTGTCGCATACTTAAGTATGCTTGCACCCAGTCGGCTTGCGCGGGCTGATTACACTTGGTTTACAGACTACACACACATTCAAAGCCACTTCAACACTACAATTACACTTACAAGCACTTCTCACCCTACATACAATCTCTACTAGACAGCCTAAGCCACTTGGTAGAGATACATTGGCTGTATTGTCCCAACTTCAGTCGGGATAGGCCCGTCCCGCAGTGGATACTCAAACGGCTGACGATGATGATGATGATATACATATATACATATATACTGTATATATATAAATATATATATATATATATATATATATTTGTGTCCGACTCTGGGCATAGGCCTCAGAGCCTGCTTCCATGGCCCAGCAGTCCTCCTACATACCATACACCTCCACATGTCACCTGTTTCCACTTCCTTGTCTTTTAACTGTTCCAACTGTAAACCCTGAAAATTTACTGTTTTTACAAACAGAAGGGCAGAGGTACAACTTGCCATCTCTATTCCTTGGCCCACCTCTCCTGCCACAGTACAGTGCAACCCCCTAAAATTTGAAGTGCTTGTGTCCACACACTTCGAAATTTTGCAAAATTTGAACTCTGGAAAAAGAACTAATCTTGTTATCCTTGCTGTAATTCTCATAATTTAGATTTGCTTTAGTGGTAGGTGGTGGCGACCATCATCCACTCACTTGATGTAGTGGTGCCTACTTCTTCCTTAGCCTTTATCATTCTTTTTCTGTGCCTGCCCTCCTCTCTTCCTATTTCTCCCATCTATCCTGTCACTTCTTATTGCTTTTCTTTACATTACAGGTGGCTTTACATTGAGTGACAAGCCAAATGGTTTCCTGTAAGCCAAGAAACCATTTACAACGCTGGGTGGTAAGCATATAACCAAACCATACATGCTCCCTACATGTCAGCAAGTGGGTTGGTGGAGGGTTAGTGCCCCTACCTGTAAAACAAATAACTTCAAAGTCAAATGGCCACCCCATATGGGATTGTGGCATCTGGCAATAGATAGATAGATTTGCTTTTAACGAGCATTGTATTTTGGGCTAACTGGCTTGCCACAGGCATTCTCTTTTTCAGTGTTTTCTTAACACTATCATTTATCTTTTATCTCTGTTACCTCAAGGTACTGATAAGTATCAGTACAATACTCTGTAGTAACCATGAAGTATTTTTCTAACATATTTCTTTCCTCGTCTTCTGTATGTTCACTTGTTTGAAAACACTTTGAAGTTGTATTCATATTTAACACTGATGAATAAATTGTAAGGGAAAATTTTGCATTCATTGATGTACAACAAAATAACATGAATATACTCATCTTTTACCATCATCTTGCGTTGCATGGCAGCTGATCAGTTGTGACGTTTGTTTGCAGCCTGACCGATGTGCACACTGTGCACTGCCCACTCACAGAATGCTTAGTTTATAACTTTTATGATGTATTTTTTGATAATGTATGCTTATACAAGTCTACATTATTGTAATCTTGCAGAAATATTGTCTCAAAGTGTGTGTGTGTGTGTGTGTGTGTGTGTGTGTGTGTGTGTGTGTGTGTGTGTGTGTGTGTGTGTGTGTGTGTGTTCTTACCTAATTGTATCTTTACAGGAATGAGTCAAGCTCGTACTGTCCCATGTTTTAAACCACATTTATCGTACATATCCATAAATTTGTGAATTGTTTTGGCACACACTATTTCATTCGGTAGTGCATTCCACTGATCAGTTGCTCTATTTGGGAAACTAAATTTCCTTACGTCTTTATCACCACTTTTTATGCATTTTTTTGCAGTGTCCTCTTGCTGATGCATCCCCATAGGTTAAGTAATCATTTATGTCTATTTTCTCCTTCCCTGATATGCATTTATATAGCTTAATCATGTCACCACTTTTCCTTCTTTCCTGTAGTGTTGGTAGATTAAGTTTTTTGTTTTTCTTCGTAGCTTAGATCCCTTAAGCTTGGTACCCAACTTGCAGCGGCCCGTTGAACTTTTTCAATCTTGTCTATGTGTTTTTTGAGATAAGGACTCCAGACTACTGATGCATACTCCAGGGTTGATCTGATGAATGATGGTATTATCTTTCTTAGCATGTCTTCATTTATGTATGTGAACGCTATTCTCATATTTGCAAGCAGTGTATCCATGTTCCGTACTTTCTCGCTGATGTGGTCAGTCGGAGATAGTCTGTTATTGATAATCACACCTAGGTCCTTCTCTCTTTCTGGTATATATGTGTGTGTGTGTGTGTGTGTGTGTGTGTGTGGAAAAGATGCTAGAGGTTTATTTTTACTTAAATATAGACTGCACATTGGTTTAACAGTGATACAAGTCATCTAAATACATTAGGAGATTGCTGTCTTTGCTGCCTGCAACAATCATGTTCATGTTAAAAGTGAGTAAAATTCATTAGTTAATGATGTCTCACAAGTGGTGTTCCATGGTTAAGGGATATTTACCACAATTTCACTCAGCAAAGAACTTAAAAATCTTATCCTACTGCTTTGTAATGCCATATACTGTCATGTTTATAATGCCATCACTGTCTTTGAGAACACGTGCAAAGATAGTTATTTACTCTGGTTTCAGTCTGTACAGAACTGTGTACTGCCCCGTTTTCATGTTGTATGTGGTTGTTTCTGTCACCACAATCATATCAACATGTGCACACACTACACACTTGAGGCTGGATTGATATGTTGCATACTTCCACAGCACTGCACTAATCGGTAAAGCTGGGACACCTTTTGGAACCCACAGGTATGGTGAAATCTGAATATTCTTCAACTGAATCAAAGCATAAAGAGCTTCTTAACCACAAGAAGGAAAAAAAAAAACTTTTGTTGTGGGTGACCAGACATTTTATAATACATTCTGCCCATGTTATAATGATGAGATGCATTTGGGAAAACCCATCCTTGAGCCGGGGTATCGTTAAACGGGGACGTTATAATACAGAAAGCATAGTTGTGTGTGTGTGTGTGTGGTGTGTGTGTGTGTGTGTGTGTGTGTGTGTGTGTGTGTGTGTGTGTGTGTGTGTGTGTGTGTGTGTGTGTGTGTGTGTGTGTGTCCGACTTTGGGCATAGGCTTCACAGCCTGCACTCAAGGCCCAGTAGTCCTCCTACCTACATACATACACCTCTACATGTCACCACTTCGACGCTAACACCCACCGTCCATATTGAATACATGCTAGGGCTGTCTCATACAGGACTGGTGTATTGGTATTAGCGGGGGTATTTTTACGACATGTCGGCGGGTCTTCTGGTAGATCGGTAAAGTCTGATTTTTATTAAATTCAAATCCTCAAACTGTTCCCTGCCCCAGTCGGGATTTGAACCTGGGTCCGGTAGGACTGCAGGCCACCTCTCTACTGATTGAGCCACCGCCTTGGGAGCCTTGAGATTCCCCTCCCCCCTCCCTTCCCAAACCAAGTCCAAAACCCACCCAAATGAGTTCAAAAACAAGTTTCTAGCTCACCTAAGCCTCCAAATAGCTTAAAACATGCTAAACTAAACCTAAAACAGTTTATAATGCACCTAAACCCAAAAATAAAATCTGAAAATCATCAAAAATAAATCTAGAAAATTAAACTCAGTAAACTGTACCCCAAAATGACAGCATTCACCCCACCTAAGACTGAAACACATTAATCTAAGTCTAAAAACAGTTTATAAATCAACCTAAACACAAAATTTGTCTACAATATCATCAAAATTGGTTAAAAAAAACAAAACCCATCGGATAACCAGGGACTGCCCATTAACCTTTTGAGATTCTGACGACGAAATTTCGCGTCATCATAAATCCAACCGTTGAGATTCTGATGACTCGAATTCGAGTCATACGAAACAATATACAGTAATCCCTCCAATATCTGATGTAACAGAGCCATAGGCAGGTCCGGATAATGGTCCTGTCCGGATATTGGGCCTCAGGTTCTGGACTTGTACTTATGGACCCTAACTCAGAAAAACACCTATACAACTCCCTCTGGACATGCATAGCACCTATTTAAGACCAAAATCACACCAATGAGGGACATAAAAGACTGAAATAAATGCAAAAGAAGCATAAAATGAGGGTTTTGAGGTAGGTTCATACAATATTCAACATTCTAGGTACTTACAAGTCCCTGGCTCCTGGACTGGTAGTTATGGACCCTAACCTAGCCTAACTCAGAAAAACACCTCCCTACTGCACATGCATAGCACCTAAGACACAGCATATTCACACCAATAAGGGACATAAAAGAGTGAAATGAGGTGTTTGAAGTAAGTATAGTATGGAAACTACAGTAGAGTACAGTATGAAACATTCTGCCTACTTACAGCAAGTCCATGGCCATCTGGATTCGCAGGGGGAATTCCAGATGTCGCTTTTATCGGAATTTCGTTTTTGTTGGAAAGGCTTGGGTCCCAATTAGTCCGTTATAGTGAGGTCTTACTGTGTATCTATCTATCTATCTATATATATCATCATCATCATCAGCCGTTGAGGTCCACTGCAGGACCGGCCTATCCCTACCAAAGCAGGGACAATACAGCCAATGTATCTGTACCCAGTGGCTTAGGGTGTCTGATAGAGACTGTATGTAGGGTGAGAAGTGCTTGTGAGTGTGATTGTAGTGTTGTAGTGGCTTTGGATTTGTGTGTAGTCTGTGAAACAAGTGTAATCAGCACGCCTTTAGCCAACTGGGTGCAAGCATACTAGTATGCGACACTGGTTCAACCACAGCACCCCTTGTGTCTGCTAAAGTAGCAAGTGGCTTGGTGAACGCTTCCCAAAGTTTTACAACTCTGGCGGGAGGCGAACCCGCGCTCACCAGCATGCGAAATGCACACTTTACCATGTACCACAGAGGCTCCATATATACAGTATATATATATATATATATATATATATATATATATATATATATATATATATACATATATATACATACAGCATATCATCATCATCAACCATTACAAGTCCACTGCTGAATAAAGGCCTCCCTCAACCTTCTCCATGAATTCCTTAACTAAGCCAATCTTTGCCACGTTTTCCCTGCAAATTTCTTTCTCTCATCTCTCCACCTCCTGTCTGGCCTATTTCTGCTACACTTACAATCTCTTGGTGTCCAGTCAGTCAGGCTCTTGTTCCAACAGTTATCCCTTATTCTTGCTACATGGCCTGCCCACCTCCATTTGTGTTCTTTTACAACTTCTATAATATCTTTGACTCTGGTCTTTTCTCTCACCCAAGTTGATTTTTCCCTGTCTCTTGAAGATATTCCCAACACTGACCCTTTCACTGCTCTCTGAAAATGGAGTAATTTATTTTCTATTGATTTTGTCAGTTTCCAGGTCTCACAACCATACTTCATAGCTGGAATTATACATTCATTATATACTTTTCATTTCATAAAAACTGGTAGGCTACTTTTCATAAAGTCTTTATGTTTACCGAAAGCTTTCCATCCAGTTGTAATGCGTCTTTTTATTTCGCTTTCATGATCTTTCGTTAAATTTAGTATTTGCCCCAAGTAATTGTACTCCTCGACGTCTTCAAGAATTTCTTCACTTATTCTGATGGAGCTCATTGGCGTTTGTGGATTAAAAATTAGTTTTACTCCAGTTCATCTTTAGCCCTACTTTGAGATTTCCTCTGTTCAGGTCATTTAACATTTCTTGCAATGTCTCTGCTGTTTCTGAGATTAGGACAGTGTCATCTGCAAATCTTAAATGTCTTAGCTTTTCTCCATCTTTGTTCACTCCTTTGTTTTCCCAGTCTAGCTTTCTGAAAATACTTTCTAGGCAGTATTTCCCTGACACAAGCACTCTCAATCTTAATTTTTTCCGAGCTCTTATGTAATTTAATCGTCGCCGTTCCCTCTTTATACAGTAATCACTCTAATATCCGGACGCCCAATATCCGAACATCCCCACTATCCGAATATAAGAATGTTTCATACTGTACTTTTTTCCATGCTATACTTACCTCATTTCACTCTTTAATGTCCTTTATTGGTGTGAATAGGGTGTTAGGAGCTATGCATGTGCAGTAGGAAGGTGTTTTTCTGACTTAGGCTAGGTTAGGGTCCATAAGTACCAGTCCAGGAGCCAGTCACCAGAATGTTTATTATTGTATGAACTTACTTCTAAACCCTCATTTTATGTTTCTTTTGCATTTATTTCAGTCATTTATGTGCCTTATTGGTGTGATTTGGGTCTTAAATAGGTGCTATGCATATCCAGAGGGAGTTGTATAAGTGTTTCTCTGAGTTAGGGTCCATAAGTACAAGTCCATAAGCTGGGGCCCAATATCCGGACAGAACCAATATCCGGACCTACCTATGGCTCTATTACGTCGGATATTGGAGTGATTACTGTACATGTTTTCGAGCAGTTTTACAATGTTCTCATTCACTCCTTTTTCTCGCAATAAATTTATAATTACTATGTGCTCCACTGAGTTGAAAGCCTTTTCATAATCAACAAAACCTACGCACAGTGGTTTATTATACGGTACCGGTATTCTGTAGTTTTCTCAATTAACTGATTCATTGTGTGTAGATAGTCAGTAGTTGAATACCCACTTCGGAATCCTGCCTTTTCATAAGGTTGGTTTTCCTCCAGATTTGTTGTTATTCTGTTCATAAGGATTCTAGTGAAGAGTTTGCAAAAATTATAAATAAGCTAATGGGCTAATAGTTACAAAGATCTTTTGAGTCACCTTTGTTGTTAAGTAAAATAACTATTGCATTACACCATGTTCTGGGAATTTTCTTCTTTTATATACATTGAGTAAATAAGTGAGCAAGCCTGTTTTGTACTTCGACTCCTGCATCCAACAGTAAATCTGCTACTATTCCACCTTCTCCCGGAGCCTTCCCTCTTTTCACATTTTTAAGAGAAATATTTTTTTTCTCTGGTGTTACCTCAGGTATTTCACTTGTGTCAACTGAAAAGTTAGCTATTGGTACTACTGTCTTAGTTGGATACAGTTCTTTGTAAAATTCTTCAACTCTCTTCACCATCTTATCTCAGCATTTACTGACTTCACCATTTTTGTCTTTCAGTGATGTAACTTGTTGCTTTCCTAGTGCCATTTTACTTTGGACCTGTTTCAGACATTTTCCCTTTTTGATGGTTTCATTTATTTGATCCATGCTTCTCTTTCTTTTTCTTCTCTTTGTCTTTTGTTGATAAGCTTATTTAATTCCGTTCATTCTGTTTCTTCTTTCTTTGCTTTTACTTTCATTTCCTTTCTTTTTTTCATAAGCTCAAGTGTCTTTTCTAAAGTAATCCCTCCGATATCCGACATAATAGAGCCATAGGCAGGTCCGGATAGTGGTCCTGTCCGGATATTGGGCCCCAGCTTATGGACTTGTACTTATGGACCCTAACTCAGAGAAACACCTATACAACTCCCTCTGGACATGCATAGCACCTATTTAAGACCCAAATCACACCAATAAGGCACATAAAAGACTGAAATAAATGCAAAAGAAGCATAAAATGAGGGTTTTGAGGTAGGTTCATACAATATTCAACATTCTGGGTACTTACAAGTGCCTGGCTCCTGGACTGGTACTTATGGACCCTAACCTAGCCTAACTCAGAAAAACACCTTCCTACTGCACATGCATAGCTCCTAACACCCTATTCACACCAATAAAGGACATTAAAGAGTGAAATGAGGTGTTTGAGGTAAGTATAGTATGGAAAAAAGTACAGTATGAAACATTCTGCCTACTTACAGCAAGTCCATGGCCATCTCGATGAATAACCGCCTCCTCTCGGACTCTGACAGCAAGAAGGATTTCCTGAAGCACTTGCAGTACACTGTTCATGAAGTCTTGCACTGAACTTAGTCAATCGCACTCAGAAGTCCGTTCTCTTCACAGTGCGCACTCTTGTCTAGCTTATGCTCCATTATAACTTACTAAGTGTTGCATTCTGCACTTTAACTTTTCCCACTCTTCTAACTATTTTCTAAAGCAAAAACAAACAAGTCTATTTACATTAAATGTTGTTTCAAAATTGTATTCCCACTCACAACTGTAAATCCTTAACACAATACACTGTTTTTTTCACTGCACAATACTGTAAATTCCCGTGTGGTCTAGTGGAGAAGTTCTTGCTGTTTAATCAGTCAGAGTCCGAGAGTATCACTGGCAGGTGACCTAGGGGTGCATCGCTGGGTCGTGGTGATGGCGTACCCACTGCAGTCGACTCTGAAGGCAGATGCAAACTCACGTCGAGCGGTGACTCCACCGTGGCTGATGTGCTGGGCTGTGGCTCAGAGCATAAGGGCCTGTCTTGGGGAGGCAATGGAGTGGAGCCAGGGCTGGGCACAATGGGGGTCACGGGCCTGAAAAAACTGTCAATCGTTGATTGACGCAAGGACCGACGATTCTGACGATTGATGATGTGGTGCCTGAAAGCACGCATTTCCTCCACAGGTCCCAAGGGTCCCATCTCCCTGTCGCAGTCCGGGTGTACCAGGTAGTCCAGAACGAACTCTAGGTGTTCCCGGAGTGCGCTCAGCTTGGGGATGGCTGGAGTAGTGTCATGCTGAGAGGAGTCTGCATCATCGTCGCCGTCCTCGTCGGAATCTTCAAGCTGGGTACTGACACCTGCAACTGAAGATGCGATCTCGATATCAGACAATGTCTGATACCCAAGATCGCCCTCATCGTCATCCAACCACTCACGCACATCGTCCACATCAACATCGTGCCATGCATACGTAGCCATGCATGGAAGTCATCCACGTCAAAACCTAGAAAATTGTACTCCACATCCGTTCCGAGAAGCAGACGAGACCAACCATTTTCTAGAGTCTTGACAGGGACTTCCTTCCATGCACTGGCCCAGTTGTAGATTGCAGACTTGATGTTGTAGCGGCGAAGGTTTTCCAAAGTCCGCTGGCCTCGCGTGTCCCGTCCCTCCCTGCGCTCGTCCTCGTCCTCGAGAACAACCATCACCTCGTCCAGGAACTTCTGGCAGTATAGGCGCTTTGTTGCCACGATCACTCCTTGGTCCATTGGTTGGATGAGAGCAGTCGTATTAGGTGGCAAAAACATGCACCTAATCCGGCCATTCTCAGCCACCAAGTCCTTGTTGCACGGGTGGGCGGGTGCATTGTCGAGGAGGAGGAGGGCCTTTACCTGGTCGCGCGGGATTCCAAGTGTCTTTGTCTGGTAATTGATGACCTCCTTGATGAAGTGGCAGTGGAACCAGTCTTTGAAGATCTGGGCTGTAAACCATGCCTTCAAAGAATGGTACCAGACGACAGGAAGGACATCCATCACCCCACGAAGACACCGAGGCTGCTTTGCACAGCCAACAATAACGGGCTTAAGCCGGTGCATGCCGTCAGCATTGGCATAACACAAAGCAGATATCCGTTGCTTGGAGAGCTTGTGGCCAGGTACACGCTTCTCCATCTCCTCAGCTAGAGTGTTTGTTGGCAAAGAGTGATAGAATAAACCAGTTTCATCAGCATTGTAGACCTGACCGAGAGTGAGGCCCTCCCTGTCGATCAAGCCCTTCACCTTGTGCCGAAACTCGTCAACTCCATCCTCGTTAGCGTCCAAAGCTTCGCCATGAGCTTTACGGTTGGTAAGGACATGCCATAACTTGAACGCGAAGAGCCAACCCTCGGATGCCCTGAAGTCTAGGGCGTCGTGAAGCCTGGCGAACTTCTCAGCAGCAGCCTTCAGCTTCGTACCATGTACCATCACACCAGCAGCACGTTGCTGTCGATACCAAATCAACGTAGAGCGGTCGATTTCAGCAAACTTGGGAGTAAACATCACCTTCCTCTCCACGTTGCATTTGCTTCTCGACGAGAAGTCAGCCGTGTACTGCATAAGTTTGTCTCGGGATCTCCTGATATCGAACAAAGTAGATCGGGCCAGGTTGAACTCGCGGAGGATGCGGGAAGAAGACCACCCCGCATCTACTTTCTCCAATATCTCCTGTTTCTTCTCCAGAGTCAACACCACTCTCTTCCTCTTCTCAGGTGGCGGGGCCATCATCACACACACTAATAAGAGGCCCGAGAGCAGCAGGAGTGCCTGCAGCAGGTAAGGAACCATCAGAAAAGCGAGCACGTGGGCAGCCATGACGACGTGCGTGCACTCGCGACGAGACAGGCGGAAAGTGGGGAGGATGCAGCGGCGCTCTATCAGACGTCGGAGGAATGACGCACCACAACAAAGCTGTCCCGCGCCGCGCACGCCAAGTTCAAATTACGGGCGGGAAAAATTTGTTTTTTTTTCCCCTCCCCCGAATTTTTTGCGGTTTTCGGACCATTTTGGGAATATTGGATCCCGGGACGATTATGTCCGGTTAGTGGGGATGTTCAGATATTGGCCGTTCGGATATTAGAGGGATTACTTCTTGGCTTTGGTCGTATTAGGTTTTCCCACAACCTCCACTGATTCTCTCAGCACTTTTGTTTGTCTGTCATTCAGCTCATTAATGTCACATTCAGCATTACTTAGAGCCTGAAATCTGTTCCTTATTTCCAACTGAAAGACTGCTTTCTATTCATTTACTTTTATTGGGCATATCTATTTATCTTTAATAATCTTCTTTCTTTCAGTTTTGAAACTGAATCTGGCTGTGCAACCCACCATTCTGTGGTCACTTCCTGTATTTACTTTGTTGATAACTGTGACATTTGTGATTGTGTTATTCTTATCTGTTATAATGAAGTCGATTTCATTCTTTGTTTCTCCATTTGGGCTCCTCCAGGTTCACTTTCTCCCTGTTCTTTTGTGAAAGAATGTGCTCATTATTCTCATGCTATACATTTCAACAAAATTTACCAATTCTCCTCTTTCATTCCTTCACTCCAAATTTTCTCTTACACACTTTCCATTTTTTGATTTTCCAACTTTTGCATTGAAGTCTCCCATTTGTATAGTATATGTGGTCTTTTTTTCTTCCACAGTCTGGGAGACGTCATAAAATGTTTCTATTTCATCATCTGAGCTTTGAAAGGTTGGTGCATATTTGGTACTTGTATTACTTTAACCCTTAGCCGCCGGGGGGTTCCCGGCAGCAGCACACTCCTCCCTACGGGCAATTTCCAAGATTTTGGAAAAAATACCCTTACTTCAAACCCTTATATCTGCCAAACTATAATAGCTAGATAATTCAATGAAAGTTCAAAAGACTCACCAACTCTTCCTCATTCCAATGAAAGTATCCCGAGGTCTCTAGGTGGTCCCGTCGATGAGTAAGGATGAGTTGAAGATGAGTGGTTTTTCACGTTTTGGCGCTTGGCTCTGAGTGCAGGCCACTGGCCATGGCCTTAACCCAGCTGGCTAGCGTTGGCAGCACTGACTGGAGTGGTGATTATAACACTGCCTGAGCGTCCTTGGAATGCGGAAGATTCCACTTGTTTTTTCTACTCCTCCTTACTCTCTGCTGTGAAAATGAGTCATCACCCAGTTCATGTGGCTCACCCAAGGATTTACCGCCCACACCACCATGCCACTAAGCCCCGTAGGTGTGTGGGAAAGGAAATATCTCGTTGTTTTTCTGTACTCACTTCTTCCGTAAATAATATTTCTCCTTTACTAAGACACAGAACTGCACTTTACATCATGATTACGGGTAATTGCACTTTGACAAGTAAATGCTGTTGCTCTTTGACGCATTATCGTAGAGTATGAGGTAATTATTTTGTACGGTAAATCAGACTGCTTTGTACTAATCAGGGTTATAGTGAAAATCATATAAATGTTTTACACAACTGACATTATTTGTACTTCACATCACAGATACACTGATATTCATATTTGGCACAATTCCTCTGAGTACTGAGTGAAATAATTTAGGTATGGCGAAGCAGGTATTGTTCACTGTGGCCCGCTCACAAGTGGTTTTCTTTCAGGTAACAGGTAGGCAAACTCAAGGTATATCCAATAATTTTCTAACCAATATCCAATAAACAGTATCAACTCCTGTATTGCACTTACTATAAATCACTTATATGCACTTGTAGAACTTATAAAAGACTTATATCTTAGCACTTTCTATAATTCACTTACAATATCACACATTTCACTCATTTATGAAAATACACAAGCTTTTGCACTGCTGTACACTATTTACACTTCCCCACACACCTGCTCAGTACTCATACCACTCCTGAAGGGCCTGGTTGTGGAGATTCTGCCCTTGAAGTGGTAGGCTGAGGTGTGGGGCAGCCCAAGCAGGCGGCAAGTGTGGGGGAAACGGCTCTGCAGCGTTATTTTCCGCAGATGACCGCCACATCCGCGGTCACTTTCCCAATGTCCTGGGTCACCTTGCACCTCCTCATCGCCAAAATCATCACTCTTGTAGACTGTCTCTTCCTCCTGGAGAAGTCGGAAAGCCCTCTCTGGCTTCGAAGAGCGAGTAGGGATTGGAGGGCGAAACAGCTCACTCTCCACATGGTAGCTTTTTTTCTCCTCAGAGGACGTACTCGTGCTGAGTGTATGAGAGGAGACAGTATCATCAAGGACACGTCCTATGGCACTATCACTAAACCCTTTACCTGGCAATAAGGGCTGAACTTTCGCAGGGGTTGATGAGGCAATCGGCCCTTCATGCGGTGGGACAGAATTGGACGATGTCAAGGAAGATGACATAGCTCCTCTCGCTACCACTGCCGAGTACAAACTAAACCGCGCAACCGCAGGGTACCTGGGGGTCCTACCTACCCCATAGGTATCACAGAAAATGGGCCCGCGCTCAAACAGTGGCGGGAAGGTGAGTGAGGTATATCAAGTCAACCAGCGGCCCTCCATGCCCTGAATCCTGTCGTGCATACACATCAGCCGGCGGATGGGGGTTAAGGGTATATTTTTTAAATAGTCTAATTACAATCAATGCTGCTCTCTCAGATACACCTCTGAATTTAACAATGTTGTCTGCAAGATTTCTGTTAAAGTAGAAATCCTACACCACTAACTTTTTCAGTTTGCCTTCCTATCTGTAATAAACTAGGTGGCCGCTGTCTTCGAGCTGAATTACTTCTTTTCTGTGGGTCTCATTCAAATCTACAATATCTCAATTAATTTTTTCAGTTCAGTCATTTAGTTATCAAGTTTGTAATCTTCTGCTAGGCTTCTTACACTGTATGCATAGATCTTCATGGATTTCAGTTTGTTTAATATCCCAATCTCTAACTTGGCAACACAGTGCCTACTCACTACTGTGTACAATATATACATCAAGCTCGCCCCAAACGCATGGGTTTCGTTCCAAACGTGGCGCGTTCAGCGCGAAACCGCTTAAGTTTTAACTACTCCTTATTTTGCTCCCTAGACCCGCTAAATGTGGTGTTTTGCTGTTATCTGCCATTGGTAATCAGTATGATGCACTTTAAGTAGTTAGAAGGTTTATTTAATGTTATAACTTACAAATAGAGTACTGCACAGCAAAACTTAACAGATATGTAAACACAAGGCAACATTCCGATCCCGACTGGTTTCAGGACAATTCGCCATCAAGTCAGTTCAGTCATAACGATGACAAGACAATTCACCGTCATTAATGATGATAGCTATGGGTGATGCTAGAATATAATTCAAAGGTGACTACAGCAAGGAAGAAACAATTACTGACTAAACGTGCAACTATTAAATAAAATTCAAAGCCTACGCTATTGAACATAGACTTTGATGGATCCCTCTGAAATATAGTTATTAAAGTACTGATTAATAAATAATATTTATAAAAGTATTGATTAATTAACATATTTATAGAATGACGAGGAATCGTCCAGGCTGTGAACTGTCCTGATGGGGAATCGTCCATGTTTTGATGGGGAATTGTCTGACGGCAAATTGTCTCGCAACCCGATGATCATGGGTAATCATATAAATCAGGTTAACTGGTTACAAGGCTTTATTTAATACTTTAGCCTTATTTAAGTGCTTTAACCCGCCACGTCCCGAGGTTTTCCGCACCTCCGACATCCCCCAATCCCGAGGTATTTTCGAAAAAATTATTTTTGGCTAAAACCTCCTCTTTTGGTGAGAAACATCGAAAATTCATAGAGAAATCGCTCACCTGAGGTTTAAAATACTCGATCCAGGTAGGAGTTCCTCCTTACCTGACTGGGTTTTCTAACATGCTGGCACCAAAGTAAACGAGTTCTATGGGAGGGTAACTATTTCACACAACTCATAAACGGTATTTATTTATTTACTTGGTATGAATTTATATGCAGTATGAGAGTATATTGGTTTTCAAGCAGTAATATAGGCATTATAAGCATTGTTTCACTCACTAAATAATCACCATACCTGACCTTTTTCTGCCACATTACTATCTATCTATCTATTGCCAGACGCCTCAGTCCCGTTTGGGGTGGCCACAAACAAATCGCCTCCAAGTCGCCCTGTTCCCCGCCATTTCACTCCCCTGCTCGCAACTCACACCCCCCTCTCTCATATACCTCTCCACCCCATCCCTCCATCTCATCCTCGGCCTCCCCCTCCCTCTTTCCCCCTCCACCTCACTCACATACACTCTCTTCGTCAGTCTTTCACCCTCCATCCTCTCCACATGGCCAAACCACCTCAGTATGTTCCTCATAATGCTTCCTATCACATCCACATTACCTGATCATTATTTCTGACTGTTTCTTCTTCTAATGCTATGTAAACTTTGTCCTCCACATTGTCATCGATTGGGGAATCACTCTGGCCCTGAATATCTTTACTGGCCAGGTCACTGGTAACAGGTGAATTGCCGAGACAATGGCGTGAGGGGGGGGAGGGGGGAGGTTATGCGGTGTAAGGCATTGTCCCTGCTTGGCATCTCGTAGAGGAATAGAGGAAAGTGTCCCGTGTATAAGTACGAAAAATCACGCGTGAAAATTGAAAATTGTGCAAATTAGGGGCCTTGCAATTGCACGACGTACCAGTACGTCGCCCGGACTGGCAAATGCAAAATGTTGCAACGTACCCATACGTCCACGGGACGGGGCGGGTTAACTTACAGGCACATACCAGAACAGTAAATATTTAACTTACAGATACAGTACTGTGGAAAAGCAGTACGGCAAATCTTTAATGAACAAATAAAAATGGCAATATTCTGACGCCTACCAGGTAAACTGGTTATAAGACTATTTCTTGCTTTAACGTTATTTAATATACTTTAACTTGCACAGAAACTTACCAGAAGAGTAATGTAAATATTTAACTGACAAATACAGTACTGTGGAAAAGAAGTACAGCAAATCACATGATCACGTGATCAAAACAAACCATGCATACTGCGCTGGTGTTCGAGGATTTGGCCTTTCAACGGCCTCTCTTGCGTAAATTTATAGTTTTCGTAATGGGTCTTTAATCTTACGTTGTCTGAAATATATCCCAGCACTTACCATGTATAATTGCAATTGCGTTCGGTGAGAATGTGTTCGGTGCGAGCTTACTGTATATATACTGTATATATATATATCCATCCATCCATCATCCAATCCTACATTGCCCCATGAGGGGCGTAGGAGGCCGGGGCTAGGCAGTTGGTCTTGACATTTAAGATGAGAGTGACCAGCCTCACTCATCCCTGAGTGGCATTACATGAGCAATCAACCCCAACCATCCCTTGGATACAAACCTTCACCGGCTCAATCCGACTGGAGTGCAATAATTACCCACTAAACCACCAGGTGCCAAAATTTGGCTATATGGTTACCACCCAGCGTAGTAAATGGTTTCCTGGTGTACAGGAAACCATTTGGCTTGTCACTCAGTGTAGAGTCACCCACAGGCAGAAGGAAAAGAAAGAATGAAGGAAAGACAGAAGAGGGAGTGTAAAGTCACTCGTAGGCAGAAGGACAAGGAAAGAATGAAGGAAAGAAAGTCAGAAGAGGATGGAAGGAAAGAAGGATGGAAGAGAGGAAAGGGCAGACACCCAAGAGCAGCACTACATCGAGTGAGTGGATGGTGAGCGCCCCCACCTACCACATATTATATATGTACATATATATAACTCAAACCTCGATTTAAGGGACTAAATGGGGAATCAACTTGTCCCTTACTTGAAAATGTCCATTGTTTTACCACATATAAAGACAATCTTATTATGAAATGCAATGATTGTTTCACTTCTCTTACTTATTTATGTGATTATGAATATTATTTTACGAGTACCGTATAATGAAACATATTAATGTGTATAACCTTGACATTATGTATCAATTTTGAATGGTCTTGTCCGTCTGTCAGGTAGAATATGGAGTCCTTTAAAATCGAAATCCCTTAAATGGAAGTCCCTTAAATCGAGGTTTGAGTGTAATTTCATTATTCATTCATCATCCAATCCTACATCGCCCCATGAGGAGTGTAGGAGCCCGGGGCTAAGCAAGTTGGTCCTGACATTTATGGTGAGAGTGACCAGCCTCACTCATCCCTGAGTGGCATTACTTAAGCAATAAACCCCAACCATCCCTTGGATATAAACCTTCACCGGCTCAATCCAACTGGAGCGCCTTATAAACTATATACATCTAAATACCTACATCCAGACACCAAAATCCTGTAAGGAGTGGCCATTTGTCTTTGAGTTAGATGTTTTATGGGGATGAGCACTAACCCTTCACCAATACACTTGCTGACATGTACAGAACACGTATGTTGGTTATATGGTTACCACTCAGCATTTTAATGGTTTTCTGGCTTACAGGAAACCATTAGGCTTGTCACTTAGTATAAAGCCACCTGAAGTGGAGAAGAGTAATAAAAGTGACAGGTAAGCCGGATATAGGAAGAGAGGGGGGGCAGGAAAAAAAAAAAAAAAAGTATAAAGGTGAAGGAAGAAGTAGGGAACACTACATCAAGTAAGTGGATGATGGTCACCACCATCTAGTACCTATGAATATATATATTAAAGGCACAGGAATTAAGAACAGTCAGTTCCATTCATATCATACTGTATCATTTACAGAGGGTCCAACATGCTTGCATGCATCAGTCTTGGTCACGTAATGATGGCTCTCCCCACTACTCAATCTCTGGCAGTCTCTCTACTCAGTACCTTATCCCTGAAGTCATGGTCTATGACCTCTTCCACGGTGTTTTTGGGGGGTCTGCCTCTTGCAGCCCTACCCTCATTCACATTTCTCACCTACCACACACAATTGTCATCCTCCATTATCTCAACATGCCCAAACCACATCCTGCCTCATTATTCCCTTCAACTCTTAAGTTGTAATCCTTGTTCCCCCCTGGCCTTGCATTCATGGATGCACTAAACATCCATCTAATCATTGTAATTTTTGTACATTTGAGCCTATGAATATCCTTTTCCTTTATTGCCCAAGTCTCACTACCATACAGCATTATATTCCTAACACATGCTGCATACAATTATCCCTTTTCATAGAGGGAGAGTCCTGTCACTGTCCAGTGACTCCCTACCCCACATCCAGCACATAACATGTCCCCCAAATAACAAAACTCCTCCACACACTCGAGATTCACCAGCAAAATCAGTCCTATCATGCCTGACAGTCTCCACATGCTCATCCCAACACACTGCACACATGAAATCAGCATTACCTTGCAGTCTACCTCTGATGCCACTACATCCCATATGCAGCCACTTATCAAAAACACTGCCCAAGATAGAATTACTTCCCATGCCCTTGTTGCACACTACACATGGCCAATCTCTGTCTTCTTTGTACTGCCACCAACCCAAGATACTATCACCTTTGTTTTATCTGTGCCTCATACTATCTCCCCACTTACTGAATCTCTCCCCAATCTCCTTTTCATTTTCTGCAGTCATCATTAAATCATCAGCATACAACATCTCCCACAGTCCACTTTTGAAATGATGTAAGAAAACTTAAAGCTCTATGATAATAAGGGGCTCAACACTGATCCCTGATGCACACCTACATTCACAGAAAACTCATCACTCAACTCTCTATTCACTGTCACCTGGGTGCAAGCAACCCACATACATAGCCATAACCACTCCAACAGCACTCATTAATCCTAAGCTTTCTCGCTGCCCACTTCACCACCTCTTTGCCACCCCTTAGGTATTTTTGTTGGAGCTGTAGCCAGTTATTTTTATCTGGCAGAGGAAAATTCTGCTGAAAATGGAAAATACCAGAAGTTACATTTTGAATGTCATTTTTTTTTTCTTACATTAGTTCTTTTGCATTACATTAGTTCTTTTTCTTTTGCATTTACATTAGTTCTTTTTTTCTTACACTGAACAGTACAAGAAGTTAAGCATATTCTGATATGTAATACAAGCACTCATAATCCAGAGAACTCTCTTGTACAGCTCTGCACTGTTGTTCTTAATATTTATCTCACTAAAATATTTGCACACTAGCAGTTTTATAGTGGTTTAACTATATCTTTATATAAACTGCTTTCCTCCATTTCTGTCTGTTAAATGCATAATTGTTTGAATCAAAAACTGCCAGATGTGAGGACTGTTTCCATTCACATTCCTTCACCACACTATTGTCTATACCATGCAATATGTTAAATGTGGATTTCATAATTAACCAAAGTTTTCAAGGATTCCATGCATGGCTCCCTATGTCTGCTTTCCTAAGCAGCAAGACCCATTACACCTCTGCATCTTGTGTGTTTACTGCTTAGATGACTTTAAAGTGTTTACAAAAATTTTAAAGAATGGGGCTTATGTAACGACAAGGTTTAATATTTACCCTATCATTATATACCACCAGATTAGGTTTTTCCGATGGAAGATGACCTGTCAGTGAAGAGGTAGAAGGAGATTTCCTCCAAACCCACTTCCATGCTCTCCCGTAAGCTGTATAAAATCATGTAGTGTTATCATCAATAAAATAATCATTCTGAGGGAGTTAATATTTATCCAAGGATCAAAGTAGTTGAAGAGTATTCAGCAAATATTTACTATAACAATACAGTGCTCTCATTGGAAAATGACAAATGTATAATATTTATTATGGTCTACCACACTTTTTATCCATTAATTCCTTCAGCATGAGAATGTAACAATTATGTAGTTCATTCTTACTGCTACTTTACAGTTTTCTTCAGCTTAAGGGAGATGTAATGACAGGGCTAATAAAGTCTACATCTAATTCTTTCAGTAAAAAAAAAAAAAAAAAAAAAAAAAAAAAAGTCTCCCTTAAGCTTAATAACATCACCTGGAAACAGTGTGAATATAACAGAGGTTCTCTAAATGAAGGAATTAACCATAACAAAATTTTACAAACATTGGGTTACCCTATTTATTGTGTACTTGTCTTATACAAGAACTAAGAAGACTTACTCCCTAATGCATTAGGATACAAAGTTATATGGCAAGTACTGTATATATGTTTTGTTTAAACTACTTCAATACAAGACCCACACTGGACTGGGTACTAACCTTTTGAACAAAATACTATTACCCAGAACAGTATTACAATATTTGTCCACACTGAACTGTCCTAGCTTATGGTACAGGTAATTCTAGTAGCTTGTAATGTGCTGTATTGAACCGTACTATGTAGCATACTTATGAGTACTGCTTTCGGAAATTCAGCACAATTCGTAATAGTGTGTTAAGGAACACTTCCTTTTGGTATTCTGTCCTTTACTATCCTCTTTAAATGGATTATCACAAACACTGAGAAGCATGCTAGCTGCACCCAATGACAAGCTATGAGTCGTATAATCATTCTTGTACTCGTATTTCTCCTCTTGACCCCTTCAGCTCATACATACATACATGTTCAGTAAACTCTCATTTATCTGGCGTAATTCAGCCAAGCCCATTGCCGGACATTGCAAAATGCCAGATACTGCAAAGTACCCTCCCATTGGCTCAATATTTGGCATAATGTCTCAACCCTCTATCCTAAAAACTTTCCCATGAGTAAAAGATGAAAATTAAGCATAAAATACAATAAAGTAATAATATAATACAGTAATACAGCACCAGCTGGCTACCGTCTATGAGCCCATTGAAACACCTCAACATCGGATATTGCATTGAACCCCTGGTTACCCCCCATTTTGGCACCAGATATTGCAGAATTTACCTGGATACTGCTCTCATACAGCCGAGCCAGCAGCACCAGATATTGCACTGGGCTGGATATTGCAACGAAGAATAAATGAGAGTTTACTGTATATAATATATATATATATATATATATATTATATAGATAGATAGATAGATAGATAGATATGTAGATACATATACATACATGTATATATATATATATATATATATATATATATATATATATATCTATATCTATCTATCTATCTATATAGATAGATAGATAGATATATACTGGTGTATATATATATATATATATATATATAGATAGATAGATAGATAGATATATACCGGTGTGTATATATATATATATATATCTATCTATCTATCTATCTATAGCCCGACGCCCTAATCCCGCAAAGGGTGACCACAGACAAAACGCCTCCAAGTCACTCTGTCACCCACCATTTGACTCCCCTCCCCCCACCTCACCCCCCCCTCCCTCATATACCTCTCAACTCCATCCCTCCACACTCATCCTCGGTCTACCCCTCCCTCTCCCTCCCTCCACCTCACCTACATACACCCTCTTAGTCAGTCTTTCATTCTCCATTCTCTCCACATGTCCAAACCACCTCAGTGTATTTCTCCTAATCTTTTCAACCACATCCACATCTACCCCACAACGTTCCTTCACTTCTTCATTTGTTAACCTGTCCCTCCACGTCACTCCACATGCTCCTCTCAAGTAACTCATTTCCATTGCTCTCACTCTTGACTTGTTCCCCTCTTGCAAGGTCCACCCCTCGCTTCCATACGTCAGGGTAGGGATCACAATACCATCATGCAGTGACTTCTTAACTTCCATACTCACCTCCCTATTTCTCATCACTGCTTTCAGTGTACCAACAACCTTTCTTCCCTGCTGTACCCTTTCACGTACTTCATCCCCCAAAGTTCCATCCTTACTCATCACACTACCCAAGTACTTGAATGCACTCACATTCTCCACATCCTCACCATCCAACCTCACTGCACACTCTGTGACTTCATTCCTCTCAAACACCATAACTTTACTTTTGTTTACATTAACTTTCAGCTTCCTCCTCCTACACACTGTCCCAAATTCATTCACCAAACCTTGCAACTCCCATTCATCTTCACTCAACAATACTGTATCATCCAATCCTGTGTTGTCCCATATGAAGTGTAAGAATCCGGGGCGAGGCAAGTTGGTCCTGATATTTAAGATGAGAGTGACCAGCCTCACTCATCCCTGAGTGGCATTACATGATCAATAAACCCCAACCACCCCTTGGATATAAACCTACACAGGCTCAATCGAATTGGAGCACCTTAATTGCCCACTAACCACCAGGCATCATAATTTGGTTATATGATTCCCACTGAGCATAGTAAATGGTATCCTGATGTACAAGAAATCATTTGGCTTGTCACTCAGTGTAGAGCTACCCATACGCAGAAGGAAGAGGAAAGACTGAAGGAAAGAAAGACAGAAGAGGGAGTGTAAAGTCACCCATAGGCAGAAGAAATAGGAAAGAGTGAAGGAAAGAAAGACAGAAGAGGAAGGATGGAAGAGAGGAAAGGGCAGACACCCAAAGCAGTACTACATCAAGTGAGTGGAGGTTGAACACCCTCACATACCACTATATATATATATATATCGTTTCGTTTCGTTTTTTAAAGGCCCCAACATGCTTGCATGCGTCGGCCTTGGTCACCTAATGACAGCTCTCCATGCTGCACGATCCATTGCAGCCTCCCTGTTTGGTCCCTTAACCCTGAGGTCACACTTAATGACCTCGTCCCATGTCTTTCTCGGTCTACCCCTCATAACCCCGCCCCCAATATTAACACTTCTTACCTTCCTCACCCAATTATCACCCCCCATCCTCTCCACATGTCCAAATCATCTCAATCTGCCTCTCCTCATCACAACACCAATACACTCCAGTCCCATCCTACCTCTCAACTCTTCCATCATAAACCTAGTCCCCCCAGACCTTGCACGCAGGGTCACACTACACATCCACCTAATCATTATCATTTCTGTACGTCTGAACCGGCAAATATCCTCCTCCTTTACTGCCCAGGTCTCACTACCATACAGCATTACACTCTTAAGACATGCTGCATACAAAGACCCCTTAGCATGTGAGGGACAGTCCTCTCAATGTCAGGAGAGGCAAGAGCTCCCTGAACTTCTTCCAACCACTTCCCACCCTAGCCACAGAGCTAGCTCCAGCCCCACCTCCAGCACACAACATGTCTCCCAAATAACAAAACTCTTCCACACACTCAAGGGATTCAGCAGCAAGTTCAATCCTTTTATGCCTGAAAATCTCCACCTGCTCTCCCCGACATGCCGTACACACAAAATCAGCATTATCTTGCAGCCTATCTCTGATACTGCTACATCTCTTGTGCAACCATTTATCACAAACACTGCACAAGATGGAATTACTTCCCACACCCTTGTGGCAAACTGCACATGGCCACTCTCCCTCGTCTTTGACAGTACCGCCACCAACCCTAGATATCATCACTTTTGTTTTATCTGCATTTACCCTTAAACCCTTGTGCCCCATACCATCTCTCCAATTCCTAAACCTTTCCTCCGCCTCCCTTTCGTTCTCTGCAATCAACACCAAATCATCAGCATACAACATCTTCCATGGGAGTCCATTTCTAAAGTCTCGTGAGAGGGCTTCAAGTACCATGATAAACAACATGGGACTCAAAACTGACACCTGATGCACACCAACATTCACGGAAAACTCATCACTCATATCTCCATTCACTCTTAACTGGGTGTGAGCACCCACATACATAGCCATAACCACCCTAACCAGCCACTCCTCCAAGCCAAGCTTTCTCATTGGCCATTTCACCACCTCTGTAGGGACTCTGTCAAAGGCCTTTTCCAAATGAACAAAAACAAAATACAGATCCCTTCTCCTACCAACATATTTTTCCTGAAGCTGTCGAGCAATGAATATGGCATCAGCGGTCCCCCTACCTGGCATAAACCCAAACTGCATCTCATCAATATTCACTCTTTCTCTAATCATACCTTCTAAAACTCTCTCCATTACCTTCATTATCAGATCTAAAAGCTTTATATCTATAATTTCCTCTTTCCAGGCATCACCCTTCCCTTTATACACATTTACAGCCAATCATCTGGAACAACACACTCATAAATAAACATATTTATCAGGTCAGTGACTAACCTCACCCCTATATCTCCTAAGGCCTTCAACATTTTGGCAGTCAACCCAGACACACCTGCTGCCTTCCCCACCCTCATCCTGCCTATTGCCTCACTTACAGTAGCAGCATAAATTAAAGGCCAAGGACCAAACACTGGATCAGTTGGCTCCAAACCTTCCCTGTCCCAGTCAAACTCCTCATTCAACAACCGGCTATAATGCTCTCTCCATGCATCTTTAATATCCCCACCGTTCACCATTACCCTTTCTTCATCATTCTTCACACACTGCTTACCTATAATATCCTGATTATCCCTCTTCATCTGACTTGCCACCTTAAATATCATATTTTTCCTTTCCCCATGATTTAGGTTATCAAGTAAAAGTCTCTGACTCAGACCTCGCCCTGTATACGTCTCTTCTAGCCCTACGCTTGGCAGCCAAATATTCCTCCTTGCTACCACCATTCTTCCATTCCCGGAAGAGCCTTCTCTTCTCTTTAACTGTAGCCTGTACACCCTCATCCCACCACCAAGTTACTTTATGTCTTGGTGGTCCTCTTGTCCAATCGCATATTACATCAATAACTCTCAAGAGATTGTTCTTGAGGGCTCTGTACTGTTCATTAACGCCTCTGTCTACGGCTCCCTGTTCAGCCACCATTCTCCTCATCTCGCTATAGGAGGCATCCTTTACTACTTGGTTTTTCAGCTTCCATATTTTCCTCCTAGGTACATAAGTCCTCTTTTTCATCACTTGTTCTTTAAGCACCATATCACAAATCAATAGTTTGTGCTGCTGCACACACTCCTCACTTCCTTTAACATCCCTCACTAACCTCCTATCAGCCTACCTAACCAGAATATAATCTATCTGACTGCTATTTATTATCTATCTATTGCCAGACGTCTTAATCCTGTACGAGGTGGCCACAAACAAATGCCTCTGCGTCGCCCAATCCCCCGCCATTTCACTGCCCTGCTCCCAGCTCACACCCCCCTCTCTCATATACCTCTCCACTCCATCCCTCCATCTCATCCTCAGCCTCCCCCTCCCTCTCCCCCCCTCTACCTCTCTCACATACACTCTCCTCGTCAGTCTCTCACCCTCCATCCTCTCCACATGACCAAACCACCACAGTGTGTTCCTCCTAATACTTCTTATCACATCCACATCCACACCACAATGCTCCTTTATAACCTCATTTGTCAGCCTGTCTCCCCATGTGACTCCACGGGCTCCTCTTAAATAACTTATTTCCACTGCTCTCACTCTTGACTTGTGTCCTTCCAACAATGTCTCCAAGCTTCACTTCCATATGTTAGAGTTGGTATCACAATACAGTCATGTAGTAACTTTTTCACTTCCATGCTCACTTCCCTGTTTCTTATCACTGCTTTCAAGGAATCAGCAACCTTTCTTCCTTGTTGTACCCTTTCAAGCACTTCACCCTCCAAACTTCCATCCTTACTCATCACACTACCCAAGTTCTTAAACGTACTCACATTTTTCATTTCCTCACAATCCAACCTCACTGTACATTCACTCTTTCAAAGACCATCACTTTACTCTTCCCTATATTCACCTTTAGATTCCATTTCTTACTCTCCCAAACTCATCCACCAAGCCTTGCAGCTCCTCTTCGTCTTCATTTAGCAACACAGTATCATCTGCAAACAACAGTACAGGGGGTTTCCAAACACTACCCTCTCTCACTAGGGCCACTCCAACATCCACAGCCCTACCTTGTATCCCTTGTATTACCCCATCCATGTACACATTGAACAACCATGGAGACATGACACATCCCTGTTTCAACTCAACCTTCAATGAGAAAAATTCACTCAGTTCTCCATCCACACGCATTGCAGCCTTAGCACCATCATACATACTCGTACTCTTCACAGCATTCAACAACTTCCCATCTACTCCATATATTCTCAATACTTTCCACAATACTAGACTATCCACCCTGTCATATGCTTTCTCCAAATCCATGAAGGCCACATACAACTTCTTTCTCTTCTCTAGAAACTTTTCCACTAAAGACCTAAGAATGAGTATCTGATCTACACAACCTCTTCCCTTCCTAAAGCCTCCCTGTTCTTCTCCAACTAATTCCTCTGCTATTTCCCTAACTCTGTCAATAAGTATCCTACCATACACTTTTCCTATTACACTAAGAAGACAAATGCCCCTATGATTACCACACACTTCTTTTTCCCTCTTTTCCTTTGTACAAGGGAATAATTATACCTGACTTCCAATCCTCCGGGACTCTACCTTCCTCCCAGGCCAATCTGCACGTCTTCCACATCCATTCTACTACTGTCTCTCCCCCATGCTTCAGCATTTCACCACACACTCCATCAATTCCTGGGGCTTTCCTCAATTTGACTTTCTTCATTGCTTCCACAGCTTTTATCCTACTGATTTCTTTCTGTCTTCTCACCTCCCTCCTTCTCCCAGCCACTTGTACTTGCATTACTTCCATTCTCTGTGTTCAACAATTCCTTTAAGTGTTCTCTCCATCTGCTCACTTTTGCTCCCTTCTCCACTAGTAATCTACCATTTTTACCTTTCACTCTCCTACTAATTTCACTGCCACCCTGTCTTACTCTCTTCACCTCTTTCCAGAACATTTTCTTACAGTCCCTCCACTTTACACTCAAATTCCTTCCAAATTCCTCATCCACTCTCTTCTGACTCTCTCTTACTAATCTTTTCACCTCTGTCTTCCTTTCTACATATAACTCTCTCTTCTCCCTGTCAACTTCTTCCATGCCCCTATTTCTCATCCATTCATTGTATGCTTTCTTCTTTTGTGCCACAGCCTGTCTCCCTCTTCATTCCACCATGCTGTTCCTTGCACCCCCTTCCGTCTTCTCTTCGCCTTACACACCACATCACATGCTGCACATATTTCTTCTGTGAATACACCTTCCACATCCCCCATCTGCTCCAATTCATATTTACCCAATCGTTCCTCCACTTCTCTCTTATATTCTGCCTTTTACATGCTGCACATATTTCTTCTGTGAATATCTTGCACAAACCTTCCACGTCCCCCATCTGCTCCAATTCATATTTACCCAATCGTTCCTCCACTTCTCTCTTATATTCTGCCTTTTTCTCATCCTCTTATAAGCTTTCCACTATTCTTGGAACTACTTCCTCCTGTCCTTCCCTCCTTCTATTTCCCATCTTACTTGGATCTTGATTCTGGCCACCACCAAGTAGTGGTCAGAAAGTCCACTCCCCCAACCTGTATTAGCTCTTGCATCCATTACACATCTTCGCATCCTTTCATCCACACACACATAATCAATCATTACCTTCCTTTCATTCAGTTCACCACCTACCCTTCTCATCACTCGCCATGTATACCTGTGGATCATTTTGTGCCTGAAGAGGGTACTGGCTAACACCAACCCTCTCCCGGCACAAATGTCCACTAACGCACTGCCATTCTCATCTAACTCAGCAGGCACACCCCTCTCACCAACTATTCCGTCCACTTTCACATTCCCTACTTTACCATTCATATTACCAATCAAAAACACTCTCTCATTCCTTCCAAACTTTTCCATGCACACTCCCTTGCTGCTACCAGACAAAGTTTTTCACCTCATTAGAACAACCATAGTAAAATGGATGATGGAAGCTATAATATCCTGTCAAACCTATGGGCAGCATCCACTCTGACTTGAGCATATTTACCATTAATCCATTACGTGCCATAAACAGTAAAAGCTCAATTAAACGGCATCCGATGCATAGGCACATCCTTATAACCGGAATGCAAATTTGATCCAGCATGGGGTCGAAAATATTCTGGATACCAGTCGTCGCCGATTCAAATCTTCCGCACTCCACTATCTTGTTTTCACCTCCTGCCACTATGCAAGCTCAATAATGGTGACAAAATGCTTAGAATGTGACAATGAAATTGAAAATGCAGAACATTTTATATTATTCTGTCCTCCCAACAGCGATTAAGAAACAGGAATGAAATATTTGCCCAACCATATGATGAAAATATATTGAGAGACTTACTATTTGGAAAAGAAGACAAAAGAGAACACATAAAGTTGATAACATATGATATGTATAAAAAGACAGAAAAACTGAAAAAGGAAAGAGAGAAAAGCACTCAATCACAAAGAAACAAAGACACAATAAAGGAGGGGCCGTAACTAAGGTATTCCTTCCGAAGAAGCACCGAACCGAACCGCCACGACGCCAGTTCCCAACTTCCCCAGTCATTCACCGACGCCATTTTCCCTGCAAGTGGGCTGCCTGTTCTGGTTAGAAAGAAGTTCCATTCTCTATCCGATATGTCTCAGCCAACTGCAAAACGTAAATGAGTTGTGTTGAACCTTCGCCTGAAACTAGAGATATGTGAGTGTATGTCAAAAGGTGAAAGCAGGCATAATTTAATGTGTGAATTTGGAGTGGAGACTTCAGCGCTGTACGACATTAAGAACCAACACAAAGCCCTCAAGAAATTCCACAACCAGAGTGAAACAAAGCGTGCACTGGAAGGGACGAGGACATTGCAAGCACCGAAGCTGCAGGTGGTGGACACTGCTCTCTGCGAGTGGTTTCTGCAAGAGCTGTCTTTAGGGACTCCTTTGTCTGGGCCCCTGTTGTATGATAAAGCCAGGGAGATCTACAAAAAGATGGAGATCGACGAACCTAGTTGCTTCAGTGACAGATGGCTTGCAAGATTTATGCAACGGCTTGGTAAGCATTAGTGAAAAAAATTTTTGGTTTTTGGTTGGTAATCTAAGGATGCCAGCATAGTTTATGATACTGTACAGCAATTTTTTTGTTGCCTGTTTGCTGTAACACATTTTTTATGGTGATATGCTAGTGTATTGATTTTGATGTGTTTCGTATGCTTGTGGTAAGGTTTGGTCATATTGTGATGCGAGTATAATCCACAAAAAAATTACCTGCAAGGTATTTTCTGATTAGTTTTGCTTCATTTATTTATTTTTTTTCCCATGAAATGTCATGGTACAGTGTGCATGAAAACAGTTTTTTTTTTGTGGCCCTTGGCCACCCCGTCTGGGATACATGGCGTCTGGCAATGAATGAATGAATGAAAAAACTCCTTTTATGGTGATATGCTGGCATACTGATTTTTGGTGTTTAGTATGCTTGTGCTAAGATTAAATCTGGTGTACAGATTTTTGGTGTGTTTTGTATGCTTGCGGTAAAGTTAGATCATCTGGTGTATAGATTTTTCGTGTGTTTTGAAGTTTAGGTCATCTGGTGTACAGATTTTTCATGTGTTTTGTATGCTTGTGGTAAGTTTAGGTCATCTGGTGTACAGATTTTTCATGTGTTTTGTATGCTTGTGGTAAGTTTAGGTCATCTAGTGTACAGATTTTTCGTGTGTTTTGTATGCTTGTGGTAAGTTTAGGTCATCTAGTGTACAGATTTTTCGGGTGTTTTATACAGTATGCTTCAAATCATTTACAGTACAGTACTGTAACTTCTGATGCATTTTTCTCGAATGAGATACAGTATTGTTTGTAGGTATCCGTAAGCTTGATATCTCTGGAGAGCAGAAGTCAGCAAACCCAGCTTCTGCACAAGAGTTCAGCAATGAGTTCACCACTCTGCTACAGGAGAATAATCTCACTGTGGAACAAATTTACAATGCTGACAAGACTGGGCTGTTTTGGCGTTGTCTCCCCCAGTCTACCCTTGCTGGACCAAAGGAGAAGGTGGTGCTTGGATTCAACCAAAATAAGGAAAGGGTCACTGTTCTCTGTTGTGCCAATGCTGCTGGAACACAGACTGAAACCACTAGCCATAGGAAAATGAAAGAAACCCTGATGTTTCAAGGGTGTGGACAAGAAGCCTGTTCTCTATAAGGCTCAAAAAAATGCCTGGATGGTCAGTGAAATTTTTGAGTGGTGGTTTCATAACTGTTTTGTTCCAGCAGTAAAGAAACACCTTGCTGAGCTGGGGATGGATGAGAACACCAAGATTCTCCTCATCGTGGATGGTTGCAAGGCTCACTCTCCTGAGGATGTTCTCCGTAGCTGGAATATCTTCACAGTTTTCCTGCCACCTAACGTCACATCCCTGATTCAACCTATGGATCAGGGCGTGATTCAGAATTTTAAGCTGTCATACCGGAGGAACTTTCTGAGGGATTTGATGCAGGCAGAATGCAGCATACTGGAATTCCAGAAAAATTATAACCTCCCTCATGCCATACGACACATTTCTGGAGCCTGGAATAAGGTTAAGAGCCAAACTCTAGTTAGGAGTTGGAGAAAGTTGTTGCATGCAATTTTGTTCCAAGATGAGGATGAAGGGGAAGAATTCTTAGGCTTTGGGCAATGTAGGAGGAGGGGTACAGATACAGCACAGGTCCTAATGACAGAGACTGAGGAAATGGTAAGAGTTTCCAGCAAAGTGAATATGGCATCTGAGGAGGTGAAGGAATGGGTGGATGTTGATAAAGATGTGCCTGTGACTTCTACCTTCACCACAGGGGAGATCATTGAAAATGTGCTCCACCCAGAAAGGTTACAGCCAGAGGATCATGAGGAGAAGCCAGAGCTGCAGGTGAATAAAGTGAAGTGGAAGGATCTATCTATCTATCTATAGCCCGACGCCCTAATCCCGCAAAAGGGTGGCCGCAGACAAAACGCCTCCAAGTCGCTCTGTCACCCACCATTTGACTACCCTCCCCCCAACTCATCCCCCCCTCCCTCATATCTCTCTCAACTCCATCCCTCCACCTCATCCTCAGTCTACCTCTCCCTCTCCCTCCCTCCACCTCACCTACATACACCCTCTTAGTCTGTCTTTCATTCTCCATTCTCTTCACATGTCCAAACCACCTAAGTGTATTTCTCCTAATCTTCTCAACCACATCCACATCCACCCCACAGCGTTCCTTCACTTCTTCATTCGTCAACCTGTCCCTCTACGTCACTCCACATGCTCCTCTCAAGTAACTCATTTCCACTGCTCTCACTCTTGACTTGTTCCCCTCTTGCAAGGGGGGAAGGATGCTTCATATTATTTATCTGAGCTGATACGACTCGTTGAAGGCAACACCTGCTTTGAGTCATTTTATTTAGTACAGCTTTACTCACTTCAGAATAAGATGTTGGATGAAAACCGAAAATTGTTGAAACAGGCTAATATAAAAGATTTGTTTAAAAAAATTATGGTAAAGCAAGGACAGAAAATTAATCCCTCCACTTCAGCTCCTGACCCAGTTCCTTCCACTTCTTCAGCTCCTGACCCAGTTCCTTCTACTTCTTCAGCTCCTGACCCAGTTCCTACTACTACTTCAGCTCCTGACCCAGTTCCTTCCACTACTTCAGCTCCTGACCTTATTCCTTCCACTTCTCCTTCTCCACTGTCTGAATCTTCATCTCATAATCCTGACAATCTCCCTACAATTCTTGATTAGTTCTGTACAGTACAGGATAAAGTAGTGTATGCAGCTAAGTTTTCAAAATTATTTTGGCATGTAACATACGCTAAATTTTTCTTTAAATAATTTTTGGTAATGTTTGCTGGTTTGTGTTCAGTCCTGTACAAGTTCTCTTGCTGTCTTTTTTTTTGTGTGTGTATTGTAATGTACCTGTACTGTATCTAATACTGAATACTGTAATGTACTTTATGAAATGAAGTCCCAAGTTTGGACCTATTTCATTTGTTTGACCTCCCAGAAAATTTATAGGAGTAACATTCAGTTATACAGAAAATTCCACATCCAGAATGGAAGAAACCCCGTGCATTCTGGTTAATCGAGCTTTTACTGTAACTACAAGAAAGGTATGGCTAAGCTCGCTCACTCTCTCTCTCTTTTAATTTACATTCATCATCTTTTCAGCCGTCAACATTGCATCAATCAGAGCTCAGCATTCAAGTTGGGGCACAGCAGTTTCACTGTAGTTCTGATAAATCAACTACTGTATAGACTAAGGTCACACACTGACAGACATCAATATCATAGCTACATAATAACTGCCATAAAGATTTTGTCCTGAGCTCTGGGGGGGGGGGGGACTGAATACCATATACAGTATTATCATTTGACTGATGGCATAAACAAAGTTTCGGTTATCCATTATACTCTTTCCTCCATTGATTTTTGTTTGTTTACTAACCTTTGCTAATTATAGTACAAATGACGTTAATTGGCTTAAGAGGATTTTATAGCTACAAACTACAAAATGAGAGCTTTATGCATTAGCTGAATAATATACAGTGATTCCTTGGTTATCACACATAACTGGTATCGAGTCACAACAAAAGCACAGAACCTTTGAGATTTATCCTTACTGGTATTGGGGATGCTATTCATAAATCCAAATGTTCCTTTAACGACAATTTATACCCATTAAATACATCAATACTATTATGGTATGTATTAGAAACACATACAGGCATGATTCAGTTAATAAAAGACGATGAAAAAGGCACAATAAGGAAGAAACATAAACCAGAGACCCGAAATGGGCTTGAGGTATGGGGTTCTAAGGCTGGAAGGTAGAGAGATTGTTGTCTCCCATCTGGGATAACTCAAGTATGGCCTCACCTCTGAATCCCTCAAAGCCATCAGAAACCACATATACAGGCATACCCTGACATCCCATGGTGTGCATACCTGACAG
The DNA here is from genome assembly GCF_032717465.1 of Coenobita brevimanus. Classification (NCBI taxonomy): domain Eukaryota; kingdom Metazoa; phylum Arthropoda; class Malacostraca; order Decapoda; family Coenobitidae; genus Coenobita; species Coenobita brevimanus. The sequence goes on from NC_137024.1 coordinate 32,408,273, forward strand.
TTGTTGGATATCAATTATGTCAGTATTCAAAGCAATTTTCCCCAGAAGTCTCCTAAGAAATAGTCATGATGTGTTCCAGCCAACATCCCAAACTAACAGACATGTGAAGTAATCTACCATCCATCCATCCATTCATCATCCAATCCTACGTTGCCCCATGAGAAGCGTAGGAGCCCGGGGCTAGAAAAGTTGGTCCTGGCATTTAAGATGAGAGTGACCAGCCTCACTCATCCCTGAGTGGCATTACGTGAGCAATAAACCCCAACCACCCCTTTGGATATAAACCTTCACTGGCTCAATCCAATTGGAGCACCTTTATTACCCACTACACCACCAGGAGCCAAAATTTGGTTATATGGTTACCATCCAGCGTAGTAAATGGTTTCCTGGTGTACAGGAAACTATTTGGCTTGTCACTCAGTGACAAGAAGGAAGAGGAAAGAATGAAGGAAAGAAAGACACAAGAGGGAGTGTAAAGTCACCCCCAGGCAGAAGAAAGAGGAAAGAATGAAGGAAAGAAACCAACAGAGGACATAAAATAAATCTATTAATGTTTATACTAAGTACAATTAGTGTACAAAGGATTTATTATTTTAAAAGTACCATGCTTATGTGTTCATATAGTAACCAGTTTAGGCGTCGTTTCTAAAACTCAAGGTACTGTAAGAATGAGTACACAGCGAATCCTGTGTACACAGAGATATGTCTTTCAAGTACAATACCTCACACTGGCAGACCACAACTTTATCCATCTCACTTCTCTCCCTCTCACTGTTTTTCTCCAACTTTTCCTAATCTTTTTTCTCTCTGTGTTATTTCTATCCCTCTCTCTTCTTCATTTTCATACTACATCTAAAAATTATAAATGAAAACAATAAAAGAAAATTCAGTAAAAGAGGTACACATGAAATTGGCATCCCTTGCCATCTTATTTCCAAGGTAATGATTATACAAAGCCCATGCAGGCAATTTTGGCCTCTGTGCAGCTAGTTGTTTGAAGGGATATGTACAGTACTCCCAAGAACTCACTCTCCTTTCCTGCTCCTGTTACTTCTATCCTTTTCTCATATTTGAGTCGCATCCAAAGGTAATGAAAGAAAACAATAAGAGAAAATTCAGTAAAAAAGGAAATATACAAGAAACCTGCATCCATCATGCACTTGCTAGAGATGTTTACCAATGCTTAGGCATGCGATTTTGGCCTCTATCCAACAGGTAGAAGAATGGTTTTTGCTCTCTCTCCTCAATTTTGAGTCTCATCCAAAGGTTATAATAGAAAACAGTAAGAGAAACTTCAGTAAAAGAGGAGGTACACAAGGGTTATTGTAGTTCTGATTCTCTATCATCCTGTTACTTTCACCCCCTCTCATTTTCATTTTTGAGTGACATCCAAATGTTATAAAAGAAATCGATAAAAGAAAAAGAGGATGTACATAAGAAGCGAGCATGGAAGTAAAAAAGTCGCTGCATGACAGTATTGTGATACCAACTCTAACATATGGAAGTGAAGCTTGGACCTTGTTGGAATGACACAAGTCAACAGTGAAAGCAGTGGAAATGAGTTACTGTATTTGAGAGATGCAAGTGGAGTTAATGGAGAGACAGACTGACGAACGAGGAAGTGAAGGAGCGCTATGCTGTGGCTGTGGATGTGACAGAAAGTGTTAGGAGAAATACCCTCAGGTGATTTGGACATGTGGAGAGGATAGAGAGAGAAAGACTAATAAGGAGAGTATATGTGAGGTGGAGGTGGGAGGGAGGGAGGGGGAGGCCAAGGATGAGAAGGAGAGATGGAGTGGAGTGGTATATGAGAGAGGGGTGTGTGAGCTGGGAGCAAGGCAGTGTAGTGACATTGGACAGGGCAACATGGAGGCGATTTGTTTGTGGCCATCACTTACAGGATTGAGTCGACTGGCAATAGATACACAGATATAAGAAATTTGCATGCTTCACCATCTTATCAATAGACAGACAGACAGACAGACCGCCTCATCACTTGCTGAGACAATGTTTACACAAAGCCCACACATGAGATTTTGGCCTGTGTGTGGCTGTCAGACAGGATACATATTTTTGTATGCAAGCATGCTCTCTTGTTGTTACTTCACTCACTCTCTCTCATCCTTCACTTCTACCCCTTCTTTTACTCATTCTGAGTGACATCCAAAGGTTATAAGAGAAATCAATAAGAGAAAAAAAGAGGGAGTACACATGAAATTTGTATCCCTTGCAGTATCATCATTTGCCAAGACATGCAGGCACTTTTGGCCTCTGGGCAGCTGTCAGATGGGATACATACTTTTGATCTCTCTCTCTCTCTCTCTCTCTCACTCAATGCATCAGTGGAGATGCATGCAAAATGAAATTTCTGCATATACTGTACATGGGTCCACCAGGATTTTTTCAGCATATTAAGGGTGAAAGGGTGATGATGGAAGGGGAATCCTTGCATGCTGATCCTGTGTATAAAGCAAAAAACAGAATTTCTTACTGCAATATTGAAAGCAGTGATATGGAATTGGGAAGTGAGCATGGAAGTAAAAAAGATGCTGCATGAAGTACTGTGATACCAACTCTAACGTATGGAAGCAAACCTTGGACCTTGTTGGAAGGACACAAGTCAAGAGTGCGAGCAGAGCATATGAGTTATTTGAAAGGAGCATGTGGAATTACATGGAGTGACAGACTGACAAATAAGGCAATGAAGAAGCATTGTGGTGAGGATGAGGATGTGATAGAAAGCATTAGGAGAAAAACACTGAGGTAGTTTGGCCACATGGAAAGGATGGAAGGTGAGAGACTGGTGAAGATAATGTATATGAGTAAGGTGGATAAGGGGAGAGGGAGGGGGAGACCAAATGGAGGGGTATATGAGAGAGGGGGGTGTGAGCTGGGGAGAGGCAGCAAAATGGCAGGGGACAGAGTGACATAGAAACGATTTGTTTGTGGCCACCCCTTACAGGATTGAGGCATCTGGCTATAGATTGACAGAATATTAAACAACAAATGCACTGAAATGTATGCATTTCAAATTGCTGATGGTCAAATCACTCGAAGGACGAAGCAGACGAAGCAGAATACGACATTTTTCCAGGGTATGTCCCCTATTCTGTAACATTGAAAGGGCAAATCGTCGGTTTCTGATTCGCTGAATATCGAGGTAAGCCAGTACTGCATCATCACTGTCAGCAGAGCCCAGCCTGGGTGGGCAAAAATGTTTTTAAGCACAGATAAAAAGAAATGTGCGCTATATCAGTGACGCTGAAAATCATAGCCAAATGCACAATAACCAAGGGATCACTCTACTATGGAAGTAAGAAAAATATATACAAATTACAGTATGTCCTCACACTGAAGGGGTTAATACAGGGGAGAAGTCTTGCAGAGGCCACCGAGAATGAATAACAGAGGTTCGCAACTGATAGGTGTTCTTTCTTGATTGCAAGTTCACCACCATTACATCAATGAGCTAAGTAAGATATTTTTACTTGTGTATTTAGTTTAGTTTGCAAGAAATGGGTATCAATATCATTTTACTGTATAAGAATTCTTAACCCATTCAATCTGGTGATGTACTTTTTAGCTTAATTTTGCTATATTCTGACATTTCATTCAGGTTAGGCTTTTTGATATGGACAAGTTAAACATAGACTTCATCATTCCATTTTACACAAGACATTTTGGAATGGCTTAAAAAAAAAAAAAAAAAAAAAAAAAAAAAAAAAAAGGGGGGGGGGAAAGAGATGACTGATGACTGAAGAGGTCAATTCTGTTGCAGCACGAAAAAATATTACCCCTTCAGCCCCACTCATACCTTTTATTGTTTATTCTTGCCATTTTTTGACTTTTTTTTTCTGAAAACATTTTTTAAAATAGAGAGGTTAGACAAAGCCTTACACCCTTTGAAAACAAAGGTGATCTCTGAAGCTGGATAAAACATATGGAAGCATCAAGTATATAAACTGCCAGCAGACTGAAGAAGCTGATCTTACATAGTCTACTTGGTCTCCACCACCACCACCATTGCACTCTGCAACTTGTACAGTAGAGGATAATGGTTCATCAGATTAAAATTACTTAAAAATGCCAAGGTAAAGGCATACTTTACAGATACTATATTCTGTTTGCTGTTGTAAATTAAATGAAATCTTTCATATACCAATGGCAGAATGCCAAAATAAGTCCTTTCACTAATACAATTTTTGCTCAGTATTAATTCACAAACAAGTCATATTTAGTAATGTTTGATATCTTGTGTACTGCAAAATTTCATGAAATGGGCTCTGTAATTTCAAAAGGTTCTCCTTTTCACTAATAAGACTTACCTTTATCACTACAGGTTCCAGAAGAAAATCACCTGTCATCAGCCAGAATGAAGAGTTTTCTGCCTAAACCAATGGAAAGGATAATGTATATTCACTAGGGTACTGTATTGAAACAAAGACTTTAATCAAAATCATGTTTTAATTACAACTTTCAGCATCTGGTACTCATATTCAGTTTCTTACTTTGGACTCAGAAGTGTGTGGAAGGGGGGAAGCATTACTGCCAAAGTGTTCATTTGCAACCTTATTCACTACATTTTTGGTTGAACATTCTATACCATGACTAGCATTGTAAGTTTTAATGGACAAAGACTGGTAAATAGTGCAGTAAGTCTTGTTATGTCAGTGATGTGTTTTAAAATAAAACAACTTTTCTCTGTACAACAGGCTTTATAAACTGGGGGAACCAGCAAACAAGCTTTCTTAATTACAACAATGTTAACTGCCAACTCTTCTGTATATTACTGTGGACTATTCTATTTTCCTCAATAACTATGGCACTAGTATTGTTTAATTCTGTACACTTTACAAAACGGACCTAGTATGCTTGGAAACAATAAAAATGTCATGTAATACAGTAATATCCCCTTACTCTAGTCCCTGCAACTCTAGAGTTAGTCTGCAAGTGTACTTAAACATACATATGTACACATGATGTATTTATGAAATCAGATAAGTACAGTATTTCTGCCTTCAAGAGCCCTAATAGAAGAACTGACACTTACACAAAGAGTTTCACCACATCACCTGATGATGCTGGCTAAAAGTATGGGTGTATGCGTGATCACCAGTAATTTATCTTATGTTATCCTTGGTGATTAGGGAAGTGAATAATGAGCACAGTTTCCCTCCATACTGTAAAAGCAGTTAAACCCTTGAATCTAACACAACATATTCCTCATGTATTTTACACATATATAGTAGGCAGGGGAACTCACCATCCACTCACTCCATGTAGTGCTGCTCTCGGGTGACTGCCCTTCCCTCTCTTGTTTCCTTCCTTCCTCTTCTGTCTTTCTTTCCTTCGGTCTTTCCCCTTCCTTCTGTCTATGGGTGACTCTACACTGAGTGACAAGCCAAATGGTTTCCTGTACAACAGGAAATCATTTACTATGCTAGGTGATAACCACACAACCAAATTATGGCACCTGGTGGTTTAATGGGTAATTAAGGTGCTCCAGTCAGATTGAGCCAGTGCAGGGTTACATCCAAGGAGTGGTTGAGGTTTATTGCTCAGGTAATGCCACACATGGATGAGTGAGGCTGGTCACTCTTATCTTAAATGTCAGGACCAATTTGCCTGGCCCCTAGCTCCTCTGCTCCTCATGGGGCAACACAGGATTAGATGATGAATGAATAACTGAATGAATGAATGATATATACATACATAAATATATACGGTATATATATATATATATATATATATATATATATATATATATATACCGTATATATCATCAGCCGTTTGAGTATTCACTGCAGGACCGGCCTATCCCGACCAAAGTCGGGATGATACAGCCAATGTATCTCTACCAAGTGGCTTAGGCTGTCTGGTAGGGATTGTATGTAGGGTGAGAAGTGCTTGTAAGTGTAACTGTCGTGTTGGAGTGGCTTTGGATGTGTGTGTAGTCTGTGAACCAAGTGTAATCGGCCCGCGCAAGCCGACTGGGTGCAAGCATACTTTATAGTAAGTGACACTGGTTCAACAACAGCACCCCTTGTGTCCGCCAATGCAGTACGTGGCCAGGTGAACACTCCCAAAGTTTATTATTCTGTCGGGGCGCGAATCCTGGCTCACCCATGTATGAAACACACACTGTACCACAGAGGCTCCATATATATATATATATATATATATACACACACCAAAACCTCGATATAACGGACTTCAATAGACCGGAATACGCTTTTATCGGACTCAAGGAGCTACTGGACTAAAATCCTATACATTAGAAAATGTCCGATAAAGCCAGGAGCAGTCTAGACAGCCTGACCACTTCAGCTATGTTCACCACAATAAGGTATATAAAAGACATGTTTATCAGTGTACAGTACAGTATTATTATATATATTATACCATTTGATCAATGTAGCAAAGTTATAACATACGGTAGTACAATACCACAATGGTAGTCAAAACAGATTGAAAACCGTTCATGCGATCCGGACTAATGTCTGATATATCGGAAAAGTCCAGATTAGCAGGGGGGAAGTCCGGATGTCGCTTTTATCAGAATTTCGCATTTTTCAGAATGGTTTGGGCCCCAATTAGTCCATTATAGAGAGGTCTTACTGTGTGTGTGTGTGTGTGTGTGTGTGTGTGTGTGTGTGTGTATATATATATATATATATATATATATACCCACCGCAAACTGATTTAGGACCTACACACAGAACTGCTACGGGAGAGTTGTCTGTCTTTGCTTTGTGTTTCCACCTCTACCAAGTGAATTTTTTGGGCAAGAAGTACCTGGCAACTCCTCTAGTGCTGGCAGGAGGTGGTGAAACACTCAGCACATCAGTGCTTGCCCAGAAGCGAGAGTAGGAGTATATGTTCCCATCGCTCCGAGCTTGCACCTCCCTCTTTTTTCGTATGCATTACTGTTTGCCCTGTTATTTTCCTAGAGTCAAGTTGTCATGCCTGGAAAGTACTACTCAAGGGATGAAAGGGTCCATACCATTGAATGGAGGCAGGATAATGTTCCTATCAACATGATTTGTGAACGTACTGGATGCGCAAAGTCGACCGTCATGAAGATTCTTGTTGCAGCAAGCAGCCTGCCACCTGATGCACAAGCATGGTGTTGGAAAGAAGAGGATGACTTCCAGAGGTAAAGATACGCTTCTGAAGAGGGAAGTAATCAAAAATCCTCGACTGACAGCAGCAGAACTGAAGAGAATGCATCCCCAACTGTTACAAGACGTTTCAATTCAAACTATCCAACACCGCACATAGAAGGAGCTGGGTTTGCCATGCCACACCGCAGCTAAGAAACTGCTTCTCACTGACCACATGAAGAAGCAGTGCATTCAGTTTGCCAAGAAGTATGCATACTGGGCATCGGATGAGTAGAGAAAAGTTATGTTTTCCGATGAACGCACATTTTAAGTGTTCCAGGTGCATGCTGCCAAGGTTCCTCGCCCTGCCTCCTGTAGTCGATGTGACCCTGCTTACACGGTGCCGACTGTTAAGCACCCACAATCAGTAATGGTACGGGGGTGTTTCTCAGGTGAAATAGGAAGGGAAGGCCTCTACCTTCTTCCTAAAAACTTGATGACGAATGGTGGCCGGTACATTCAAGTTCTGAAAGATCATTTGTTAAACTTTTTTGCTATTCATGGGTGCAACTTTTTCATGTACAATTCAGCTCAATGTCACAAGTCAAGAAAGGTGACAAAATGGCTTCAGGATAATTGGATTGAGGTCCTTGACTGACATGGCAACAGTCCGGATCTAAATCCGATAGAAAACTGTTGTGCAAAGATGAAGAAAATCATGGCAGAGAAGAAGACACCCAATCTGGACAACCTCAAGACTGAACTGACAAATGTTAGGTGCAAAGAAATGTCCTTAGATTACTTTAGAGATCTAAGTGATTCCATGCCAAAATGCATCCAACTGATCCTGGAAAACAAGGGAAACATGATTTCATATTACTGAATGGCATTTCATGAACAAACATTGTGATATACTATGATTTCTGTGTTTTAAAACTTATGGGGGGGGGGTCTTAAGTCAAACTGCAGTAGCTGTATATATACAGTATAATCCCAATTATCCAGTTACCAGGCAACCGGAATTATCAGACAAACGGGAAAATTCATGGACTGGCAAATATATAAATAATATAAGTGTGTGCCACTTTCATTGGCCACCCTAGTACTGGTTAGTCATGTGAGACTGGGTGAAGTGGGATGTGAAGTGAAGGCATTTCTGGTCAAGGTAGTTTCCTAGTTAATCCCGTATTCAGCCCTTATCCCCCCCTTCCCCCCCCCCCTTCCAGTTTAGTCACCCTACATATGCCCACAAATCACCAGTCAGCTTTCCGCCATCAGTCAGTAAACAAGCACTCTCGCTATTGTGCTATCCTGTTTTGTCGTGTCCTGATTAGTGATTTGTACCCTGAAGCCTAAAGTGCAAACAAATCTTAACACATTGTGGTCACCTTGAAACAAAAGCTCAACAAATGCAAGTCTTAAAAATGGTGAACATTGTAAGACACTAATTTTAACGTAGGAAATTCCACTAGTTTTGATACAAAATCTCACAACCCAAGCTATCTGTGTGTGTGTGTGTGTGTGTGTGTGTGTGTGTGTGTGTGTGTGTGTATTTACCTAATTGTATTTACCTTAATTGTGATATACAGGAAATGAGCTACGCTTGTGGGGTCCCGTCTCTGTTTCTCAATAAGTCAAACTTAGCTTCAAACTCATTTAAGTTTTTAGACTGGATGATCTCTTTGTCCAGACTATTCCACAGGTCTATACACCTATAAGGAAAACTATATTTCTTGATATCCTTCAAGCAGCTTGGTTTCTCGAGTTTCATTCCGTGTCCTCTTGTTACTCTCTTATCCCATACAAACAGATCTTCTTTGTCAATTTTGTCTACTCCCACCATGGCCCTGAACACTGCAATCATGTCTCCTCTCTTTCTCCTTTCTTCTATGGAAGGCAAATCCAGCTTTTCCAACTTCTCTCTATATGACAGATCTGCCAGACTGGGGACCATTTTGGTTGCTGTTCTTTGTATTCTCTCAATCTTGTTTATATCTTTCTTTTTGTGTGGGGACCACACTACCGCTGCATATTCTAACCTGGGGCAAATCATGGCCACTATCAATTTTCTCATCATCTCCTCATCCATATAATGCAAAGCTACTCTTATATTAGTCAGGAGTTTATACGTCTCTCTAACTGCCTTGTTAATGTGTTTTTCAGGTGACAAACTATCCTGGACTAGCACTCCCAAATCTTTCTCTTCTCTCGCTTTTGTGATTGGTTCATTACCCATCAAATAATTCAATGATGGCCTCTTGGTACTTTTACCCATTTCCAATATTTTACATTTCTTTGCATTAAATTTCATTTCCCACATCCAGCTCCAATTGTATATCCTATCCAGATCCTCCTGCAGCATTTTACAATCCTTCTCAACCTCTACCTCCCTCATGATCTTTGCATCATCAGCAAACAGACTTGCATAACTGTTCACTCCATCTACCATATCATTTACATAAATCAGGAACATTACTGAAGCAAACAACGAGCCCTGTGGGACTCCACTTGTTACTTCCCTCCATCCAGACATCCTACCCTTTATTACTGTTCTCATTTGTCTGTCTCTCAAAAAGTCTCTCATCCATTCCAGGAGGTTCCCCTTCAGTCCTCCTATATGCTCTAGTTTCCATATTAGTCTCTTATGAGGTACCTTGTCGAAGGCCTTCTCCAAATCCAAATACACACAATCCACCCAACCATCTCTCTCCTGTTGCACATCAAGCACTCTTGAGTAAAAACTCAAGAAGTTGGACACACATGACCTTCCACTTCTTAATCCAAACTATTAGCCAAAATATTCATCTCTTCCAGATATTTTATCCATCTATCTTTCAGAATTCTTTCGCACAATTTTGTGACCATGCTGGTTAGGGACACTGGTCTATAATTCAGGGGTTCTTCCCTGTTTCCTCCCTTATAAATTGGTACCACATTTGCCCTCTTCCATTCTTGAGGCACTTTCCCCTCTTCTAGACAACACACAATTAAACTGTGAATCTTATCTGCCATTTGTTTTCTGCATTCCTTCAGTACCCAATTAGAGATGCCATCTGGTCCTGGGGCTTTCCTTACATCTTGAGTTTCCAGTAATTTATACACTTCCTGTACTTCCACTTTTATATCTTTTATCACTACATTTCTAGTCGCTCCCTCACCTTCCACAAACTCACTTTCATTAGTGAAAACTGACTGGAAATGTTTGTTCATTATTTCTGCTTGCATTGCCATATCTTTATATACCTCTCCTTCTACTTTCAGTTTGGTGATTCCTTCCTTTTGTTTCAGTTTGCCATTGACAAATCTATACAACAGTTTGGGTTCATCCTTACATTTGTCTCCTCTCTACGTATTCTTGTGTAATCATTTCTAGTTCTTTATATTCTTCCATTGTTAAGTTGTTACCTCTCTTTCTCGAACTGTTCCACGCCTTATCTCTCTCTTTTTTTGCTAACATACACCTTCTATTAAACCACTTCTTTTTTCTGTTTTCTTTCCCCCTTACTCTTGGCACAAATTTTTCCACTCCCGAATTATAGAAGCCTAGAAAAATATCCCACTTCCTCTGTATCTCTCTTGTTTCTCTGAATTTTCTCCAATCTGCATTTTCAAAAAATTTTCTCAATCCTGTAAAGTTTGCTTTCCCAAAGTTGTATCTTCCTTGCCTATAAAGCTTGTCTCTTGGCTCCATGTTCCATGTTATCATCTGGATCTCAATGGCCACATGATCACTTTTTCCAATAGGACACAGATATTCCAAGGATTCTATTACATCGGGTTATTTGGTAAACAGTAAGTCTAATCCTGCTGGTGTGTCCTCACCTCGGAACAGTGTCTCTTCTTTGACCCATTGCGTCATCACATTGTTCACTGTAATATTTAATATGTAGTGCCCTATGAATCTTTGCTACCTCCTGAGTCTCATTCCTCCCAGTTCACCTCTTTACAATTGAAGTCACCCATTAAAATTGTATTGTTACTTTTCTCAATCATTTTCTGTAAATAGCTAGCCATGTCTGACAACATTTCCTGGTATTCATCATCACTCCATGCTCTTGTCTTAGGGGCAACATACATTACTGCCATATCTCTCTTGCAATTCTCTCCAGTTTCTAATTTCATATTTATCACTTCAGCCCTGCCTTCTCCCATTTCCACAGTATATATCTACATTTATGTTGTTCTTCACTGCTATCATCATTCCTCCTCCCGTTTTTTCTCTTCTATCTATTCTAAACAATTTGTATTAACCATCTCCTATATAAACATCAATATCTTCTCTTAATTTGGTCTCTACAAAGCACATAACATCAGGTTCATGCACCCTCAAAAAACTGTTGATTTCTAGTGTTGCCAATAATAAACCATGAACATTAGTATATGCCACCTTCCAATTTTTTTTGATGTTTTTTATACCCTCTTTTCTCCTTCCCTCCACCGGTACCACTTCCTTAATTTCTGATCCATGACTCTCCAATAAAACACTGCCTTCTCTTCCTTCGTTCTCTGTTCGTTTTTTACCTTTGCATCCTGTACTAACTCCTTTATCTTAGCTCTTTCTTCCTCATTTGCATCTCTCCTTATCCAAACATTTTTGAACCCTTCCTTGTCTGATAATTTCCATGTTCTACTGATAATTTCATATACTGTTGCTTGGGACTTAAACTTTATCTTCAAAGGCCTTGCCCCTCCTTCCTCGTACTTTCCTAACCTAAACACCTCTTCAATCTCTTCTTGAGCTTCGTGGTTTTCCTCCATGGTTAGTGATATTATTTCTTTAACCTTCCTCAGTTCTTCTCTTTCTCTTTCTGATCTTATTGTCATACGTTTTTCTTTAACTCCTGAAATTATTATACATTTTTTCTTATCTGCTACATCTCTAACTAAAGATTCTCTACTTCTCAGTACCCTAACCACTTCCCTCTCCACTTTTTCCTTACTCTGTTGTTCTATAATCTCTTTCAAATTTACATTTCCTTCTTCCTGAATTTTCTTCCACCCCTTATGTTGCTCCTTGATTTCTTTAATGTGCTTATCCTGTATTCTTGATTTAGATTCATACTCATCTAGTTTGTTTTTCATCCTGTCCATTTCTTCTTCTAACCTCTTATTCTCCCTCTTAAGCTGATTTATTTCATTAGAGGCTGATTCATTGCTAACTTTTAATTCGGTAACTGCTCTTTCTTGTTCATCACTGAGTGTACGAATTTTTTCCAGTGTATTCCTTAAACTTTTTATCTCATTATCCTGCTCTATGGTCCGTTCCTGTAACTCTTTAATTACTGCCCATACCTTTTTTATCTCCTGGACATTCCTCTCTGCTGTTTTCTCTACACCTTCTGTTCTTGTTTGGTTCAACTTAATACTTCCATTTCCCACATCCTCTTCACAAAAGCCCTCGAATTCTCTCTCGCCACTTGTAAACATTGCACCGTCCGCCATGATTCAACCATATGGAGACTATTTTCACTATATCTTGTTCTTTTTGTGAACGAAACCGCAGTTTTTTACTACTGTCCGACAGGGCCACCACTCACGCACTCATTAACATGTTCACAAATACGTTGGTCTTCTTTTCGTTGCTGATTTTGCGATTATTTCTCCACAATCCAGGAAGAGCTCCGTCTCTGTCGGCGACCTGTGTGTGTGTGTGTGTGAAAAGCAAGATGAAAACTCCACTGAAAAAAGGTATAGTCTTCATTGGCCAAAAATATGTGGTACCAGTGCAGTTTTCTACCTAACCAACTGACTCTAACCACCCACAAGCTTTCAACATCTTACAGTACCTTGGCAAGTCTATTCTGTTAAATATTATTCATTTTATTTTTTAAAAATTGGGAAATAAACTATAGAAATAAATCATGTGCATTCATTGTGAACTGATGATTTGGGAAGAAGTGGTCAACAGTAGAGTTATCATGAGTTCAGGACTCTCTTCCTCAGTCGTGTGTACAGTTAAAGACAAAAGTCGTGTTGCAGTTTTGTCTGAAGATTAAGTGCAACACTTAAAACATTATGGCAGCTTTACCACAGTTACATATTTGTGGTTGGCTAGCCTGAATTCTTCAAGCTTTGTTGATGCTGATGGGATGACGATATAATCAATGACCCCAGGAAATTTCGGAGCCTTAACATCGACTTGCAAAAATTACTGAGTCCGAATTTCGTATGAGACGAAATGCTAATGGTTAGGCAATGAGCACCCGGACATTTCATCTCACACTTTAACACAAAACGTCAAGCAGCCCTACTGTACCTTCATATGGAGAGGGAAAGCAACATGCATCCAACTATTAGGGAGATGAAAGGTGGCATGATCTCCTTTTATTGGTAAGGGAATCATGAACAGAGAGCTCAAACATTTGGTGTAAGCATAACCATAGAAAGGTGGATTAGGTGAACTCAGGAGGAAGGCACAACGGAGAACCGTCATTGTTCAGGTCGTCCTTGTGTCACCACACCACTATAAGACCAGGAAATAATCATTGCAATGGAAGCAGCACCTGCAAGCAAAGCTGTTAAGAATTAATTGCACCTACAATGAAGTACACGTGCAGTTGTGCGTAAACTTCAGTCGTCTGCTTTATGTGTTCGAAGTCATCTGTGGGATTCAGTTTGCCAGCCATTCTAAGAAAAAAAATTGATTATCATAACAGAGTAACTGTTCTCATGTGTTGAATACTATAGCCAATTTTGTTTTACAACACTGTTAAATAATATTAGTCCATCAAAATTATCAACTTGATCCACTCACTTGATGTAATGCTGCCTACTCCTTCCTTAGTCTTTATCATTCTTTTTCTGTGCCTGCCCTCCTCTCTTCCTATTTCTCCCATCTTTCCTGTCACTTCTTATTGCTTTTCTTTCCATTACAGGTGGCTTTACACTGACTGACAAGCCAAATGGTTTCCTGTAAGCCAAGAAACCATTTACAACGCTGGATGGTAACCATATAACCAAACCATACGTGCTCCCTACATGTCAACAAGTGGGTTGGTGGAAGGTTAGTGTCCCTCCCCGTAAAACAACTAACTCAAAGTCAAATGGCCACCCCTTACAGGATTATGGCGTCTGGCAATAGGTAGGTAGGTAGATTAGCTAAGTTACAGTTCATAAAAAGGGAACATTGACTTCCGAACACTTATTTAGTTAAATGAATTGTAACATTGCGGACGTGGTAATGAAAAGGAAAAAATGAGAAATGCTTCATATATACTAAATGAAAACAGCAGTTAGAAAGACATTTTATGTAGATCAGTTTCATTTAGTTACAAAAAATATGCTGGCATCCACAGGCTGGTCACCTGGAGCAAATGGCACTCACGTCAGCGCTACCAACCGTCCATTTAACACAAAGCAAACAGCACCAGAACTATAGTCTTTCAGCAGATACTTTCACCAAATTTCACAACACGACTTTTGTCTTTGACTGTACGTGCCCTCTCTGACCACCGTCACTCCATCCATCACTCGCCACTCAGCTGTTTAGCAAATAATACAGTAAATACAAAGGGACTGCAAGTACATTAATTTCGTCGAATAAAAAAAAATGGTTATTTTTTATTAGCTAGGGTTCATCTTTTCTGCCAATGCAAATAATATGTTCTAAGATTATGTCACCTTAGAATGCAATTGCCCCTGGGGGTAAGGTTTTTTTTCAAGAATACTCCCCCAGTATCCCTGCTTGTCGTCAAAGGCGACTAAAAGGGTTGGCGGAGGGTTAGTGCCCCACCCCGGAAAACAACTAACTAAAAAGACAAACAATAAGCCTCGGACAAGGACTGACCAAAAGATGACAACCAAGGACCGGACAAAGGACATGGTTATCGGAACATGGAATGTAAAGGGAGCGAATGATGAGGTGAAAGAGAGAGAGATTGTCCAGGTGCTTAAGGGTGCGAAAGTTGATGTATGCGGAATAACTGAAACTAAATGGGGAGGTGAGAGTGTGAGAGAATGGGAGTATGGATGGGGTATATATGCAGGAGTAGATGAGAATGAGAGGGCAAAAGAAGGAGTATGTATAGTTGTGAGTAAAAGATGGAAGAAGAGCATAAGAGAGTATGGATCAGTTGGATCAAGGATTGTGTGGGTAACAATGAAAGTTGAAATACAAATGTGGGCGATTGTGTGTGTGTATGCGCCAACACAAGATCATGCAAGCAGAGTGAGAGAAGAGTTCTGGACAAATGTGCAAGTGTGCATGGAAAAGTTTGGATGGAATGAGAGAGTGTTTTTGATCGGTGATATGAATGGTAAAGTAGGGAATGTGAAGGTGGATGGAATAATTGGTGAGTGGGGTGTGCCTGCTGAGATAGACGAGAATGGCAGTGCGTTAGTGGACATTTGTGCCGGGAGTGGGTTGGTGATAGCCAATACCCTCTTCAGGCACAAAATGATTCACAGGTATACATGGCGAGTGATGAGAAGGGTGGGTGGTGAACTGAATGAAAGGAAGGCAATGATTGATTATGTGTGTGTGGATGAAAGGATGAGAAAATGTGTAATGGATGCAAGAGCTTATAGAGGCTGGGGGAGTGGACTTTCTGATCACTACTTGGTGATGGCCAGAATCAAAATTCAATTAAGATGGAGAAATAGAAGAAGGGAAGGACGGGAAGAAGGAGTATTTGTAAGGAGAGTGGAAAGGTTACAAGAGGATGAGAAAAAGGCAGAGTATACGAGAGAAGTGGTGGAACGATTGGGCAAATATGACTTGGGGCAGATGGGGGATGTGGAAGGTGTGTGGCAGGATATTCACAGAAGAAATATGTGCAGCATGTGATGTGGTGTGTGGGACGGAGGGGTGTGCAAGGGACAGCGTGGTGGAATGAAGAGGTGAGACAGGCTGTGGCACAAAAAAAGAAAGCATACAATGAATGGATGAGAAATAGGGGCGTGGAAGAAGTTGAGAGGCGGAAGAAAGAGTTATATGTAGAAAGAAAGAGAGAGGTGAAAAGATTAGTAAGAGAGAGTAAGAAGAGAGCAGATGAGGAATTTGGAAGGAACTTGAGTGTAAAGTGGAGGGACTGTAAGGAAATGTTCTGGAAAGAGGTGAAAAGAGTAGGACAGGGTGAAAGTAAAGTTAGCAGGGGAGTGAAAGATAAAAATGGTAGATTACTAATGGAGAAGGGAGAAAAAGTGAGCAGATGGAGAGAACACTTTAAGGAATTGTTGAACATAGAGGATGGAAGTAATGTGAGTATAAGTGGCTGGGGAAGCCTGGGAGAAGGAGGGAGGTGAGAAGACAGGAAGAAATCAGTAGGATAGAAGTTGTGGAAGCAATGAAGAAAGTTAAATAGGGGAAAGCCCCAGGAATTGATGGAGTGTGTGGTGAAATGCTGAAGCATGGGGGAGAGAAAGTAGTAGAATGGATGTGGAAAAGGTGCAGATTGGCCTCGGAGGAAGGTAGAGTCCCGGAGGATTGGAAGTCAGGTATAATTATCCCCTTGTACAAATGAAAAGGGGAAAAAGAAGTGTGGTAATCATAGGGGCAGTTGTCTTCTTAGTGTAATAGGAAAAGTGATGGTAGGATACTTATTGACAGAGTTAGAGAAAGAACAGAGGAATTAGCTGGAGAAGAATAGGGAGGCTTTAGGAAGGGAAGAGGTTGTGTAGATCAGATATTCATGCTTAGATCTATAGAGGAAAAGTTTCTAGAGAACGGAAAGAAGTTGTATGCGGCTTTCATGGATTTGAAGAAAGCATATGACAGGGTGGATAGACAAGGATTGCGGAAAGTATTAAGAATATATGGAGTAGATGGGAAGTTGTTGAATGCTGTGAAGAGTATGTATGATGGTGCTAAGGCTGCAGTACGTGTGGATGGTGAACTGAGTGAATTTTTCCTCTATGAAGGTTGGGTTGAAACAGGGATGTGTCATGTCTCCATGGTTGTTCAATCTTTACATGGATGGGTTTAGGTACAAGGTAGGGTAGTGGACGCTGGAGTGGCCCTGGTGAGAGTGGGTAGTGTTTGGAAACTCTGTTACTGTTGTTTGCAGATGATACTGTGTTGTTGAGTGAAGACGAAGGAGAGCTGCAAGCAGGGGCGTCAATTGGGGGGGGCTGGGGGGGGCAGTTTGGCCCCCCCAAGACTCTTTGCCCCCCCAAGGGCCCCACCCCCAAGACTTTTAGAACTAATTAAATTTGGTTACAGACAAACACAAAGCAGAATATACTACTACAGCAATGTTTGACTTTTACAAATTCCCAGATCACATCCTAACAATTAGCCTAATTAAGCCATTTGTTGTCCCAGGTGGCTCATAATCTCTCCCTCTCACTGCATCTCAAAGTGCATCGTCTGCACTTGTTGGTGTCTCCTAAATTTTCCCTGAGGTGGTTTGGCCATGTGGAGAGGATGGAGGGTGAAAGACTGACAAAGAGAGTGTATGTGTGTGAGGTGGAGGGGGGAAGAGGGAGGGGGAGGCCAAGGATGAGATGGAGGGATGGGGTGGAGAGGTATATGAGAGAGGGGGGTGTGAGTTGGGAACAGGGCAGTGAGATGGCGGGGGACAGGGCGACTTGGAGGCGACTTGTTTGTGCCCACCCCAAGCGGGATTGAGGCGTCTGGCAATAGATAGATAGATAGTATCAAAATTGTTCCAATTTCATCATGTTGTACTTGAAAGTTGAACACTTCGTGTTTGTTGTGTGTGTGTGTGTGCTATGGGAGGGTCGAAGGTGACGGTAGGGTGGGGGAGGGATCTGGTAGAAATGAACGAAAAAACCATCGTGTTGTGGACGTGTTCGTGGCCCAAACCGCCAGCCACCAGCAAGTTAGCATCTCAGCTCAGCGACGCGATCACGCCAGTTCGTGAGTAGACGGTGACCTGGTTGGATTGCTTTGCCTGTCAGAATGAAGCATACCCAATCACAACAAAGTATTACGTGCTTTTTAACTAAGAAGAAAAAAGACAGTGATTCACATCCTGATGAGAGGTAATTATTATTATTATTATTATTAAGACAGGGTTACAATATTTACCTGCAACTGTGAGATATGGCATTGTAAAAATTTAAAAAAGACTAAAAAGGCTTAGTCAGTCAGTGGCTGATTTTGATGGAATAATTTGCTTGATTAAATTTACATATTCTAGCCCAGTTTTTATTGATAAGACTTTCAATATTATTGCAAGTAGATTTGGTAGACTTATGTTCTTACACACACACACACACTCACATACACACAAACCATAAATGTATGTTTTTTCAGTGTGTAATTAATAATCCAAGATTGACTTAATCTAACCTAAACCAAATATAAGCCTAATAATGCAAACTGTCAGGTCACCAAACAGAGACAGTACTGGATTTTTTCAAAAAAGAAAAAAAATTTTGATCATTACTATGAGTTGTGCAAATTGTGTTTAATAAAACACTGTATTTCCACTAAGCATTTAAGGTTTTACTTCTGCAGGAAAATGTAATCAATTGATTCAGAGTATGAGTAAGTGTTTATTTTTTCTGTTGTAAATCTTACATGTAGTCTGATCTGTATTTTGTATTTTTGTTCACAGCTGCAGAAAGCAGTCTCCTTCACCTGCAAGCACTGGCATTGCTGGTGGTACTTCATATTCACTGCTCGACATAAGCACATCTGAACTTGAAAAACCTGTATAGCCCCATCTTCAGGCATTTCCTCAAACAAATAAGAGAAGGTTCAATGCTGGATTTTACGAAAAGTATGAATGGATTGAGTATTCTCAACTACAGGACAGCATCTACTGCTTTGCATGTAGACACTTCGCCAGCAGTGTAATAAGATAGGGTGAGGTTTATGGTAGGCGAACATTTATTGATGTTGGGTTTTATAAATGGAAAGACTGTTCAGAACTGCTGGAAAAACATGCTCAGAGTGAAAGACATATAAGTTCTATGAGTGGATGGTTGCATGTGAAAGCTGTAGTTAATAAAAAAGACACTTCTATCACATGTAAACTTAGTACAAACAGAACAGAAGAAATCAAGGAGAACAGAGAACATGTAAAATGTTTGTTACGTGTCACTAGTTTGCTTGGTAGACAAGGCTTAGCATTTCGTGGCCATGATGAAAGTACATCATCATTAAATAGAGGAAACTTTCTGGAGACTCTTGATATGCTAGCCAATAGTAATGATACTCTGAAGAAAAAAATGGAAAGACGGTATGGCCACTACATGTCTCCTGCATATCAAAATGACTTTATATAAGTTTTTGGTAAAAAAATTCTCTGTGAAATATCTGCACATGTAAAGAAAGCCATATATTTTTCAGTATTAGTGGATGAAACAAAAGATCAGTCTAGAAAAGAACAGTTAAGCATACTCATAAGATATTTTGATGGTGACGTAATTCAGAAGAGATGTTGTGGCACATACCACATGCAGAAGTTGGATGCACAATCTTTAGCAGACTTTATATTAAAGAAAATAGGAGAGTTGGGGTTAGAGCTAACAGACTGTATAGCACAGTGCTACGATGGAGCAAGTGTCATGAGTGGGTGGGCTGCTGGAGTCCAGGCACGTGTTGCAGAGAAAATACCTCGTGCAATTTATGTACACTGTTATGCCCACAGACTGAACTTAGTGCTTATTAACTGTATCAACAACATTGCTGACTTGGTGGATTTCTTTTCAACTGTACAGACATTGTATAATTTTATTTCTAATAGTAATACAAGACATGAACTCTTTGTCAAATCACAAAAAGAGCTTGGGCAAGACGTATTGGAGCTAGAAAGAACGGTGCCAACAAGATGGTTCTATTGGTACAGAAGTATCCATAAAATTCGGATTCGTTATGAAGCCATTCTTGCTGTTCTGACCTTTCTGTCAGATTCCAGTAATGAATCATCTCTTGATGCATCTGGTCTCAAGTCAAAAATGGAGTCTTGGAAATTTATAGTTTGCCTGTTTGTTTGTGAAAAATTATTAATGCAAACCAATTCTTTGTCTGAGCAGCTTCAAGAAGGTGGATTATCCATTGTTCCAGCTGTTGATCTGATTGCAGCAACAAAGGCAAACTTGGTGAAAATAAGAGCTGACAGTCAATATGATCAGCTATATAACGAAGCACATGCCTTTGCCCAAAAAATTGGAATTGATGCGCCAGAAGTAGATGCAGGTGTGGGCAGTGGTCGCAGCAAGAGAGTGCAAAATATATCAAACAACTTGAAAGACTACTTGACCAGCATTACCCTCGGGAAGCGACCAGAACAGATACAGTGTGGTCAGAAAATCAGTCTAAAGCAACAGTTCAAGTCACAGTTGTATTTCTCTGTAATTGATAGATGCATTGCTGAGTATGACTGTAGGTTTAGCAAGAACACTGAACTTTTTCAGTCTCTCTCTGCCTTTGATGACAATTCAAAACAGTTCCTTGATGAAGAAAAATTAA
This sequence comes from Coenobita brevimanus, assembly GCF_032717465.1. NCBI lineage: Eukaryota > Metazoa > Arthropoda > Malacostraca > Decapoda > Coenobitidae > Coenobita > Coenobita brevimanus. The sequence continues at coordinate 32,428,757 of NC_137024.1, forward strand.
TGTTTTCCAACCATTACAGCACGCACACTGATTCAGTGCTTTTGGCTTCCCAGGTACATTCAGCAAATGGTGTCTTAGAACAAAAGATGCCTAGGGACCTATTTGCTATGTACAATTTTCTTAACATTTTACCCACTGTGTTTTCTGAGGTACTGAAATGCTGAAGATATTACTAGCCATCCCTATTACTACTGCTGGCAATGAAAGATTTTTTTTCTGTTCTGAAGCGAGTGAAAAACTTCCTGAGAACTACAACTGGGGATGAGCATCTTTGTAACTTGTTAATGGCCATTGAAATGGGTATGGTCAAATCATTTGATCTAGATGAATTAGTGGATGATTTTGCCCATCTAATAAATCGTCGCTACCCTTTACTGTAAAGGATACCGAGTAGTGACGACTTCTGATACTGATGAAATTATAATTTAGTTATGAGAGGAGCCAAATTTGCTTATGCAGTCAGTATTACTTTCACATTATCTATGCAGATTTGAACATTTTTGCTTTGTTTAGATTATGTTTCAAATTTCGAAGAAAATTTTGAATTTATCATCAATCTTTAAATAGCTTAATACTGTATAGTTACATACAATAATACTAGTTTTAATTGTTAGCCAATAAAGTTCAAGAGCAGATGTTTGCTTGTAAACATGTATGTATTGTGATCACATCAGTATCACCAGTACGGTACTTCAGTTTGTCACTAGTGCCCACTCTTTTTCCATAAAACTGTACTGCAACTAATGGTGGTGGAACTACAGCAACAACATATGAATAAATTTATATAAATTATCCTTGAATATCAGAAAAATGTTACATAAAGAATTTATGATGCACCATAATAGTCAGTACAGACTGATCATTAATCCAGTAGGATAGTTTTTTATTAGTCTCTTGAATTTTTTTGCCTAAATTACACCTATATAGCTCTGGTTATAGCTTAAAAATGCACCTAGAATAGCTCATTTTTCAAAAATTTTCTGGGGGGGGGGGCCTCACAGTGCCCCCCCCCAAACCCCCCAGCTGATTGGGCTCGCTTCACTCGCCAACCCACCCTTGGCAGCCCCCCCCCCCCAAAGAAAAAGCTGAAATGACGCCCCTGCCTGCAAGGCTTGGTGGATGAGTTTGGGACAGTGTGTAAGAAACGGAATCTAAAGGTAAATGTAGGGAAGAGTAAAGTGATGGTCTTTGAGAGAGGTGAAGTCAGGGAATGTACAGCACGGTTGGATGGTGAGGAATTGGAAAATGTGAGTACGTTTAAGTACTTGGGTAGTGTGCTGAGTAAGGATGGAGGTTTGGAGAGTGAAGTGCTTGAAAGGGTACAGCAGGGAAGTGAGCATGGAAGTGAAAAGGTTATTACTGTACATGATAGTGTTGTGATACCAACTTTAACGTATGGAAGTGAAGCTCGGACGTTGATGGAAGGACACAAGTCAAGATTGAGAGCAGTGGAAATGAGTTATTTAAGAGGAGCCTGTGGAGTCACATGGAGAGACAGGCTGACAAATGAGGATATAAAGGAGCGTTGTGGTGTGGATGTAGATGTGATAGGAAGCATTAGGAGGAATACACTGAGGTGGTTTGGCCATGTGGAGAGGATGGAGGGTGAAAGACTGATGAAGAGAGTGTATGTGAGTGAGGTGGAGGGGGGAAGAGGGAGGGGGAGGCCGAGGATGAGATGAAGGGATGGGGTGGAGAGGAATACGAGAAAGGGGGGTGTGAGTTGGGAGTGGGGCAGTGAAATGGTGGGGGACAGGGCAACGTGGAGGCGATTTGTTTTGTGGCCACCCCAAACGGGATTGAGGCGTCTGGCAATAGAGAGATAGATAGAGAATGCATTTGCATTGTCATCAAATGTGTTCTAAGATGTCATCTTAGAACGAATTTGCATTGATATCAAATGCATTTTAAGATGATATCATCTTGAATGCATTTGCATTGGCACTGTCATCAAATGTGTTCCAGAACTGTCAACTTAGAACGCATCTGCATTGTCATCAAATGCGCTCTAGGATAATGTCATAAATCGCATCTGCATTGGCATCAAATGTGTTTTAAGATTGTCATCTCAAAACCCATTTGCAGTCATCAAATGTGTTCTAAGATGATGTCATCTTAGAACATATTTGCACTGTCATCAAATGTTTTAAGATGTCACATTAGAACACATTTGCATCGGCAGTGTCATCAAATGCACTCTAAGATGATGTCAACTTAGAACACATTTGCAATGACAGAGAAGAAAAACTAGCTGATAAAAATGAAGCATTTATGCTATTTGACAAAACTACTGTGCTTGCAATTCCTTCATATTTACTGTAATATCTGCAAAACAGCTGAGTGGTGAGTGAGGGATGGTGACGGCAGTCAAGTGAGGAATAAACGGGTAGGCCACGGGACATATACACAACTGTGAGCAAGGTAAATCATGATAACTGTACTGCAGAACACTTTTTTCCAAATCATCTGTTCACCAATAAATGTTCAAGATTTATTACTTTATTTTTGTTTGATGAATAAAGTACAGTAATGAATATTATTTAAAACAGACTTACTGTGTGCACTTTGCACTACCACAAGACACTGCAACCAAGAGTGTTACATCAATGGAGGTGTGTTTTAGGTTATTTCAGTGGAAAAATGTTAGTGTGGCCTTGGATACAAGTGCTATTGTATATACTGCCATGATACAGTGTATGTATGAGTATATATTATCAGATACCTGGGAAAAATCAGTAACCATGAAGGTAAATTCTCCAAACTTCTCAGTGAACTGGGATTGTACTGTATATATATATGTGCGGTATACTGTCCATGCATCCAACATCCAATCCTATGTTGCTCCATGAGAAGTGTAGGAGCCTGGGGCTAAGCAAATTGGTCCTGATATTTAAGATGAGTGACCAGCCTCACTCATCCCTGAGTGGCATTATGTGAGCAATAAACCTCAATCAACCCTTGGATATAAACCTTCACCTGCTCAATCCTATTCGAGCGCCGTAATTACCCACTAAACCACCAGACGTCACGATCTGGTCATATGGTTACCACCCAGCATAGTATATGGTTCCCTGGTGTACAGGAAACCATTTGGCTTGTCACTCAGTGTAGAGTCACCCATAGGCAGGAGGAAGAGGAAAGAATAAAGGAAAAAGGACACAAGAGGGAGTATAAAGTAACAAACAGGCAGAAAGAAGAGGAAAGAATGAAGGAAAGAAAGATGGAAGGAAAGAAGGAAGGAGGAGAGGAAAGAGCAGACACCCGAGAGCAGCAATACATCGAGTGAGTGGATGGTGGGCACCCCCACCTACCACAATGCAATATATAAAAAACTTAGGGGGAGATTTCCTGCACTGATGGAATTAATGAATGTTATGTCTAACTTATCCCATACAAATGTCTCGCCAAAGATGAATAACATCATCTGATAGTGCAAAAATAAAACTCAGAAAATACATCACTGGACTGATGGAGCTAAAATGGGTGGAAGTAGGAGGATGTGATCTATCCCAGTGCCCAGGACTTGCGTTGCAACCTACAAGTAACTTTGAATTTCCAACAGAATTGGTGAGAAGCACACTGTACCTGGGGTTTCATTTCTGCAATTAATGCCCACCTAAAGATGGGAAAAAACTGTAGTTCATCCACCGTACCCCGTTATATTTCAGGGATTACGATTCATTTTACTCTCACCATCACCTAACGGTTTTACACTGGTTAGGATTAACATTTCAAACAGCATTATCAAGACAAAACCTTACTAAATCCTTTAGAATGGGACAACTTTCCTATTTTGGCTAAAATCACCTGGTAGCAGCAGGAATAAACCAATAAAGATAACATCCAAATTCAAGGAATTAACTTGACAAAGATTTTCACTGCTTTGTAGCATATTTTCCAAAGTTTAATGGCAGAATAAGACAATACTAGAGCTCTACATCCTTTCCACATCAATTTTTTGTGACTAGCACAATACTGTGTTGATGATGCAAGCAAACCTCAAACAATCTGCTGCTTCACATAATTCCATCAACCTACTGCACAAAACTTACAAGAATGGTACGGTTAGGAACAAAAGTTTACTCACTATTCCACTGCATCTATTTCACAACCAGGGATGCATAATAAAGAGAAAGACTCATCTACAGGGGAGAAATCTTCATCATCATCATCATCCAATCCTGTGTTGCCCCATGAGCAGCGGAGGAACCCAGGGCTAGGCAAGTTGGTCCTGACATTTAAGATGAGAGTGACTGCCTCACTCATCCCTGATTACGTAAGCAATAAACTCCTACTGCCCTTTGGATATAAACCTGCACAAGCTCAATCCAACTGGAGCCCTTAATTACCCACTAAACCATCAGGTGCCATAATTGGATATATGGTTACCACCCAGTGTAGTAAATGGCTTCCTGGTGTACAAGAAACCATTTGGCTTGTCACTCAGCGTAGAGTTACCCGCAGACAGAAGGAAGAGGAAAGAATGGAGGAAAGAAAGACAGAAGAGGAAGGACGGAAAGAAGGTAGGAAGAGAGAAAAGGGCAGTCACCCGAGAGCAGCACTACATTGAGTGAGTGGATGGTGAGTGCCCCCATAAAAACATTATGATTTCAGCCAACAATGGACAATGAGAAGCAGAAGATGAAAACATGAGGCAAACTTTTGTTCCTAACTGTACAGCGTACAGGGATGTTACTGTATTTTGAAGAAGATAATACTTTTGATACATCTATTACTTGAGCTATAAAATGGTAACACAGCATCAAATGTACAAACAACCTTAAATTTAGCACAGTATATATTAATAGCAATGATAACTGATGGCTATTTTAAATGCTTAATGATACTTAAATAACATTGTTTTGTAGTAAATAGTATAATTCTCTCTCTCTCTCTCTCTCTCCACACACACACACACACACACACACACACACACACACACACACAAAATCACTCCATTTTATGGTGGGTAAAATGGTCAGGATGATAGCTGTGTACATGTATCATCATCATCATTATTATTCTGACCTCATTTTGCCACCAAATGATGGAGTGAGGTAGGGTCCAGAGAGCACTGATTTCTATTTTGCATTCAACATGAATTGACCCATGAGCAGCTTTCTGTAAAATGATTGTTCATTTATTAAATAACTTAAGGGTGAAACAACTTTAAATGAGGTGTATCTGTGTCTGAAAACAACCCATCACATATTAAAATTTTTTCTCCCAATCCTCCCCTAACCTTAACCACACCTCACTTCTCCAACACATGATGCCACTGGATGGTGTAAGGGTAAAAGTGGAGTTGGGATAACACCCCTAAGGACAGTCCTCATTATAAGTAAGGGATGTGTTCCAAAGTTTTAAGTTTGTCCATAAAGTTAGCAGTGTAAATCGAGAAAACTGATAGATCAGCTTTATGGGCATCAATGAAAACTTACAAAACATAACAATTCAATAATTCTATTGATGTACTGTATTTACCCTATTCAGTGGCATCCAGGAAACACTTGCCTCAAAAATACTATGAAATATCCCCATGCATCTCAAGGGCAGTCAGTTTCACTTAATAAAGAACAAGCTCATCCAAATACAGTACTGTAGTTATCTCTTTCTTTGTAATCACAGCAATCTTGAGCAACACAAAGATTTCAAAAAAAAAATATATATATATATATATATATATATATATATATATATACAGTATATATCTATCTATCTATATATATATATATACATATATACAGTGCTCGTCAGAAGTATCGAGCGCCCTGTGTCTCCTATGAAACAAACCTTTCAACACTGAAAAAACATGTAAATAATGCATTATATTTACCTTTAATGCTTGGTGGGGTATCCTTTGCGCTTCTTCACGGACCTGAGACGTCGTGGAAGTGAAAGGGTGAGGTTCCTCAGTTGCTGGGGTGGTATTTTTGCCCAGGAGTCACGAATGGCTGCTTCCAGCTTAGGCAGAGAGCTCACGTCCTTCCCTTGGAGATTCTTCTTTACGAGGTACCAGAGGTTTTCTATCGGGTTGAGGTCTGGGCTATTGTCTGGCCAGTTTTTCATGAAGGAGACTTTGCAGTCAAGATGCCAGTTGGTGACAGATTTGGCTTTATGAGCAGGTGCACCGTCCTGCTGAAACACTCGTGCGCCTGTGAGCTCGAAGGACTCAGGTAAATGATCACAAAGAATCTCCAGGTAAATGTCCAGATTCACTCTGCAGTTCTTGGGAAGCACAACAAACTTCCCCAAACCTTTCCCAGAGAAACAACCCCATACCATAAGTGAATCAGGGTGTTTAACTGTGTTCTCCACATAACGGGGGTCAAGCGGGTCACTACCTTTGCGATGGTACACACGCGCTCCTCAATTACAAGTAACACTAAACGTTGCCTCATCAGACCACAACACTGACAACCATTGGTCCTCACCCCAGTTAAGGTACTTGTTAGCAAAGGCAAGCCTACGAAGTCGCTGGTAATGTGTAAGAAGAGGCTTTCTCACAGGCCTATGACTTGTGTAACCAAGTTCATGGACTCTTCGAGACCGTGCGCACTGAAACCTCACCAAACACTTCCAGGTTGCTCTCATTAGTTTTCCTTGCGCTCACACGAGGATTATACTCCACTGCACGTTTTAACAAATTAACAGACCTCAGGGAAGTTTTCCTGGGCCTACCAGACAGCGGTTTCTTTGTAGGAACGTCACCACTATTTTCCACTCAAAAACGGGCACACCACCTCCGCACTGTCGATCGAGCCACACCAACCAAATCACTAATTTCCTTCATGGGGTGGCCTGCCTCCTTTAGAGCAATGATCTGTGATATGATTTCACTCGAAAGTTCACGGGTAGGGGCCATAACAAAGTGGCGAAAGCCAAAACACTGTGGAACATTAGGTAAAAAATGGCGCAAGAAGAGAGGGAGGAGCGATGGAGTTCCTCTCTCTCATGCAGCCCGTAGGCAACTGAGGCGGGAGCCAACCAGCGCGCAGTATGGCCTCAACCTGCCGTGACATCATGTTAATGGCCCAAACATCTGGCTCAGTTTTTAGTACCAAAAAAGGGTTTCTTTTTTTGCCAAAAGTATTGCGCGCCCTGACATAGGCACTTGATACTTCTGACAAGAACTATCTATCTATCTATTGCCAGACACCATAATCCCGCAAAGGGTGGCCATTTGACACTGAGTTAGTTGTTTTACAGGGAGGGGCACCAACCCTACACTAACCCACTTGTTGACATGTAGGGAGCACGTATGGTCTGGTTACAGGGTTCCCACCCAGCATTGTAAATGATTTCTTGTCTTGCAGGAAACCATTTGGCTTGTCACTCAATGTAAAGCCACCTGTAAAGGAAAGAAAGGAATAAGAAGTGACAGGAAAGATAGGAGAAATAGGAAGAGAGGAGGGCAGGCACAGAAAAAGAATGATAAAAGCTAAGGAAGTAGGCAGCACTACATCAAGTGAGTGTATATATATATATATATATATATATATATATATATATATATATATATATAAAGTCATCGCACATTGATGTGTCCGGAAGGAAGCGCGGAAACGTAAATTTCCTGAAATTATATCAGTCAATGGGCGGCCAGTTAAGAAAATTGCCAGGGAAAAATGACTACTATGCAATTTACCTCACTCCTCGGCCATACCTCCCCACTGAGTGACATAACGGTAAGTTGCATTTACGCTCGTTTTGGTGGAAGTTATCTGTTGATTGTCACCCAGGAGACTCCCTCTTCCTTCGTGAGCTAAGTGTTTAAGATGACAGTGTGGCTTGTAAGCAATGTCTAGGCCATATACAAGCCATGACAACATCGTAAGAGTTATCGAGTGTCATAAAATTGGTTTGAATACCTGTCAAGTAAGTGAACAAACTGGTGTTAATGAATGTACAGTGCGCCAACTGGTGACAAATTTCAAGGCCTCGGGAGCAGCAAAGGTACCTACCCACAAACACGGTGGAGGGAGGACACCCAAGATCAGCAAGCACTGCCTAAAAGTTATCAGGCATCAATTGGATGACAAACCAACCCTTACTGCTGGACAGCTTAAAGAACAAAACCCCATTCTGCTTCAGGACGTGAGTGTATGAACTATTCAGAGCGTCATACAAAAGAACTTGGTTATCAGAAGTTGACTGCCAGGAAAAAGCTTTTTTGTTACCAATATTCTGCATTTAAAAAAAAAAAAAAAAAAAAAAAAAAAGTTGCTCTTGCAAAGAAATATTCCTCATGGACCTTGGATGACTGGAGACGTGTTTTGTGGACACACGAATCAACGTTCTGTGTTAGTGAGTCGAAGGGGCAGAAGGTGTGGCATGGAAGAAATTCTGATCCCTGTAACCCAAAGTTCACAAGAAAGACTGTCAAGCATCCTGCCTCTATTATGGTGTGGGGGGCTTTCTCTTATGGAGGAGCAGCCGACCTTATAATTCTCCCTAAAGGCCAGACTGTCAACGGAGACTCATGTCTTTGGCTCCTAGACAATAATTTGGCTGAATGCTTTGCACCTACTGGCGCTGAAGTGCTGCAGCAGGATGGGGCTCCTTGTCACACCATCAAAGCCGTAAAACAGTGGCTCTGCACAAGTGAAGTTGAGTGTATTCCTGATTGGCCAAGCAGTAGTCCTGGTATTTCACCAACTGAGAACCTCCGGGCTATTGTGAAAAAAATTAAGAGGTGATGACACATTCACCATTGCGAAATTGGAGGTTGCCCTTCGTCATGCGTGGAGTAACATTCTTCCCACTACTCGCATGAAACTCGTTGACAGTATCCCAGACCGTCTTGTGGAAGTGCGAAGACACAAAGGTTATCCCATCAACAAGTAAAGAGATAGATGGTGAGTGTTCAAATAAAAGTTAGTTGCAATATACAGTACACTGTAGTTTGGTTGTTATAATGATTTTATTTAGGTAGCGCAAGTTTTGTTTTTGTGCGGACATGTCAATGTGCTCTGACAGTATATATATAGTGTGTGTGTGTGTGTGTGTGTGTGTGTGTGTATATATATATATATATATATATATATATATAGAGATATATATATATATATATATTATATATAAGGTGCATCCCAATTTTGGCAGGCCTAATTTGGGAAAAATTAAAAAATGCAGCTAACCCCAGACCCCCTAGCTGAATGTCTCATATAACCATTCATGTGCTAGTTATAAAATTTTCATGTACATGAAGCATGAAAATTTAGACTGACACCCTTTGGTAAGCTATCATGTTAGGCTAAGTCACAGTACTTACCTTAACACTACCAAATATCACCACCGACCTCTACCATCACCAGTACTGTTCATCGTTAATAACTCTAACCACTATGAACCAACAACACTAAAATTATCAATCATCACCATTAAATCAACCTCCACTGCTGACACTACCAACTACCACCCCTAATACAAAGTTATCATCACTGCTTAGGCAACATACACCATCTCCTGGGCCCATATATATCATTACCTGTGAACATTCACAACGGGCCTTGTGAATTCGCAAGCCAGTGAACCGTTCACAAATTTGTGAAAGACCGTAAAAGTTATTTATCATGCTTGTGAAGCGCTCCTAACGCTGTGAACCGATCGCAACAGCGAGGGAAGTCTGCTAGTCATCCGGGGCACTTTTAAGGACTTGGGATCGTTCACAAGAGGCAAGTCGGCGAAGGATAAACTTAAAAGATGGACTTACGCATCCGCCAACTAAGGAATTTTTGACCATGGAGAGACTTCCTCAGTGACTGCAATAATTTAGAGTTAGGACATTATACCATTTAGACTGGGAGTGAATTATTGTACATTTGTGACAGACTTGGTGAGAAATAACTACAATCAACGATGTAACGCAGTCTCCCCAGAGATGAAACTTAATATGGACTTTCAGTATTTGACAGCCAATTATCACGCAGACACTGGAAGCTCCAGTTACACCGGAAATAATAATATTCATCCGTTTCCAAATGGGTAATAGAGATAAAGAAAGCAGGCAGAATATTTGAGGAAAGTAGGCAGAATATTCGAGGAAAGTAGGCAGAATATTCGAGGAAAGCAGGCAGAATATTTGAGGAAAGTAGGCAGAATATTCAAGGAAAGCAGGCAGAATATTTGAGGAAAGTAGGCAGAATATTCGAGGAAAGCAGGCAGAATATTCAGAGATGACAGGCAGAATATTCAAGGAAAACAGCCAGAATATTCAGGGAAAGTAGGAAAAATAGTCAAAGGGTAGGCAGAATATTCAAAGAAATCAAGCTGAATATTCAAGGAAAGCAGGCAGAATATTCAAAGAAAGCAGACAGAATATGCAAGGAAAACAGGCAGAATTAAGACAACTGTTAACATTTTATTTATCAATCTGCAATGTATGCCAGGAAAGGAGATTGTGCACTTGAATTTCATTGTTTAAGCACACAAATGCACACTAATACACTTGGTACTGGCTGACTATATTCTTGTGGGTAGAATGTTGCTTGTCAGTGGCATAGATACGAGAGTGGTGGGAGGACGATCGGGAGGTCTGTCTTGTCATATGGCTGTGGTATGGAAGGTAAAACTGAGAGGAATATGACTGTGAGAGAGAGAGAGAGAGAGAGAGAGGGGGAGGATGCAGTCAAGGCGAAAACTGAAAGCGAAGAAATTAAAAAACCAGCAAGTGTCTGATGAATATGTGGGAGCTGGGTGCTGCAGATAAAAAAAATTATACAGCGAGATGGGGTAATATATAGGGTGTTGGGATAAAGAGGCTAAAAGAGTAGTGAAGGAATAGAGAGAGAAGTGGCAAGAAAGGATGCAGAAAAGGGCCTCAAGTGAAAGAAGAAACTAATACAAGAAAGAAAAATAGTACCGGAGGTAAAAGAAGATCTTGGAAGAAAAATGAAAACAGCAACTTACTCCGGAAAAATATGGAAAAATGTCGAAGTGAAAGTGCAAAGACGTGTGAAAATGGAAGAACTGTGGAAACGAAGGAGCAGAAGGAAAGAATATTTCAAAAGGCTGATGAATGGAAAAGGTGAGAGTAGAGAGGCTTTGACGACTGTATGTAGAGAAGAAATTTGGATACTCTAGTTATCTCATTTTATCCTTCCCCCCCCCCCCGACTGCCAGTCAACCCTAGTTCATCGCACCCTAAGGCTTTGATCATTGTTTTCAGCCATGGACAAAAAAGAAGAAATTTTTTAATACTTTATTTTAAGAAATTTATATATATATATATATATATATATATATATATATATATATATACAGTAGAACCTCTTTGGTCCGGACCCCTTTGATCTGGACTTCTGTTAATTCGGACAAAATTTAAAAATAATAAGCTCCAAAAATATGATGAGAGTAATTCTAAAGTCATTTTCAGTATCGGCGCGGAAAGCGATTGTCATTCGTTTAGTCTCAGGTCACGCTAGGTCGCAACATGGGCGCCTGTTTAAACACATGCTAGCATTCGTTTCATCAATTAGTTCACCAACCATTTATATTTTTACGCTGTATTTCAAAAGTTAATCCTCCTTACCATCCCCCTTAATGCAAGTGTAGCTTCTGCAATGAACAAAGGTGTTAAAAGGAGGAGTTTGATTACACAAAAATGGGTCAGAATATTCTGCAGTGTTTAGTGATTACTGTAGGTTATTTTTTGTATTTAAATGTGCTTTACTTGTACGTCAAACATTAGCTTCTTGCCCACATGGGCGTTATCAATATGCCAAAGATGACAATGTATTTTTTGTCTACATAAGTTTTATTTTTATTCCAAATATTACAGTTAATTAATTAATTTATTTTTTTGCCCACATGGTCATTAGTCACTTACTACAATTTAAAATGTAGGCTAGTTTCTTGTCATGGCCTTACCTGTAAATTATGCAATACAAAACTATCGTACATGATTAGTTTGGTTATTTTAGTATCCTTTCATCTCTTGCAGTTACGTAGGGTTGACATATGCCACATATGTTAATAATTAACAAACATACCATATGTAGATAGTTTTTGGTATGAACTGGAGATTACCCTGATGGTCCGGACAATCTGCTAATTCGGACAACCCTTCCCCCCATATAGTCCGAATGAGAGAGGTTCTACTGTATATATATATATATATATATATATATATATATATATATATATATATATATAAATAATTTGTGGTAGGTGGGGGCGCTCACCATCCACTCACTCGATGTAGTGCTGCTCTCAGGTGTCTGCCCTTTCCTCTCCTCTCTCCATTCCTTCCTTCCTCTTCTGTCTTTCTTTACTTCATTCTTTCCTCGTCCTTCTGCCTAAGGGTGACTTTACACTCCCTCTTTTGTCTTTCTTTCTTCACATTCTTTCCTCTTCCTTCTGCCTATGGGTGACTCTACACTGAGCGACAAGCCTAATGGTTTCCTGTACACCAGGAAACAATTTACTACGCTGGGTGGTAACCATATAACCAAATTATGGCACCTGGTGGTTTAGTGGGTAATTACAGCACTCCAATCGGACTAAGCCAGTGAAGGTTTATATCCAAGGGGTGGTTGGGGTTATTGCTCATGTAATGCCTATCAGGGATGAGTGAGGCTGGTCACTCTCATCTTAAATGTCAGGACCAAATTGCCTAGCCCCGGGCTTCTATGCTCCTCATGGGGCAACGTAGAATTGGATGAAGGATGGATGGATGGATGGATGCTATTACAACAAAACATTTAATGAAATATTGGTAACAGTTCATTTTTCTTGTGCAAAATGATGTCAATGACAATCTCAACATGTTCATTTTATAAATAAGATGATTGTATCCATGCTAACCTTAGCGTTCCTTCACCGATCGCAAGGCAAGAGGATTTCACTCTTGGGAGGCGTTCACAAGACTATGGTAAATAACTCCTAGGAACGCCTCACAGTAGTGAAGTGTTTTGGAGCTTGGGAACAGACGCCTGTGAACGGGGAAGGCCATTATGATAAATACGGCCCCTGATCACTTGTAAACAAACATGGCGGTGCAAGTTGTGGAGTCAGAACTTAGAGTAACGAAAAAATGCTGCTGAATATTTAGTTTATCAAGCAGTCATAGTGACTGAAATATGTTTGTTTAAATATCTATATTTTTTACTGTTATTTTTCCTCAAACTTGTAAGGATTACGATACATCTTTTATTATAATGAACTGCCAGTAAACACATTCAACACAGAACAATAAAGATCATATTTGTAGTATGAACAGATATTTTATTTTATTTTTATTTTATTATGACTGTAACCCAGTGAGTTTTTATTACAATTTATAAAACATGAGGCAATATGAAAAGATGTAAACAAACAACAGTGCACAGCTGATGTGGACACAGGTTTGCTTATTATGTACTGAATAACTATATTTGTAATTTATTACTATAATTACACTTGTATAACTATATTTGTAATTTATAATATTTAGCTGCTAATCATTCTAAAGAAATGTGGAAAACACTTTTGTAAGGAAGGTGTTTGGAGTTCGTTTACGGTACCCGTAGGCCTACTGCAGCACTGAAACTACCACTTGCCCGTAGTCCAATCCTACCCAAAGGCTGACCTTGAGCATATAAGGTGCAGGCTGATTTTCTGGGATATTTTTTTGGAAAAAAAAAAAGCGTGCCTTTTATGCCCGAAAATACAGTACAGTATACTGTATATATATATATACATAGTGTGTATATATATATATATATATATATATATATATACATACACAGTAACCCTATCTAATTCGAACCTGAATAAATCTGACCACCAGACAAATAATTTTAATTTGGATAGAAATGCAAATTAAGCGAGACAAGTCTGAACAAGGGTTCCAGTCTGGGAATTGCCGCCAATGTCTCTTCGCCACGCTGTTCAGTTCAGCCCGAGTCTCTCTCCGTAACAGACGTGCTCTGAGTGGTCTCCATCCTAAAATGTGACATATATTTACATGTAAAATCAGGGGATAGGTTCTAGGAGCCCCATATTTCTCGTTAAAAATATATTTAAAGAAAGGTTATTATTAATATGTTTGCCGTAAGACACCCAAGGCAGTGTGTTTACATATGATGTTGCCGACTGGACATATCAGTGCATTCTAACCTAACCTAACCAACTAGTTTTGCCCCCTAACACTCCCCATAAAAATTTTAACCACCAAGGATTGCCACTAAGCCTCTTCTATCTATCTATCTATAGCCTGACGCCCTAATCCCGCAAAGGGTGGCCGCACACAAAATGCCTCCAAGTCGCTCTGTCACCTACCATATGACTACCCTCCCCCCAACTTACCCCCCCCCCTCCCTCATATACCTCTCAACTCCATCCCTCCACCTCATCCTCGGTCTACCCCTCCCTTTCCCTCCCTCCACCTCACCCACATACACCCTCTTATTCAGTCTTTCATTCTCCATTCTCTCCAGATATCCAAACCACCTCAGTATATTTCTCCTAATCTTCTCAACCACATCCACATCCACCCCACAACGTTCCTTCACTTCTTCATTCGTCAACCTGTCCCTCCACGTCACTCCACATGCTCCTCTCAAGTAACTCATTTCCACTGCTCTCACTCTTGACTTGTTCCCCTCTTGCAAGGTCCACGCCTTGCTTCCATACATCAGGGTAGGGATCACAATACTATCATGCAGCGACTTCTTAACTTCCATACTCACCTCCCTATTTCTCATCACTGCTTTCAGTGTACCAACAACCTTCCTTCCCTGCTGTACCCTTTCACACACTTCATCCCCCAAAGTTCCATCCTTACTCATCACACTACCCAAGTACTTGAATGCACTCACATACTCCATATCCTCATTATCCAACCTCACTGCACACTCTGTGACTTCATTCCTCTCAAACACCATAACTTTACTTTTGTTTACATTAACTTTCAGATTCCTCCTCCTACACACTGTCCCAAATTCATTCACCAAACCTTGCAACTCCCATTCATCTTCACTCAGCAATACTGTATCATCAGCAAACAGCAACACGGAAGCTTCCAAATCTCACCCTCATTCATTAGGGCCAGCCCCACATCCACTGCCCTACCTTGCACATCCTTTACAACCCCACCATCCACTCGCACCGTAGCCCTAGCTCCTTCGTACATACTCTTCACAGCACTCAACAATTTCCCCTCCACTCCATATATTCTTAATACCTTCCACATACCTTGCCTATCTATTCTGCCATAAGCTTTCTTCAAGTCCATGAAGGCAGCATACACTTTCTTTCCCTTCTCTAGATACTTCTCCACTAAACATCTTAGAATAAATATCTGATCTACACACCCTTTTCCCTTCCTAAATCCCCCTTGTTCTTCTCCAACTAGCTCCTCTGTCATATGTCTAACCCTATCAATGAGTATTCTACCATATATTTTACCAGTCACACTAAGAAGGCAAATACCCCTATGGTTACCACATACTTCTCTCTCCCCTTTTCCTTTGTATAAAGGAACAATTATACCTGATTTCCAGTCCTCTAGAACCATTCCCTCTTCCCAAGCCAATCTACACAACTTCCATATCCACTCCACAACAATCTCACCCCCATACCTAAGCATTTCACCACACACTCCATCAATTCCTGGGGCCTTTCCCAACTTAATCTTCTTAATCGCTTCCACTACTTCCGCCCTACTGATCTCTTCCTCCCTCCTCTCATCTCTTCTTCTCCCAGCCATTCCCCAACCACTTATACTCACACTGTTCTCACTCTCTACATTCAACAAATCCTCAAAGTGCTCCTTCCATCTCCTCAATTTCTCTCTCTTCTCCACCAACAATCTATTATTCCTATCTTTCACTCCCCTACTATCTCCCCTTTCATACTGCCTTACTTTCTTTACCTCCTTCCAAAACAATTTCTTACTCTCCCTCCACTTCACACTCAGATTCCTCCCAAACTCTTCATCCACTTTCTTCTTACTCTCCTTCACCAGTCTCTTAACCTCCCTTCTCCTGCTCACATATACCTCTCTCTTCTCTCTCTCATCTTCTCCCCTACCTCTACTCGCTAACCATTCACTATATGCCTTCTTCTTTTGTTCCACAGCTCGTTTAACCTCATCATTCCACCATGCTGTCCCTTGCACACCCTTGCATCTCCTCCTCACTCCACAAACTGCCTCACACGCTGCGCCTATCTCTTCCGTGAATATGTTACATGCGTCTTCCACCCCTTCCATCTGCTCTAGCTCATACCTTCCCAATCTTTCTTCCACTATGCTCTTATACTCTGTCATTTTCTCACTATCTTGCAAATTCTCCACTCTTTTCACAGGAGTTGCTTCCTCCTGTCTTCCCCTTCGTCTCCTCAACCACTTTCTTTGCATCTCTACCTTGGCCATCACCAAGTGATGGTACGAGACTCCATTCCCCCACCCTTTCCACACTCTTGCATCCAACACTTGTCTTCTCATTCACTCATCCACACACACGTAGCCTCTTGAAAGTCCTTATTACCAATCATGGAAAAATTTGACCAAGTCATGACGTGAGCACACCGTGTGACGTAGCGGGCGTCAACACTGCATCTCAGCTGAGCCCAGGCAACCTCACATGGTGTATATAGTCCCCTTGTTAATGCAAAGCCATGCCTTTTTTTTTAACAGATTTTAAGGTAAGGGGCTATTGTGTTGGTTATACTTACTGGGTACCCGTGTTTAATGTCCCATAATACGTAGGCAAAATGACAAACTAGGGACCAAAAGGGTGACTTTTGAGGCAGCTGCCCTATTAATTAGAATTTTCCCCATATGGTTTGTTATTTGTAAAGAGTGAAATTTCTAGAGAGCGAAGTCTTCTACTGCCTAAATTCTCACGTACTAAGTGAATGGACTGTATCATCGGTGTTAAGTATACAGTAATCCCTCCACTATCCAATGTAATAGAGCCAAAGGCTTGTCTGGGATGTGGGTTTGTCCGGATAGTGGGCCTCTGCCTCCTGGACTGGTACTTATGGATCCTAACCCAGCCTAACTTTGAAAGCCTCCTAAATAACTCCCTACCAGACATGCATAGCACCTATTTAAGACCCTATTCACACCAATAATGGACATAAAGCATGAAATATATGAAAAGGAACCAGAGAAAGAGGAATCAGAAGTGAGAATGGAAAATATTTAGCAGTGTACAGGGTACTTACAGCACGTCTGTGGCCGCCTCTTCTAAGGATCTGGCAGTGGTGAAAATGCTCTTAAAGCACTTACAGTAATCCAGTGTTGTGCTACACTTCAATTCTTTGCACTGTGAGTTATAATTGTTTAACACTGCACATTCTGTTCTTAACTGCACCACGCCAGTTTCAACCGCCACTTTGCACTCCACACTTAATCCTTTGCACTCTAAATTCTAATTTCTTAACACTGCAAGACACTGTAAATTCCCATGTGGTCTAGTGGAGAGATATTTCAGTTTATTCACTGTTTATTCACAAAAACGAGCACGTGCGGCATCCATTGCGATGAATGTCTTCCCTGGACGAAGGTTAGGCAGTAACTGGGGACAGGGTTGCCAGATCTGAGCTTGGCCACATTACCAAACTCCTCAATTTTCATTACCAAATTTAACTTTTCATTACCAAATTCTTAAAGGAAGCATTTATTCTTCACAAATTATATATACAAGTGGAAATAATCACTCTCTTTATATGAGATGGAGGGATGGGGTGGAGAGGTATATGAGAGAGGGGGATGTGAGTTGGGAGCAGGGCAGTGAAATGGCGGGGGACAGGGCGACGTGGAGGCGATTTGTTTGTGGCCACCACAAACGGGATTGAGGCGTCTGGCAATAGATAGATAGATAGATAGATATATGTTTATTTTTGCGCTATGTATGCTAGCAGATTGATCAAAGAGAGCAGACAGTCCACTGTCTCCATTCTCTATATCTTCATACATGTGAAAAATCAGTTTGGTAATGGATCACGATGATTCACTACCAAACGAACTTTTCAATACCAAATTGGCCCACATTTGGTAATGAAAAATACCAAATGGTAACCCTGGCTGGGGAAGGGGGAGAGGGGAGAAAGGAAGGGGTGAAGGGGCCATGGTGTAAACAGCTGTTCGGTGCCGCGCGGCAATTTCAAATTACGGGTGAGAAAAAATTTGGATTTTGGGGGGGATTTTTTTTCTTTTTTTTTTTTGGCCATTTTTGGGTTCCGAAGGCCCAGGCCCACAGTGTCCGGTAAGTGGGGAGTCCGGAAAGTGGGTGTCCAGATAGTATAGCGATTACTGTACAGTACAGTGCTCCCTTAACATCCATGGGGGTTAGGTAAGAGACACCCGCGTGTGTTAAAAATCCGCGGATATCTGCTGCCGCCCCTTAAAAACATCCCTGGACCCCCCTTAACCCTTTGGCTGCAGCAGCTGTGATGACAACCTACTGATTGTGCTCATTGTGAAGAAACAGGAAAAAATTGTGCGTTTTCAACTCGTGTTTTAAACCACTTATCATTAATCTTGAGAACTAAAATTTTTGTCAGACAAATATCAATCTTTCTACTATTGTTTGCTATAAACTGCATGTCCATAGGCACTCCAAGCACGGAGAACGATTTGAGAGAATACAAGGTTTGTTTTGACTGTCTGGTACAGGAAATAGCCCAGGGAGGTGGAAATTTCCACCAAACCACAAGATTTTTTCCATACAAAATAGTGTTACAGCCATGTTACCTCATCACAGTAATTGCAATAATAAAAATAAAACTCTTCTAGCCAGTCTCCTATGATTTTGTTACAATATTCCAATGTTTACGTTAGACTTTAGCAAAACAGTAATGATGTTAGGAACATCATTACAAACTTTATCAAACTTCATGAATGACTTTTATTACCACTTACTTTTCTAAAACTTACTGATAAAATGTCATGAGTCATTTCATAGCATAGCTGCACAATTTGCAACTGCAAAAATGTTCGATAGCTAATGCGCTTAGCATCATGACTTCTCTGATTATCGCAAAAATATCACTAAATCACTTGTATTTTATCACAGTAATTAACGATATACAATAATATAAAATAACACTTTAACAATATACAGTAATATAAAATAACACTTTCAGCCACTCTAGTATGATTTCAGTGCGATTTGGGTGCGTATAGCTTTGTATTATTTACCAAAGAGAGAGAGAGAGGGGGAGGAGGGCAGCAAATTGGTTTAGACCAGCTCATTGATGGGGAGGGAGGGAGAGAGAGAGAGAGAGAGAGAGAGAGAGAGAGAGAGAGAGAGGAGAGAGAGACAGCGATGGGGGGGGGAGGAGGACAGCCAACCGGTTTAGACCAGCTCATCCAGGGGGCTGAGAGAGAGAGGGGGGGGAGGGCAGCAAACCAGTTTAGACCAGCTCATTGACGGTAGCTGGAAAAAAGAAATACTGTACTCCCAGCCAGCCCGTTCTAACTTTTCCCCTGATGAATTAATGGCATTAATAAATGAAGTGGCCACAAGGAAGAGTGCTATATTTGATTCACTGGATAATGCCATCACTAAATCAGCCATGAACTGTGCCTGGGATAATGTTACATTTGCACTGAACAGTGTCAGCAGAGTTCACCGAGATAAAATGCTTTAGTGAATCTGGCCCCGGTACTATATCCACCTACGTATATTTAAAACCATTTATGTTATATCCACCTGCAGATATTTAAAACCATGTATGTTAAAAATGCGGATGTTAAGGGATGACTGTAATGCATCTGCTCAAACAACTGAGTTAATAAACACACTGCTTCTCAGTGAACCCCGGTTTGCAAAAATGTGCGAATCATTCAAATACATGGTAGATGAAATGCAAATGAAGTGCAAAAACTTAATGTTCTGAGCTGGTGAATTAAGAAGTGTGCACAAAACATTACGAGTTCAGTTAAGAGTCACCCATGTTCTGACATAAACTGACTGGCTGACTTTTATTTATTCTGACTTCCTGCACTGCTCTAGTTATTAATGCAGTATGTCTGAATATTAATAATAAAAAAGTCATTATAATTTTGTATGGGGATTTAGTTTACATGAAATGAACCCATACATTTTATTTACTTATATATTTACAGGTAGGAGGAGGCCGTAGCACGGGCCGAACAGGGTAGCACTCCCGAGGGGAATAGGAATGCTGGTGATAGGGAGAGCTGGAGCTCCTGTTTCACTAGCTATCTAACCATCCCCTTTTGCTGACCTTTTCAGTGTGACAGTAACATGGAGAGTAGACCAGCATACTCTCCCAAACATTTCCTCTGACTATCTATGCACTACACCACATGCACTTTACATTTCACACAACGTATCCCACTACGTTACAGGGGTTGGCGCCAGCAAGGGCATGCGGCCAGAAAACTTTGCCCCCACTACCTAGTGGCGGACTTCTGGGGGGAGGCGTGGCAGAGGTTCCGCCGGCATAGATCGTGGGTCCAAGGTGAGATGGGGCTCGAGCCTGTGCTAGAGGGTACAGGGCACTGCGGTTCCCAGACTGCCGCTTCCGCCCAATAAAGAGGGGCCCGAACCTGGGAGTAGTGCCCCAGGAGGCTGCCCTATCAGTGGGTGTATAATGGTGGGATAGTTGCAGTGCCAAGGCGCGCTTGGAGGGTGTCCCTGCAGCTGTCCTGGCAGGGTGCCCCGAGGCCACTACCACAGCCACTGGTAAGCTGGTGGGCTAGGGGTCCCAGATCCATTGCCTGGACCTGGGACTGTGCAGTGAGTGGAACCTGTGCTATGTCTGTCCCCCTTTATTAATACTGAAGATGACAAAACAAAATAAGTTTCAATGCAAGCCTGAGGACAGTAAATCACCCATGGGGATGAGGGTGGGTTCATGGACTGTGGGAAGTTTGAGGGGAAGAGCGGGGGGAAGTCGTTGAGGCATTCAGTAGGAGATGGGTGGCTGTGGCGTGTTTGCAGGAAGTCCGGTACAGGGGTGGATCAGCCAGGAAGACTGCTGGGAAGGACTGTTGCTATAAGTTGTTTTGGAAAGGGGGGACAGACGGATATGGAGGTGTTGGTGTGATGGTTGCGGAGAAATGGGTGGAATATGTTATGAATGTTTTGAGAGTAAGCGATAGGATATTGGTAGTGAAAATTCTGTTGGGTAGAAAGATAGCTGCGATTATATCGGCATATGCTCCACAGGCAGGATTGGATGAAGCAGAGAAAGATAGATTTTGGGATGATTTAATACGTGTAGTGGGTGGTATGCGGGATGATGAGATAGTGATTTTGGGAGGGGACTTAAATGGTCATGTAGGTGAAGCAGCACAAGGTTATGAAGGAGTGCATGGGGGATGTGCGTATGGTCTAAGGAATGC
This sequence comes from Coenobita brevimanus, assembly GCF_032717465.1. NCBI lineage: Eukaryota > Metazoa > Arthropoda > Malacostraca > Decapoda > Coenobitidae > Coenobita > Coenobita brevimanus. The sequence continues at coordinate 32,450,064 of NC_137024.1, forward strand.
AGAAAGGGAAAGGTTACTCGAGTTTGGGGAGGCAGTGGACGTGATTGTGTTCAACACATATTTTAGGAAAAGAGACAGTAGGTTAATTACGTATGAGTCTGGGGGAAATAGCAGTCAGATAGATTATTTTGTGGTTAGGAGGGCCGATAGGAGGTTAGTGAGGGATGTTAAAGTTATAGGAAGTGAGGAATGTGTGCAGCAGCACAAACTATAGATTTGTGATATGGTGCTTAACCCTTTAACCGCGGGCATTGTTTTGCCCTGACTGGCCTCTCCCACGGGGGTTCCAGCCAAAATGTAAACAAATTTTAAACCTTTATAAGTCTGCACAGAATAAATCTAGAGCGAAAAATAAGGTACCATTAGAAAGTACTAACCTTCGGCTTTGCAATGATGTAGGTTTCATGATTTCGTTGACTATCACTGGATGGGCAGTCCCATTAGAAGTGAGCGATCTAAAATCACTATTTTTCGCTCACACACCATTACCAAATGCCAACCTCATTCTGATAATAATACTATAAACATATATGAACACTGCACATACGATAAACACCCACTCTGTGTTCACTGAGGCAGGTAAAAGGCACTGTAATTGCCCGCACTTCACTGCCACATCAGCGGTGTTGTAATCACTATTTTTCGCTCACACACCATTACCAAATGCCAACCTTATTCTGATAATAATACTATAAACATATATGAACACTGCACATACGATAAACACCCACTCTGTGTTCACTGAGGCAGGTAAAAGGCACTGTAATTGCCCGCACTTCACTGCCACATCAGCGGTGTTGTAATCACTATTTTTCGCTCACACACCATTACCAAATACCAACCTCATTCTGATAATAATACTATAAACATATATGAACACTGCACATATGATAAACACCCACTCTGTGTTCACTGAGGCAGGTAAAAGGCACTGTAATTGCCCGCACTTCACTGCCACATCAGCGGTGTTGTCACTCACACAGCTGGACAGATACTGATGCGAGTTTGGTCAAGGGTGGGGTGGGGGGCCCGGGGGATGGGAGGAGGGAGGTGGGGGTCGGCTGGAGTGAAAGAACTTAATAGCTACTCTCCCTTGAAACAATTGGCGCAAGGAAAAAACGCGTGGTATTCAAAATATTCACAAACATTCGAGAATGACACCCGTGATTTGGTCCAGTTTTTGCAATGTCATTCTGAGATGACACCCGCGGTTAAAGGGTTAAAGAACAAATGATGAAAATGAGGACTTATGTACCTAGGAGGAAAATATGGAAGCTGAAAAACCAAGTAGTAAGGGATGCCTTTTATTGCGAGTTGAGGAAAGTGGTGGCTGAACAGGGAGCTGTAGACAGAGGCGTTAATGAACAGTACAGAGCCCTCAAGAACAATTTCTTGAGAGTTACTGATGTAACATGTGGTTGGACAAGAGGACCACCAAGACATAAAGTAACTTGGTGGTGGGATGAGGGTGTAGAAGCTGCAGTTAAGGAGAAAAGAAGGCTTTTCTGGGAATGGAAGAAGGGTGGTAGCAAAGAGGAATATTTGGCTGCCAAGCGTAGGGCTAGAAGAGAGGTATACAGGGCAAAGTCTGAGTCACAGAGACTAATACTTGATAACCTAAATCATGGGGAAAGGAAATATATGATATTTAGGGAGGCAGGTCAAGTAAAGAGGGATAATCGGGATATTATAGGTGAGCAGTATGTGAAGAATGATGAAGGAAGGGTAGTGGTGAACAGTGAGGATATTAAAGATGCATGGAGAGAGCATTATAACTGGTTGTTGAATGAGGAGTTTGACTGGGACAGGGAAGGTTTGGAACCAGCAGATCCAGTGTCTGGCCCTTGGCCTTTGATTGATACTGCTACTGTGAGTGAGGCAATAGGCAGGATGAGGGTGGGGAAGGCAGCAGGCGTGTCTGGGTTGAATGCCGAAATGTTGAAGGCCTCAGGCGATACAGGGGTGAGTTTAGTCACTGACCTGATAATAGGATTATTTATGGGTGTGTTGTCCCAGATGATTGGCTGAAGAATGTAATTGTAAATGTGTATAAAGGGAAGGGTGATGCCCTGGAAAGAGGAAATTATAGAGGTATAAAGCTTTTAGATCAGATAATGAAGGTAATGGAGAGAGTTTTAGAAGGTATGATTAGAGAAAGAGTGAATATTGATGAGATGCAGTTTGGGTTTATGCCAGGTAGGGGGACCACTGATGCTATATTTATTGTTCGACAGCTTCAGGAAAAATATATTGGTTGGAGAAGGGATCTTTATTTTGTTTTTGTTGATTTGGAAAAGGCCTTTGACAGAGTCCCTAGAGAGGTGGTGAAGTGGGCAATCAGAAAGCTTGGCTTGGAGGAGTGGCTGGTTAGGGTGGTTATGGCTATGTATGTGGGTGCATTCAAGTACTTGGGTAGTGTGATGAGTAAGGATGGAACTTTGGGGGATGAAGTACGTGGAAGGGTACAGCAGGGAAGAAAGGTTGTTGGTACACTGAAACCAGTGATGAGAAATAGGGAGGTGAGTATGGAAGTTAAGAAGTCACTGCATGATGATATTGTGATCCCTACCCTGACGTATGGAAGCGAGGCGTGGACCTTGCAAGAGGGGAACAAGTCAAGAGTGAGAGCAGTGGAAATGAGTTACTTGAGAGGAGCATGTGGAGTGACGTGGAGGGACAGGTTGACGAATGAAGAAGTGAAGGAACGTTGTGGGGTAGATGTGGATGTGGTTGAAAAGATTAGGAGAAATACACTGAGGTGGTTTGGACATGTGGAGAGAATGGAGAATGAAAGACTGACTAAGAGGGTGTATGTAGGTGAGGTGGAGGGAGGGAGAGGGAGGGGTAGACCGAGGATGAGGTGGAGGGATGGAGTTGAGAGGTATATGAGGGAGGGGGGGGTGAGTTGGGGGGAGGGGAGTCAAATGGTGGGTGACAGAGTGACTTGGAGGCGTTTTGTCTGCGGCCACCCTTTGCGGGATTAGGGCGTCGGGCTATAGATAGATAGTTATATGTGGGTGCTCACACCCAGTTAAGAGTGAATGGAGATTTGAGGGATGAGTTTTCCGTGAATGTTGGTGTGCATCAGGGGTCAGTCTTGAGTCCCATGTTGTTTATCATGGTACTTGAAGCCCTTTCACGTGACTTTAGAAATGGACTCCCGTGGGAGTTGTTGTATGCTGATGATTTGGTGTTGATTGCAGAGAATGAAAGGGAGGTGGAGGAAAGGTTTAGGAAGTGGAGAGATGGTATGGGGCACAAGGGTTTAAGGGTAAATGCAGATAAAACAAAAGTAATGATATCTAGGGTTGGTGGCGGTACTGTCAAAGACGAGGGAGAGTGGCCATGTGCAGTTTGCCACAAGGGCGTGGGAAGTAATTCCATCTTGTGCAGTGTGTGTGATAAATGGGTGCATAAGAGATGTCGTGGTATCAGAGGTAGACTGCAAGATAATGCTGATTTTATGTGTACAGCGTGTCAGGGTGAGCAGGTGGAGATTGTCAGACGTGAAAGGATTGAACTTGCTGGTGAATCTCTTGAGTGTGTGGAAGTGTTTTGTTAATTGGGAGACATGTTGTGTGCTGGAGGTGGGGCTGGAGCTAGCTCTGTGGCTAGGGTGAGAAGTGGGTGGAAGAAGTTCAGGGAGCTCTTGCCTCTCCTGACATTGAGAGGACTCTCCCTTCGTGCTAAGGGGTCTTTGTATGCAGCATGTGTTAGGAGTGTAATGCTGTATGATAGTGAGACCTGGGCAGTGAAGGAGGAAGATATTCGCTGGCTCAGACGTACAGAAATGACAATGATTAGGTGGATGTGCAGTGCGTCCCTGTGTCCAAGGCCTGGAGGGGCTGGGTTTACGATGGAAGAGTTGAGAGGTAGGATGGGACTGGAGTGTATTGGTGCTGTGATGAGGAAGGGTAGATTGAGATGGTTTGGACATGTGGAGAGGATGGAGGATGATAATTAGGTGAGGAAGGTGAGAAGTGTTAATATTGGGGGTGGGGTTATGAGGGGTAGACCAAGAAAGACATGGGACGAGGACATTAAGTGAGACCTCAGGGTTAAAGGACTGAACAGGGAGGCTGCGATGGATCGTGCAGCGTGAAGAGCTGCCATGAAGTGACCAAGGCCGACACATGCAAGCATGTTGGAGCCTTTAAAAACGAAAACGAAAACAAATGAATTTTACTTCATCTATCTATCTACAGCCCGACGCCCTAATTTTACTTCATGAGTCGAATTATTCCAAACCCAAGAACCAAACCAAGCGACAAAGTTTGGTCTATCTGTCTATCTATAGCCAGATGCCATAATCCCTTATGGGGTGACTGTCTGTCTTTGAGTTTGCTGTTTTATGGGGAGGGGCACTAACCCACCGCCAACCCACTTGTTCACATACATAGGGAATACATATAGGTTGGTTATATGGTTACCACCCAGTGTTGTAAATGGCTTCCTGTCTTAAAGGAAACCATTAGGCTTGTCACTTAGTCTAATGCCACTGGAAAATGAAAGAATAGTAATTACAAGTGGCAGGAAAGACGGGAGAAATAGGAAGAGAGGAGGGCAAACACAAAAAAAGAATGATTAAGGCAAAGGAAGAAGTTGGCAGCACTACATCAAGTAAGTGGATGATGGTAATTATCAAGACATACAAGGCCTTTTGATGTACTATATTTTGAAACAAATTATTTTCTTCAACACTGGACTTTTTCATCACTCTACAAGTAAAAGCCTGTCTATGTCAGAACACAGCTGACTCTTTGTATAAATACAGACAAAATAGCAAGCTCACAGTTGTTACATTAGGCATTTCTTATTTGCATTTATTTTACTCAGAGTTTCAATGCCTCTTCCACTTTTGCAAACTGTGGGTCCTTGAGCTTCTGTGTGAGCTTTTGACCACACTGGTTGGGCGCATGCCTCGGCAGTTTCTCGCACGTTTTTGTCCAAGAGCACAGCTCAATTAATATACACTGATAATCAGAGCATATAAGCACACATATCACTGTACAGTACATTTTTCAGCAACAAAACATATTTTTCAATTGTTTTGAAGTTTCCATGCAAGAGGGTTAGTTTGGAAACCATGTAGTAACAAAGAGTTCTGTGATGACATGCAAAGATAGAAAACCACTTCTAAATACAACTACTGTATTTGGAGCATGGAGATTGGCCAGTGACAAACTGCATGACAAAGGCTGTAAACAAATGCTGTAAACAAACATAACCATCAATAAAACTGAAACCTACATGCACCCGCTTTCTTTTTCCGACACATGGAGAGTGATATGATTGTGTTATTGAATAACACTGGGACAAATTTTGATAAATGATTGTCCCATCATACTATCTTTGTCACCAATTTTGTTAAATCAAGATTTTACTTTATCTTAATTTCCTCGTTACTATACCCACTGAATCGGAATGATGGATGGATGGTACCTACATTTTTAAAATAAAATGCTTTAGACTTTCATTGTACTGTTTGTGTTTATTGTGTTTTCAGTGGACTTCAGGAACATGCAAACAATTGGTCTGAGAAAAATTAAGTGTATTACCGGTACTACTTTTACTGGCCTACATTTCTTATTTTTTTATAAGACATATGAAAGAACAAATTTTTTTTTTGGTTCAATTATGTATATCATAAATAATTTTTGAAAAAATAATAAGTGTATATGTTAATATTACTTTACTGGCGGTGTACGAGTACAATGATTCCCTTGCTACCGTGAGAATGAGACTGGACAGTCAAAGATGTAAACAATGCAGGGGCAGCAGGAGGGAACTTCTTGTATAGAAATATAAGGTTGTGTTCCTTTTAAAAATTCTTTTTTGGTATTGTACAAGTCTTTAGTCTAAAATAAAAACACCAATGGCTGATGAATGATATTCAACAGATTCAAAATGTGATTGTGTAACTGAGTGAAAATGGCTGAAGCACGGCTTCCTGTGGTGGCGGTAGTTGGGGGGAGGAGAGGGGAGAGCTGCCACACCAAAATTAGGGTGCATCATTCACAATATAGCATCCCACAGGCCACTAAATATGGTATAATCTGTTCTTGTTAACTGGACAGTTTTATGCAGCTTTGAGAGACATCTAGAGGAAAAGGAGTTTATGAAAGCTACACCTAACCCATCCTATTTGAAAGGTGTATGCTAAAAAGAATAAAATCATATGAAAATGGTAAGAGTTAAATACATGATACAGGGTACTCCACAAATCAGGAATCCCAATTCTCATGTGCTACACAGACAGCTCAGTCAGCATACCAGTGTCTACCCTGCATTATTTTCCACTTTCCAAAACTCATAATTTCTTATAGTGTCTGGTTCTTACTTTTCAAAGGTTGCATGGCTTACTGGTAAATTCTTGAAACAGCTTAAATGTCTGAACCCATCACAGCAGTAGACTGAACTGTAACCAGATTCAAAACACAGGAGGGTGCAATTTATAGTCCATCCTGTACATCAGGAGACTGATGGGGTTATCAAAGGAACATAAAAAAATGTGACTTATAATGAGGACTTACTGTACTAAGGTCAGAAGAAGCTGCACGTGACATAACTTTCCTGGTGTCTCTTCCGCTAGACTGAGTGGTCCTCTGAGTCACTGTCACTCTGGCCATACTGATTGTCATTCCTCCCACCCTCTATTGCCTCTCCATTCTCCACCTGCTTGCTTGTCTGAGCCAGTGGTGTGTCTGCATCTGTGGGGAGGACAAACCATCCTGTATATCACCATCATAATCATACACACCATTAATACTACCACCACTATCACCATGACCACACTGTCCAATGATCATCATCATCATCATCCTGACCAAACCATCTCAATCTGCCGTTTCTCATCACAGAACCAATATAACTGAGTCCCGTCCTTCCCCTCAACTCTACATTTGCAATCCTAACCCCCCACCCCAGGCCTGTCATTCAAGAATGCAATACACATCCATTTACTAGTAATCATTCTCATCTTTGTATGTCTAAGCCCATGAAAATCTCTCTCTCTCTCTCTATCTATCGCCAGACGTCTTAATCCCTTACACGGGGTGGCCACAAACAAATCGACTCCACGTCACCCTGTCCCCTGCCATGTCACTGCCCTGCTCCCAATTCACACCCTCCTCTCTCATATACCTCTCCACTCCACTCCTCAATCCCATCCTTGGCCTTCCCCTCCCTCTCTCCCCCTCCACCTCACTCACATACACTTCCTCGTCAGTCTCTCCTACTCCCATAATACCTAGGTTTCACTACGGTACTGCACAGCATTACACTCCTAATACATGCTGCACACAAGGACTCCTTAGCATAGAGGAAGGGCTCCTTTAATATCGATAGGCAACAACTCCTCTTCCAACCACTCCTTACCCTTGCTACTGTGTTAGCTCCAGCCCCTCCTCCATCACATATCATGCCCTTCACACAACAAAACTCCTCTACACACTGCACGGACTCTCTGCTTCTGTATGCTCTCCTTTACGTGCTGAGCACTTAAAATCAATACTTTGCAACCTGCCTGTTTTACCACTACATCTCATGTCAACCCACTTATCATAAACATGGCACAAAATGTACTTATTTCCCACCCCTTTGTGGAAAACTGTGCATGGTCACATTCTTCCACCTATAAGAGTATCACCACCTGCCCCAGACATTATCAGTTTTGTTTGATCCACATCTACTCTCCATCCCTCGTACTCCATTCCACCTCTCCACTTCCCAAATCTTTACTCTGTTACCTTCTCATTCTCCGCAATGAACACCAAGTCATCAGCATGTAACACCTCCCATTGTTGTCCAGTCTGATGTCATGTGAGAGAGCTTCAAGCACCATGATAACAATAAGGGACTTAAAATTGATCCCTGATGAACATCAACATTTCGGGAAATCACTCAAACCTCCACTCACACTCACCTGGGTAGAAGTACCCTCACACATTATCATAAGCACTCTAACAAACCACTCAGTCTCCAGCTTCCTCATTGTCCACTTCACTATCTCCATGGGAACTCGGTCAAAAGCCTTCTCCAGATAAACAAAAACAAAGTACAACTCAACTCCTCTTCATATATTTTTCCTGAAATTCTCAGATAATGAATAAAGCATCAGCTGTCATTTTGCCTGGAATAAACCCAAACTATATCTCATCAATACTCACTCTTTCCCATATTATACTTTCCATGGCTCTTGATTACTTTACTTATCTAGTTCAAAAGCTTTATGCCTCGATAATTTCCTCTTTCCATGGAATCACCCTTCCCTTTTTACACAATTACAACATCAACTACTCTCTGAAAAAACACATTCACACATTACAGAATGAATCACATCAATATCGAAACCCACTCTGTATCTCCAGAGGCTTCAACATCTCTGCAATCAACCCTGATACACTCACAACCTTCCCCAACAGCATAGTTTTGATTGCCTTGCCTGCAGTACCAATGTCATCCAAAGGTCAAGGGCCAAACACTTGGTTTATTATCTCCAAACTTTCCCTTTTCCAACCGAACTCTTCATTCAGCAATTGGTTGTAATGTTCTTTCCAAGCATCCTTAATATCCTCACTATCCACCACTACCCTTCAACATTCTTCATATACTGCTCACCTGTGACACTGGATTTTTCTTTCATTGTTGTTCAGTCACCTTAAATACCTCATACCTCCTTTCAGTACTAATTAGCCTATCCAGTAACGTATCTGAGACTCAAACTTTCCTCGATATACTTCTTTCTGGCTCTAAACTTAGCTGCCATGCATTTCTCTCTGTTACCACCCTGTTTCCATTCCCAAAAGGCTTCTTCTCTCTTTAACTGTGATATCTACTCTCTTATCCCACCACCATGTTACCTTATGTCTTGGTGGGCCCTGTCTCCAACAAAACACTGAATCAGTAACTCTCACAAGATTGCTCTTGAGAGGTCTGTACTGCTCCTTTACACTTCTGACTGTGGCCCCATGCTCATCCACCACTTATCTCACAACAGAAGACATCACTTATAGCTTGGTTTTTTTAACTTCTGTATTTTCCTCCTTGGTACATAGGTTCTTTTCTTAGGTGGTAGGTAGGGACACCCATCATCCACCCACTTAGTGACGTGGTACTCTGTTCTTTTAGGGTACGTCTACACAGAGTGACAAGACAATTGACTTCTGTAAACCTAAAAAGCATTTACAACGCTGGGTGGTAGCATTATAACCAACCAATACGTGTTCCCTACGTGACAACACGTGGGTTGGTGGAGGGTTACTGCCCCTCCCCAGAAAACAGCTAACTAAAAATACGAACAAGAAGCAACGGACAGGACTGACCAAAAGGTGACGACTAAGGACCAAACAAAGGACATGGTATGGATTATGACAAGGAATATATGGGGTGCAAATGATGAGGTGAAAGAGAGAGAGAGAGAGATTGTCCAGGTGCTTGAGGATGCGAAAGTGGATATATGTGGATTAACTGAAACTAAATGGAGAGGTGAGTGTGTGAGAGAATCGGAGTATTGATGGGATATATGCGTGGCAGTAAGTGAGAATAAGAAGGCAAAAGAAGGAGTGTGTATTGTTGTGAGTAACAGATGGTAGGAGAATATAACAGAGTGTGGATAAGTTGGCTCGAGGATTGTGTAGGTAAGACTGAAAGTTGGACTACAAATGTGGGCAAACGTGTGCATGTATGCGCCAATGCAAGATCGTGCAGAGTGAGAGAAGAGTTCTGGACAAGCATGGAAGCGTGCATGGAAAAGTTTGAAAGGAATGAGTGTTTTTTTTGGACGTTATGAATGGTAAAGCAGGGAATGTGAAGGTGGATGGAGTAGTTGGTTAGTGGGGTGTGCCTCCTGAGACAGATGAGAATGGCAGTGCTTTAGTGGACATATGTGCCGGAAGGGGATTAACAGACAATACCCTCTTCAGGCATAAAATGATCCATAGGTATAAGTGGCGAGTGATGAGAAAGGTGGGTGGTAAACTGAATGTACGGGAAGGCAATGACTGATTATGTGTGCGTGGATGAAAGGATGGGAAGATGTGTAATGGATGCAAGTGCATACAGAGGTTGGGGAAGTGGACTTTCCAACCATTATTTGGTGGTGGTTAGAATCAAGGCCAAAGTGAAATGGAGAAATAGAAAAAGGGAAGGACAGGACGAAGTGGTATATGCAAGAATGGTGGAAAGGTTACAAGAGGATGACAGAAAGGCAGAATCTAAGAGAGAAGTGGAGGAGCAATTGGGTAAATATGGATTGGAGCAGATGGGAGACATGGAAGGTGTGGGCAAGATATTCTATCTATCTATCTATAGCCCGACGCCCTAATCCCGCAAAGGGTGGCCGCAGACAAAACGCCTCCAAGTCACTCTGTCATCCACCATTTGACTACCCTCCCTCATATACCTCTCAACTCCATCCCTCCACCTCATCCTCGGTCTACCCCTCCCTCTCCCTCCCTCCACCTCACCTACATACACTCTCTTAGTCAGTCTTTCGTTCTCCATTCTCTTCACATGTCCACAGAAGAAATTTGTGCAGCATGAGAGGTGGTGTGTGGAGTGAAGAGAAGATGAAAGGGGGTGCAAGGAACACCATGGTGGAATGAAGAGGTGATACAGGCTGTGGCACAAAAGAAGAAAGCATATAGTGAGTGAATGAGAAACAGGGGCGTGGAAGAAGTTGAGAGACGGAAGAGAGAGTTATATGTAGAAAGGAAGAGAGAGGTGAAAAGATTAGTAAGAGTAAGAAGAGAGTGGATGAGGAATTTGGAAAGAATCTGAGTGTAAAGTGGAAGGAATATAAGAAAATGTTCTGGAAAGAGGTAAAGAGAGTTTGACAGAGTGGCAAAGAAGTTGGTTGGGGAGTGAAAGATAAAAATGGTAGATTGCTAGTGGCAAGGGGAGAAAAAGTGAGCAGATGGTGAGAACATTTCAAGGAATTGTTGAACATAAAGAATGAAAGTGATGCAAGTATAAGTGGCTGGGGAATGGCTAGGAGATGGAGGGATGTGAGAAGAGAGAAAGAAATCAGTAGGATGAAAACTGTGCAAGCAATGAAGAAAGTTAAAATGGGGAAAGCCCCAGGAATTGATGGAGTGTGTGGTGAAATGCTGAAGCATGGGGGAGAGACAGTAGTAGAATGGATGTGGAAGATGTGCAGATTGGCCTAGCAGGAAGGTAGGGTCCCAGAGGATTGGATGTCAGGTATAATTATTCCCCTGTACAAAGGAAAAGGGGAAAAAGAAGTATGTGGTAATCACAGCAGCATTTGTCTTCCTAGTGTAATAGCAAAAGTATATGGTAGGATACTTATTGACAAAGCTGGGGAAATAACAGAGGAATTAGTTGGGGAAGAACAGGGAGGTTTTAGGAAGGGAACATGTTGTGTATATCAGATATTCATTCTTAGATTTTTAGTGGAAAAGTTTCCAGAGAATGGAAAGAAGTTGTATGTGGTCTTCATGGATTTGGAGAAAGCATATGACAGGGTGGATAGACAGGGATTGTGGAAGGCATTAAGAATACATTGAGTAGATGGGAAGTTGCTGAATGTCGTGAAGAGTGTGTATGATGGTGCTAAGGCTGCAGTGCATGTGGATAGTGAACTGAGTAAATTTTATTATTTGAAGGTTGGATTGAAACAGGGATGTGTCATGTCTCCATGGCTGTTCAATCTGTATATGGATGGGGTTATAAAAGAGATACTGCACTAGGTAGGCCAGTGGATGTTGGAGCGGCCCCAATGAGAGAGCAGTGTTTGGAAACTCCCCGTACTGTTGTTTGCAGATGATACTGTGTTGTTAAGTGAAGACGAAGGGGAGCTGCAAGGCTTGGTGGATGAGTTTGGGAGAGTGTGTAAGAAACAGAATCTAAAAGGTGAATGTAGTGAAGAGTAAAGTTATGATCTTCGAGAGAAGTGGTCAGTGAATGTACAGTAAGCTTGGATGAGGAGGAAATGGAAAATGTGAGTGCATTTAAGAACTTGGGTAGTGTGATGAGTAAGGATGGAAGTTTAGAGGGTGAAGTGCTTGAAAGGGTACAACAAAGAAGAAAGGTTCCTGGTTCCTTGAAAGCAGTGATAAGAAACAAGGAAGTGAGCATGGAAGTGAAAACATTACTACATGACAGTACAGTATTGTGATACCAACTATAGTGCATAAAAGTGAAGCTTGGACCTTGTTGGAGGGACAGAAGTCGAGTGAGAGCAGTGGAAATGAGTTATTTGAAAGGAACCTGTGGGGTCACAAGGACTGACATACTGACAAATGAGGATGTGAAGGAGCATTGTGGTGTGGATGTGGATGTGATAGTAAGCGTTAGGAGAAACACAATGAAGTGGTTTGGCCATGTGGAGAGGATGGAGAGTGAGAGACTGAGGATGAGAGTGTATGTGAGTGAGGTGGAGGCCAAGGATGAGATGAAGGGATGGAGTGGAGAGGTATATGGGAGAGGGGGATGTGAGCTGGAACAGGGCAGTGAAATGGAGGGAGACAGGGCAACATGGAGGCAATTTGTCTGTGGCCACCCCCTATGAGATTAAGGCGTCTGGCAATAGATAGATTTTCCTCCTTGACACATAGGTTCTTTTCATTGCTACCCACGTCATCTGTACCAAGTCATTATAAGTACTTTTTGCTGCTCCTCACATAACCTTCACATCCTTTACTGGCCTCCTATCTGCCTCCCTAACCAGAAAGAAATCGACCTGGTAACTAAAACCCCCACAAATATGTATTATCCGCCTAGTCTCTCTTTTCCTAAAAACTATGTTGTGCACAACCATGTTCAATGCTTCTCCTAACTGTAGAATCTTCTCACCATCTGCATTATTCATACCATATTATGTGCATTCCTTGTACAGACCTTCATGTCCCTGTGCTCTTTACGTTGATATAATTTACATACTGCAGACTCGAAAGGCAAATTTTATTTGCTGAGACAGAGAGAGAGAGAGAGACTGCTAACCTTGTGTCTGGTGATTCAAGTGGTCTTCCTGCAAGTCCCTTGTGGCCACCGACACTTCTGCTTCTGTCACTTCAGCCTGAGGAAGGTAAATAACATAGTAATAAAGCAATTACTGGTAACAGAGATGAGTTATGCCATAACATTATCTATCAACTGTCTTTTGCTATTCACATACAATTGCTGCTCATTTAAAGTTGCTTCTTTGGTAAGCTGTTGATGATTCTAACACCCTGTCTTCCTTTAAATTTGCTTTGATGTCAGAAATGACAATTTTTTTTTTCTTAAACTCCTCAGTCAATGAACCAAATTCATGTCACACAAAGCTGTATTAAAAGTAACACTTTACCCACATAAATCATAGACTTTTCTGACTCTGCATGCATGGTACTGTGTATGTATTTATGTATACAGCACTGGATCTGGTACTCTGGAAAAAGGGGACATGATTCCTTGTGGAATTACTATTTTTTTTTAATTCATTCTGACTCATTACCAAATTCCTTAAAATTAATTACCAAATTCCTCTTTTCACAGAAAGGATTATGTAATAACATTTACCCCCTGGGGGTTGTTTTTTTTTTTTTCAAGAATACTCCCCCACTATCCCTGCTTGTCGTAAAAGGCGACTAAAAGGGTTGGCGGAGGGTTAGTGCCCCTCCCCGGAAACAACTAATTAAAAAAACAAACAATAAGCCTCGGACAAGGACTGACCAAACAATGACGACCAAGGACCGGACAAAGGACATGGTTATCGGAACGTGGAATGTAAGGGGAGCGAATGATGAGGTGAGAGAGAGATTGTCCAGGTGCCTGAGGGTGCGAAAGTGGATGTGCGTGGAATAACTGAAACAAAATGGAGAAGAGAAAGTGTGAGAGAATGGGAGTATGGATGGAGTATATGTGCAGGAGTAGGTGAGAGTGAGAGGGCAAAGGAAGGAGTATGTATAGTTGTGAGTAAAAGATGGAAGAAGAGCATAAGACAGTATGGATCAGTTGGGTCAAGGATTGTGTGGGTATAGTTGAAAGTTGGAATACAAATGTAGGCGATTGTGTGTGTGTATGCGCCAACGCAAGATCGTGCTAGCAGAGTGAGAGAAGAGTTCTGGACAAAGGTGGAAGTCTGCATGGAAAGGTTTGGAAGGAATGAGAGAGTGTTTTTGATCGGTGATATGAATGGTAAAGTAGGGAATGTGAAGGTGAATGGAATAGTTGGTGAGTGGGGTGTGCCTGCAGAGATAGATGAGAATGGCAGTGCATTAGTGGGACATTTGTGCTGGGAGGGGGTTGGTGATAGCTAATACCCTCTTCAGGCATAAAATGATCCACAGGTATACATGGCGAGTGATGAGAAGGGTGGGTGGTGAACTGAATGAAAGGAAGGCAATGATTGATTATTTGTGTGTGGATGAAAGGATGCAAAGATGTGTAATGGATACAAGAGCTTATAGAGGTTGGGGGAGTGGACTTTGTGACCACTACTTGGTGGTGGCCAGAATTAGGATACAAGTAAGATGGAGGAATAGAAGAAGGGAAAGACGAGAGGATGGAGTAGTTGCAAGGAGAGTGGAAAGGTTACAAGAGGATGAGAAAAAGGCAGAGTATAAGAGAGAAGTGGAGGAACGATTGGGCAAATATGAACTGGAGCAGATGGAGGACGTGGAAAGTGTGTGCAGGGTATTTACATAAGAAATATGTGCAGCATGTGATGTGGTGTGTGGGAGGAAGAGAAGACAGAGGGGGGTGCAAGGAAGAGCGTGGTGGACTGAAGAGGTGAGACAGGCTGTGGCACAAAAGAAGAAAGCATACAATGAATGGATGAGAAATAGGAGCGTGGAAGAAGTTGAGAGACGGAAGAGAGAGTTATATGTAGAAAGAAAGAGAGAGGTGAAAAGATTAGTAAGAGAGAGTAAGAAGAGAGTGGATGGGAAATTTGGAAGGAATTTGAGTGTAAAGTGGAGGGACTGTAAGAAAATGTTCTGGAAAGAGGTGAAGAGAGTAAGACAGGGTGGAAGTGAGGTTAGCAGGGGAGTGAAAGATAAAAATGGTAGATTACTAGTGGAGAAGGGAGAAAAAGTGAGCAGATGGAGAGAACACTTTAAGACATTTTTGAACATACAGGATGGAAGCAATGCGAGTATAAGTGGCTGGGGAATCGCTGGAAGAAGGAGGGAGGTGAGAAGACAGGAAGAAATCAGTAGGACAGAAGTTGTGGAAGCAATGAAGAAAGTTATATTGGGGAAAGCCCCAAGAATTGATGGAGTGTGTGGTGAAATGCTGAAGCATGGGGGAGAGATAGTAGTAGAATGGATGTGGAAGATGTGTTAACTATGTCATATGCAATCCTGAAGTTGCAATTTAGTACTGTATGGTCGCTTTTGCCGAATGGAGGGTGACATATTAAACTGTCACTGTCGTTTTCTTGCCTAGTAAATATAAGATCTAGCACTGAGGGTACATCGAGTCCTCTTTTCTGGTGCTTTCCCTTACATGTTGCATTAGGAAAAACTCTTGCGCGAGATCCAGAAGCTTTTGGTCCCAACAGCTTTCTTGGCTTATTATAGCTACAGTATTTCAATTTATATTTGTATTAAAATCAGTGTGTGTGTGTGTGTGTGTATTTACCTATTTGTAGTATACAGGAATTGAGCAATGCTCGTGTTGTCCTGTCTCCATATCCACATTTATCAAGTCTACCTTTACACACATGAATGTTTTTCTCATGCACCAGCTCTTTGTCTAAGTCGTTCCAAATATTTAAGTATTTACCTAATATACCTAATTGTGATATACACGGAATGTACTATGCTCGTGGGTTTCCGTCGCTGTTTCTCAATAAGTCGAATTTAGCTTTAAACTCGTTTAAGTTTTTAGACTGGACGATCTCTTTGTCCAGGCTATTCCATAAGTCTATACTTCTGTAAGGAAAGCTATATTTCTTGATATCCTTCAAGCAGCTTGACTTTTTCAATTTCATTCCGTGTCCTCTTGTTGCTCTCTTATCCCATAAAAACAGATCTTCTTTGTCAATTTTATCTACTCCCACCATGGCCCTGAACACCGCAATCATGTCTCCCCTCTTTCTCCTTTCCTCTAACGAAGGCAAATCCAGTTTTTCCAGCCTCTCTCTGTATGACAGGTCTGTCAGACTGGGGACCATCTTGGTTGCTGTTCTTTGTATTCTCTCAATCTTGTTTATATCTTTCTTTTTGTGTGGGGACCACACTACCGCTGCATATTCTAACCTGGGGCGGATCATGGCCACTATCAATTTTTTCATCATTTCCTCATCCATATAATGAAATGCTACTCTTATGTTAGTCAAGAGTTTATAAGTCTCTCCAACTATCTTGTTAATGTGCTTTTCTGGTGACAAACTATCTTGGACCAGCACTCCCAAATCTTTCTCTTCTCTCCTTTTTGTGATTAATTCATTACCCAAAAAATAATTCAGTGATGGTCTCCTGGTACTTTTACCCATTTCCAATATTTTACATTTCTTTACATTAAATTTCATTTCCCACGTCCGGCTCCAATTGTGTATCCTATCCAAATCTTCCTGCAGTATTTTACAATCCTCCTCAACCTCTATCTTCCTCAAGATCTTTACATCATCAGCAAACAGACTTGCATAACTGTTCACTCCATCTACCATATCATTTACGTAAATCAGGAACATTACTGGCGCCAACACTGAGCCTTGAGGGACTCCACTTGTTACTTCTCTCCATCCAGACATCTTTTCCTTTATTACTGTCCTCATTTGTCTGTCTCTCAAAAAGTCTCTCATCCATTCCAGAAGTTTCCCCTTTAGTCCTCCTATATATTCTAGTTTCCACATTAGTCTCTTATGAGGTACCTTGTCAAAGGCCTTCTCTAAGTCTAAGTACACACAATCCACCCAACCATCTCTCTCCTGTACCACATCAATCGCTCTTGAGTAAAAGCTCAACAAGTTAGAAACACATGACCTTCCACTTCTGAATCCAAACTGACATTCAGCCAAAATATTCATCTCTTCCAGATATTTTATCCATCTGTCTTTCAGGATTCTCTCACACAATTTTGCGACCATGCTGGTTAGAGACACTGGTCTATAATTCAGGGGTTCTTCCCTGTTTCCTCCTTTGTAAATTGGTACCACATTTGCCCTCTTCCATTCTTTTGGCACTTTCCCCTCTTCCAGTGAGCATACAATTAAGCTGTGAATTTTATCTGCCAGCTGTTCTCTGCATTCCTTCAGTACCCAATTAGAAATCCCATCAGGTCCTGGGGCTTTCCTTACATCTTGAGTTTCCAGTAATTTATACACTTCCTGTACCTCCACTTTTATATCTTTCATCACCGGAACATTTCTAATCACTCCCTCTCCTTCCACAAGCTCCTTTTCTTTAGTGAAAACTGACTGGAAACGTTTGTTCATTATTTCTGCTTGCATTGCCGCATCCTTAAAGACCTCTCCATCTACTTTCAGTTTGGTGATTCCTTCCTTTTGTTTCAGTTTGCCATTAACAAATCTATAAAACAGTTTGGGTTCATCCTTGCATTTGTCAATTATACCTTTTTCAAAATTCCTTTCTTCTTCTCTACGTATTCTTATGTATTCATTTCTTGTTCTTTTATATTCTTCCTTTGTTCTGTCGTTACCTCTCTTTCTCCAATTGTTCCACGCCTTATCTCTCTCTTTTTTTGCTATCATACACCTTCTATTAAACCACTCCTTTTTCCTGTTTTCTTTCCCTCTTACTCTTGGTACAAATTTTTCCACACCCAAATTATAGAGGTCTAG
Source organism: Coenobita brevimanus (assembly GCF_032717465.1). Classification (NCBI taxonomy): domain Eukaryota; kingdom Metazoa; phylum Arthropoda; class Malacostraca; order Decapoda; family Coenobitidae; genus Coenobita; species Coenobita brevimanus. The sequence continues at coordinate 32,467,813 of NC_137024.1, forward strand.
AAAGATATCCCACTTCCTCTGTATCTCTCTTGTTTCTCTGAATTTTCTCCAATCCGCATTTTCAAAAAAGTTTCTCAATCCTGTAAAATTTGCTTTCTCAAAGTTGTATCTTCCCTGTCTATGAAGCTCGTCTCTTGGCTCGACATTTCCTATTAACATCTGGAACTCAATGACCACGTGATCACTTTATTCCAATGATTCTATTACATCAGGTTCTTTGGTGAACAGTAAATCTAACCTTGCTGGTGTGTCCTCACCTCGAAACCGTGTCTCTTCTTTGACCCATTGCGTCATCACATTATTCATTATAATATTTAATAACATAGTGCCCCACGAATCCTCGCCGCCTCCCGAGTACCATTCCTCCCAGTTCACCTCTTTACAATTAAAGTCACCCACCAAAATTATATTATTGCTTTTCTCAATTATTTTTTGCAAGTAGTTAGCCATATCTAACAACATCTCATGGTATTCGTCATCCTTCCATGCTCTCGTCTTTGGGGGAACATACACTACCGCCATATCTCTCTTAACATTCTCTCCAGTTTCTAATTTCATATATATCACTTCAGCCCTGCCTTCTCCCATTTCCACAGTATCTACATTTATGTTGTTCTTCACTGCTATCATCACTCCTCCTCCCTTTTTTTCTTCTCTGTCTTTTCTCCACAGTTTGTATTTACCATCTCCCAAATGAACATCAGTATCTTCTCTTAATTTGGTCTCTACAAAGCACATGACATCAGGTTCATGTTCTCTCAAGAAATCATTAATTTCGATCCTTGTCGATATGAAACCATCCACATTAGTATATATCACCTTCAAATTATTTTTGACATTATTAATACCCTCTTCTCTCCTACTCTCTGTCCGTACCACTTCCTCAACTTCTGATCTTTCACAACCATCCCCCTTAGTTTCCTTCACATTTATTTCCTTATATACCATTTCCTTACTTTCATATCCAATACTCTCCAAAAAAAATTATTACATTCTTCCTCTGTCCTCTTATCATTTTTTTCCTTTACTTCTTCCTTTAATGATTTTAAAACTTCTCTTTCTTCTTCATTCAGATCTTTTCTTATTATAATATTTTCCATCCCCGCCTCTTTGCTTAATTTCCAGGTCACTTTAAGTATCTCATTTATTACACTTTTTGATGTAAACCTGACTCTCATTGGTCTTGTTTCCCCTTTCTTGTAAGGCCCTATCCTCCTTACTTCCTCAATTTCTTTTACCCACTTGTCTCCTTCGGGGTCAATCTTGCCTAATATTCCTCTCACCTGGTTCGTGTCTCTCTCGAGTCTTACGAACCTAACCTTTTCTTCCTCTTCCCTGTTTCCAAATACTACCACACATCTGTTCCTTTCTACAGTTTCTCTCACTATTTTCTCTTTTTTCTTCAGTATTTTCACTACATTTTCTTCCTTTTCTTTCTTGTTCATTTCCCTTTCTTCCTGGATGATCTCTCTTAAGCTAACCACTTCCTTCTGTTCTTCTTCTACGTGTACCCACTTTGCCTTATGTTCTTCTAATACATTACTCACCTTCTCCGTTTTATTAGTACTCTCTTCTAGTTTCCTCCTTAGTTCAACATTTTCCCGCTTCAAATTCCTAATCTCTTCGTTGGCTGTTTCATTGGACTGGATCAGACTCTGTATGGTAGTTTCCGTATTTTCTGACACATCCTTTATCACTAGATTCTCTACTTTCTTTTCGAGTTCACTAATCCTCATAATTAATGTTTTAACCAGGTCCATGACATTGGTATTAGCATCAAATCCTTGAAATTCTAGACCCTCATTGTTTATATTTTCGGCCATGTTGATGTTGGTTAAATACCAAAACAGCTGTTACCGAAAAAAAACTACAAACATTCATGTACAATCTAGTCAATAAATCTTTACATTTTTGGTAGTCTATTAACTTTCAGTATTTTGAATTTAAATCAAGACCTTAGGAGACAGGACAGACAAAATTCCTGAAACTACTTAGGGTTAGCAGCGTTGGCTGAGACGTCCGCTCTCTCCGGCTGTTCGTTCGTGTGTGTGTGTGTGTGTGTGTGTGTGTGTGTGTGTGTGTGTGTGTGTGTGTGTGTGTGTGTCACAGTTGTAAACCTGTTTCTGTTCACACTTCCTCCAGTGAGAAGTTGTAGCCAGGGTTTCACCATGAATAAAGAAATGTTGTTCAGTGGTAGTTTAATTTTTTTTTTTTCTAGGTTGCACTAAGAGTAGTTCACTATAAAACATACTTGAGCAGTGTGGAAAATCTTTGAACAGCCACAAGGACTTGTTCTGTGTGTGCAAATCATGGTTATGACTTCTTTTCAGCTGGGGAAAGAGGAATTAACTGAGTGGAAACTACAGTTCAAAACTGAACAGTATATCAAACCAACAAGTCACTCAGTACACTACAATATTGTCTGTCATTAAAGACTTATCAGTAAACCTCTCAAGCTCACTTAAAGTTTACTCCACGCATAAGAACAGAGATAACAAATTCTCCCCTCATATTCCTGGAACTTTACCTCTAAAGAAAAAATAATGTCATATTTGAGGGACATGTTATGTCCTGAAGGTAAAGAGTGGTTGGAGGAAGTTCAGGGAGCTGTTGCCTCTCCTAACATTGAAAGGGCTCTTCCTCTGTGCTAAGGGATCTTTGTATGCGGTATGTGTTAGGAGTGTAATGCTGTATGGTAGTGGGACTTGGGCAGTAAAGGAAGAGGATATTTGTAGGCTCAAACACACAAAAATGACAATGCTTAGATGGATGTGTTTTGTGTCCTTGAATGCAAGGTCTGAGCTAAAGAACTGAATGGAAGGCTGAGACTTGAATGTACAAATGTTGTGATGAGAAGGGGTAGAATGAGATGGATGGAGGATGAAAACTGGGTGCAGAAGGTAAGAAGTGTGACCATTAACGGGCTGGGTCAGCAGTGGCAGACCTAAAAAGACCTAGGATGAGGTGATTGTGACCACAAGGACAAGAGACCGAACAGGGAGGTTGCCAGACAACAAGCAACATGGAAAGCCAACATTAGATGACCAAGACCTACACATGCAAGCATGATGAAACCTTTATATGCGATAGGAATGACACAATATGATAGTGGAGGTTATACCGTTTTTAAACTCCTCTTGCAATGACATTTTTTTTACTTTATTCTAGCTCCTGACAGATGATTTAATAAAATTCAAGTAGAGCCTCTATGACTGAAATGGCTAAAAATAACCTCTATGAACCTATACATATACACATTTTTCAGGGCAATGTTTCATGCATTACGAGGTCAGCCCTCCACCCCAATTTTTTTTTTTCTTTTCTTTTAATATATACTGTAGAGATTTTTACAGTTCTCTTCACTAATAATTTTCTGTTCTATTTTGGCTAATGACTGTTTTATTGGATTCAAGGAAAACTCACATTCTGAAGGGCTTCAAATAGGTTGTTGGTAAAAAAAAAAAAAAAAAATCATACAGAAGAGGCTGAAACAAGGTGAAGATGGTTTACTAAAAAAAAAAAAAAAAAAAAAAAAGCCAACACTGTTGATCCCTCTCTCTCTCTTTCTCCCTTCCCCCTCCCACCCTCCCTCCCTCCCTCCCTCCCTCCCTCTCTCTCTCTCTCTGTCTCTCTCATACACACACACACACACACACACACACACACACACACACACACATAAACAGCTGAATTACAGTAAAAAAAAAAAAATCATAAAGAGGGGATGAATTATGATGAGGATGGCCTATCTGAAAGAATATCTAGGCGTTAAACTACCACATAGTGACGACTGCATACCTGACTGGACATAGAGTGAGCACCCTGAGGAGTCGCATCAAGAGGCTTCGCTCCGGCTGCCTTGGTGAGCTGCCATGATGGGATGGATGAGGCTGGGCTTGGGGTTGAGGGAAATGTCCGTCTGGGGGAGACACAGGAGTTATTTCATGTACCAACACAACAAAAAGTTCATCAATACTGCCTTGTAGATCGTGGTGATGTAAAGGGTTACTGTATATGAAAAATTTGTGAAGGCCTATGGAAGAGACTACAATATGAAGCACATAACAGAAAAGTAAGAGGAAGGGCTGTCTCTGATGCCTGAGGAGGAATGCATGTGTGCACACACACACACACACACACACACAGCTGGGTCGGTGATGCTTGCCACCTGGCTAGTCAGAGGATGATTCTTGTGTCGGATACCCTCTTTGGGAACCGAGGTGAAGTAAGGGGAAGCGGCCTGACTTTCTAAAAAAAGACATCTTGAGTTTGACCTACTATAACAGTCAATAAGATTCCTTTTTTGTTGGGGGGGGGGGAAGGGGAGGGGGGGAGTATGAAGTAAGGTGAAATGGCCTGAGATTTTAACAAAGGTCTCATCATCCACTCACTCAATGTAGTGCTGCTCTCGGGTGTCAGCCCTTTCCTCTCCTCCATCCTTCTTTCTTTCCATCCTCTTCTGTCTTTCTTTCCTTCATTCTTTCCTCGTCCTTCTGCCTATGGGTAACTACACTCCCTCTTCTGTCTTTCCTTCAGTCTTTCCTCTTCCTTCTTCCTGTGGGTGACTCTACAATGAGTGACAAGCCAAATGGTTTCCTGTACACCAGGAAACCATTTACTATGCTGGGTGGTAACCATATAACCAAATTTTGGCACCTGGTGGTTTAGCGGGTAATTACGGCACTGCAACTGGATTTAGCCGGTGAAGGTTTATAACCAAGGGGTAATTGAGGTTTATTGCTCATGTAATGCCACTCAGGGATGAGTGAGGCTTGTCACTCTCATCTTAAATGTCAGGACCAACTTCCCTAGTCCCGGGCTCCTATGCACCTCATGGGGCAATGTAAGATTGGATGATGATGATGATGATGATGTCTCCATATTGACCCAATGTAAAAACAGCTCTTTTTATGAGGGGTGAAATTGGAAACAGGAGGCTGAGGAAGTGAGATGAAAGTTAGGCTAGTACAAGAAAGTGTAGACCAGACCAACATGAGTGAAACTGAAAATGGAACCTTGTTCCAAGGAATTTTAAATGCAACATGGAGAGTGCAAAAACATTTTCATAAGGAGGGATTTACATGATGAAAGTGAAAAGTTAAAGATGTTGCAAGGAAAACAAAATGATGATGAGTGGACAGAGGAAGAACAAAGATTCTTTTTTCGATGATCGATATGAAAAAGTTACTACATGACAGTATAGTGATACCAACTCTGACGTATGGAAGTGAAGCTTGGATGTTGTTGGAAGGACACAAGTCAAGAGTGAGAGCAGTGGAAATGAGTTATTTAAGAGGAGCCTGTGGAGTCACATGGGGAGACAGGCTGACAAATGAGGATATAAAGAAGCATTGAGGTGTAGATGTGGATGTGATAGGAAGCGTTAGGAGAAACACACTGAGGTGGTTTGGCCATGTGGAGAGGATGGAGGGTGAGAGACTGATGAGGAGAGTGTATGTGAGTGAGGTGGAGGGGGGAGAGAGAGAGGGGGGGGAGAGGGAAAGGGAGGCTGAGGATGAGATAGAGGGATGGAGTGGAGGTATATGAGAGAGGGGTGTGAGTTGGAAGTAGGGAAGTGAAATGGCGGAGGACAGGGCGACGTGGAGGGGATTTGTTTGTGGCCACCCTGTATGGGATTAAGGCGTCTGGCAATAGACAGACAGATAGACAGATATGAAGGTCAAAACGTGGTATATAAAAATGTGGATGTAATAGAGATAATGAGAGAGAACAGAAAAGAGAAAGTAATAAATGAAATGAGGAAGGTAAATGAGGAATGCAACTTCAAGACTGAGTATAGTAATGGGGATAGGTTGGTAGCCAAGAAAATGGAGCTGAGTGATTATATAAAAGAAAAGAAACCAGACATCATAAGGCTACCTGAAACCAAACTGAACAGTGACATCAATACAAATGTGCGAGGGTGGAATGACTATAATGTATGGAGGAAGGCAGAGGAAAAAAAATAATATGCTGGAAGTGTGCTGATTGTGACTCATAAAAAAATAAGAGCAAGGGCAGATCTTTGAAATAACACAGCAGAGGTAACAAGGATGGAAATACAAAAAGATCAGGGTAGAAAGCTGGATACAGGTAGTTGTGATGTATGTGCCTCCTCAAACAAGAACGTGGAAAAGAGAGGAATATGAACATTTGATGAGTCTCTAGATGTTTTAGCAAAACTGATTGGAAGAAACAATAGGCTGATACTGAGTGGAGACTTTAACTGAAAGGAGGTAATATGGGAAAGATTGGATGCAGGGACAAATGAAGAATCTTAGGGATACTGTACAAAGTAATGGACCTGATGGCAGAGAATGTGGTAATTCAACATCATGGAAAATACTGGAATTACAGGAGACAATGGACCATCGATATTGGATTTGATGTTCATAAAAGATCCCAAATATGTGTTTAAAATGAGATACCAGTGCCTCCTGGGGAAAAGCGCTCATTTGGTCATTGAAATGCAGGTGCTGATGAGAGATATGGGAGTGAAACAGAAAACACATAAGCAGGATAAATGAAACTATGGAAAAGCAGACTTTGACTCCTAAGACATTATTCTGGTAATGCAGATTGAAGGAAAATGGCAATGACAGAAAATATCCATCAGAAATATGGAATTATGATGAATACACAGGAAAGGGGTATCAGTAGACAAGTCCCAAAATTTCCTATTCAAATGGAATGGAAAAAGAAATGGTTTAATTATTGATGTACAAAGGCATGGAAAAAAGAAATCCATCCATTATCTAATCCTACATTGCTCCATGTGGAGCACAGGAGCCCAGGGTTAGGCAGTTTGTCCCAACATCTAAGATGAGAGTGACCGGCCTCACTTATCCCTGAGTGGCATTACATGAGCAATCAACCCCACCCACCCCCTGGATATAAACCTTCACCAGCTCAATCCGACTGGAGCTCAATAATTACCCACTAAACCACCAGGTGCCAAAATTTGGTTACATGGTTACCACCCAGCATAGTAAATGGTTTCCTGGTGTACAGGAAACCATTTGGCTTGTCACTTAGTGAAGTGTCACCACAGGCAGAAGGAAGAGGAAAGAATGAAGGAAAGAAAGGCAGAAGAGGGAGTGTAAAGTCACCCATGGGCAGAAGGACGGGGCAAGAATGAAGGACAGACAGACAGAAGAGGATGAAAAGAAAAGGAGAGGAAAGGGCAGACACCCGAGAGCAGCACTACATCGAGTTAGTGGATGGTGAGCGCCCTCATCTACAGCATGGAAAATATTATGAAGAAGATGAAGTGAGACAGAGTGGAATGAATACAAGGAGGCAAGAAATCACCATTTAAAGGTATGAAGAGAAGAAGAAATATGAAAGAGATATAGAGACTAAAATTAAGATGAAACCAAAATTATTCTCCATATTAGTAAATGACACAATGAAAGTATGGGAAACCATAATGTGACTGAGAGATAAGGAAGTGATATATGATAAAGATGAGGATATGAATGAAGAAATGAATAGTATACATTCAGTATTTGTAAATAAAGGTGAATTTATGGGATCAGGCAAAGAAGGAAGGGCTCAACAGTTAGCTAAGATAGCAGATGAAAATGTTATAAATGATGAGGGAAGTAGATGTGGGAAGGGCCATGGGACAGATGGGTCTGTTGGATGCATATTTAAAAACTGTGTAGATCAACTGGTGTAACCAATTAATGATATTAAATGTTCACTGAACACAGTAGAGTCGTCAATACAATGGAAATGAGCAAACATAGTGCCAATTTATAAAGAAGGTGATAGAGAAGACCCACTAAATTGTAGCTTGGTATCCCTCACCAAAGTTTACAAACTGTGTGAAAAAATTATCAGAAAAATGTGAACTAACTTGGAAGAAAATGAGGTAATGGCAAGAAAACAGTTTGGATTCAGAGAAGGGTCATCATCTATCACAATCCCGCCGAGATTTTAGTGCAGAGTGGTGGATATCATACAAGAAAGAGAAGACTTAGTTAACTGTGTCTACCTGGATTTGAAGAAGGCATTTGATAGGGTGCCACAAAAATTATTGCTATGGAAATTAAAAAGTAAATCAGATTGAGAGATAATCGAGATATTATTAGTGAACGGTGTCTGAAGAATGATGAAGAAAGGGTAGTAGTGAACAGTGAGGATATTAAAGATGCATGGAGAGAGCATTATAGCTGGTTGTTGAATGAGGAGTCTCACTGAGACATGGAGGGTTTGAAACCAGCAGATCCAGCGTTTGGCCCTTGGCCTTTGATTGATTCTGCTACTGTGACTGAGGCAATAGGCAGGATGCAGGTGGGGAGGGCAGCAAGGGTGTCTGGGTTGACTGCTGAAATGTTGAAAGCCTCAGGAGATGTAGGAGTGAGGTTAGTCATTCACCTGGTAAATATGATTATATATGAGTGTGTTGTCCCAGATGACTGGCTGAAGTGTAAAAATGAATGTGTACAATGGGAAGGGTGATGCCCTGGAAAGAGGAAATTGTAGAGGTAGAAAGCTTTTATGGAGAGAGTTCTAGAAGGTATGATTAGAGAAAGAGTGAATATTGATGAGATGCAGTTTGGGTTTATGTCAGGCAGGGGGACCACTGATGCCATATTCCATGTTCAACAGCTTCAGAAAAAATATATACCTTAGGAAAGAAAAGGGAACTGTACTTTGTTTTTGTTGATTTGGAGAGTCCCTAAAGAGGTGGTGATGTGGGCAATGAGAAAGCTTGGCTTGGAGAAGTGGCTGGTTAGGGTAGTTATGGCTATGTATGTGGGTGTTTGCACCCAGGTAAGAGTGAATGGAGATTTGAATGACAAGTTTTCTGTGAATGTTGGTGTGCATCAGGGGTCAGCTTTGAGTCCCTTGTTGTTTATCACGATACCTAAAGCCCTCTTACTTGATTTCAGAAATGGACTCCCATGGGAGATGTCGTATGCTGATGATCTGGTGCATGCAGAGAATGAAAGGGGGGCAGAGAAATTATTTAGGAAGTGGAGAGATGTTATGGGGCACAAGGGCTTAAGAGTAAATGCAGATAAAACAAAAGTGATGATATCTAGGGTTGGTGGCAGTACTGTCAAAGAACAGAGAGAGTGGTCATGTGCAATTTGCTACAAGGGCATGGGAAGTAATTCCATCTTGTGCAGTGATTGCGATAAGTGGGTGCATAAGAGATGTAGTGGTATTACAGGTAGACTGCAAGATAATGCTGATTTTACATCTGCAGTGTGTCGGGGAGAGCAGGTGGAGATTGTCGGGCATGAAACGACTTAACTTGCTGGTGCAACTCTAAGGTGTGTGGAAGAGTTTTGTTATTTGGGAGACATGTTAGGTGCTGGGGGTGGGGACGGAGCTAGCTCTGTGGCTAGGGTGAGAAGTGATTGGAAGAAGTTCAGGGAGCTGTTGCCTCTCCTGACAATGAGAGGGCTCTCCCACCATGTTAAGGGATCTTTGTATGCAGCACATATTGAGAGTGTAATCGTATTTAGTAGTGAGACCTGGGCAGTAGGGGAAGAGAATATTTGCAGGCTCAAACATACAGAAATGGCAATGATTAGGTGGATGTGCAGTGTGTCCCTCGTGCAAGGCCTGGGGGGGCTGGGTTTATGATGGAGTGTATTTGTGTTGTGATGAGGAGAGGTAGACTGAGGTGGTTTGGGCATGTGTGGAGGATGGGGGATGATTACTGGGTGCAGAAAGTGAGAAGCATTAATACTGGGAGGTGGGATTGCGAGGGGTAGACCGAAGAAGACCTAGGACGAGGTCAATAAGTATGACATCAGGGTTAAAGGGCTGAACAGGGAGGTTGCCATGGATCGAGCAGCATTGAGAGCTGCCATTAGGTGACCAAGGCTGCCGCATGCAAGCATGTTGGAACCTTGAAAAACGAAAACAAAAACGAGTCACTGGGAAACTGTTATAATGGATCGAAAATTATTTACTGGGAAGACAAATGAAAACAGTTATGAGGCAGGTACCGTATTCTCAATGGAAAAGTGTGACTAGTGGAGTGCCACAAGCAGGAATATTCCTTGAGTATCTGGCACCCAGGGTGGCCCTATCCACTGGCACCCTCTACTTCCCAGAGATGAATAATATAGAAGAGAGAGCGTAAAGTCACCCGTAGGCAGAAGGACGAGGAAGGAATGAAGGAAAGGATGACAGAAGAGGATGAAAGGAAAGAAGGATGAAGGAGAGGAAAGGGCAGACACCCGAAAGCAGCATCCACTCACTCGATGTAGTGCTGCTCTCGGGTGTCTGCCCTTTCCTCTCCTTCATCCTTCTTTCCTTTCATCCTCTTCTGTCTTTCTTTCCTTCATTCTTTCCTCGTCCTTCTGCCTATGGGCGACTTTACGCACCCTCTTCTGGCTTTCATTCCTTTATTCTTTTGTCTTCCTTCTGCCTGTGAGTGACTCTACAATGAGTGACAAGCCAAATGGTTTCCTGTACACTAGGAAATCATATACTACGCTGAGTGGTAACCATATAACCAAATTTTGGTGCCTGGTGGTTTAGTATGTAATTACGGCACTCCAATCAGATTGAGCCAGTGAAGGTTTATATCCAAGGGGTGGTCGGGGTTTATTGTCATGTAATGCCATTCAGGGATGAACGTGACTGGTCACTCTCATCTTAAATGTCAGGACCAACTTGCCTAGCCCCGGGATCCTACGCTCCTCATGGAGCAATGTAGGATTGGATGATGGATGGATGAATGAAAATTCACTGCAATAGTTCTACAGTAGTTTCAGAATTCACGTTTCACAAAAATTACAGCACAGAATCATTTACTTTCAGTCTAGTTACTGATGGGAATACTAAAAACCTTGAAACAGTGAAATAAAAAAGTTACCATTCAGCTTAATGGCACCCCCCCCTATGGCTGTCACCCAAGGTGGACTCCTTTCCCCCCTTAGTACACCACTGGCCACAAGATTCAGTTTTGAATCCTATTATGTTTTTTATATCTATCTATCTATTGCCTGACGCCCTAATCCCACAGAGGGTGACCGCAGACAAAACTCCTCCAAGTCGCTCTGTCACCCACCACTTGACTGCCCTCCCCCCAACTCACTCCCCCTCCCTCATATACTTCTCAATATATACTGTATGATATACTGTATGTAAATAATATACCAGAAAGATTAAGCATTTCTATGAATATGTTTGCAGATGATGCAAAAAATTATGAGGCGAATCCAGAATGGTGACAACTGTGAGGAGTTGCAAAATGATTGACTATTTTGTACAGTTGAAGCCAGACTTGGGAAAAAAAAAAAAAAAAAGTCATGTCCTAGAAATGAGAATAAGTGGAAAGAAAAACCTAGTTATGAGCATAAAATAGGAAAGGAAGAAGCTCAGCAAAGCAAAGGAAGAGAAAGATCTAGGAATGACCATACAGGGTAATCTATCACCAGAAAAGCATAAAAATAATATTGTTGGAGTGGCATATAGACTGATGGCCAATGTGAGACTTGCTTTCAGCTATGTGAATGAGTAAATGTTGAGAGATAATTGTATCTATGATAATACCAAAATCAGAATATGCAGCAGTGACATGGTCACTGCACTGGAAGAAGTATATGAGAAAAATTGGCAAAGGTACAGAGGATGGCAGCTAGGATACTACTAAGTTTGATATAGCATTGTCATATGAAGAGAGACTGATGACGCTGAAGTTATCAATGCTCAGAGAGAGAGAGGTTATCAATGCTCAGAGAGAGAGAGAGAGAGAGAGAGAGAGAGAGGGGGGGATTTTGATTATCATGTTTAAAAGCATTATAAACCTGGAAAAGGCAGAAAGATAAGATCTGTTTGTGGATGACCATGGAAAGACAAGATAACACGATTATAAGCTGAAGTTGGAAGAGGTGGTGGTGAATCCAAAGACCATTCATGTGTTTAAAAGTAGATTGGATAAATTAAGATATGGGGACAGGACAACATGAGCTTAGCTCAAATCCTGTGGACTACAACTAGGAAAAACACCCACACCCACACACACAGGGCATGGCTGGCTCAGGGTGTAGGAAAATGTTCATCTACTTATGATATGAGGGGTTCATGTACCTCCCCCCTCCCTCCCACACACAATGATGTCAAGATTTGGTCTCCTATAAACTAAGTAAAAGCAGGAAGTAACAAGAACAAGATGAAAGATGTCATCATACTAGACTTCAAGAACTCCAAAGAAATGTTCCCTGCTTATACTCACTTTCCGATCATAAGGCCCTTAAGAGATGCAATCTCAGTCTTGAGCTGGTCCACTTGTCTTGAGGTGATCAGTGGCTGGCTCTCATCCTTGCTGCCCAGTGCCTGTGACAGGATAAGTTGTTAAGCGGCATGTGGTGTAGTCGAGTGGATATAATATGCAATGTTACTAAAACAAAACTATGTGCCTAAAGTGGATAAAATTTAATCAAATATACAACCTCAAGACGCTTCAATACATTATTTTAAAATACAGTATATGGCACAATTTCTAAATCACAAGTGAAGGATTACAAAACAGATGGATTACAAAAAGGAAGATGTAGTAGTATGTTGTGAATACAGAACTGTTTTTCCTCACACTGTGTTCCAGTATTATGATGGCTCTATCATTTCAACATCTGAGCATCCCACCTGCAGATGAAACTAGGGTGCATTTTTGTGGCATTCTAACTTGTACATGTAACAGACAAGACATTAACCACATTAATACAGTGAGGTCTTTTTCTGGTTCTTGTATGTAAACACCAGGTGATTTTAATCCGTTTAGGAGGGTGGAAAAGTTTCTAGAGAAGGGAAAGAGGCTGTATGCAGCCTTCAGGGATTTAGAGAAAGTCTATGACAGAGTGGATAGACAAGGAATGTGGAAATTATTACGAATATACGGAGTAAATAGGAAGTTGTTGAATGCCGTGAAGAGTTTGTATGAGGATGCTAAGGCTGCAGCGTGTGTGGATAGTGAACTGAGTGATTCTTCTATCTGAATGTTGGATTGACACAGAATGTGTCATATCTCCATGGTTGTTCAATCTGTATATGGATGGGGCTATAAAAGAGATACATGGTACAGCAACGGATGCTGGTGTGGCCTTAATAAGGGCAGCATTTGGAAACTTCCCGTACAGTAGACCCTCTACATTCGCGGTTTCGAACATTTGCAGATTGTCCCCCTGTGGGGCACAAAGTCTGTCCCCCTGTGGTGGGGGCGTTCGCAGCACAGTAAGTCCCACCACACACACCCCACACCAAGCCATCACACTGTCCCGTGCTCCCGCGCGGCGCCACTTCTCTCTCAGTCTGTGTCCAGCCATTGTCGCGGTCGTTTCCCTGCCATGCAAAACCTGCCATAATATCGATATTGCGCCACATATTTAAGCTCTCACGTGCATACCAAGGTTACAAGTGCAGTGCTGTGCTAACAAGTGAGTTAATTAATAGTGTAGTGGCCTATATTGTGCAAGTCCGTAAGCCATATTAGTGAAAACTTTGTGCCGTATGTGTCTTGGCATTGCGTTGCAAGCTTGCTGCCTCCCCTAGTGCCAGTGGTGAGCCCGCCCCTAAGCACACAAAGAAAGTAATAAGCCTTGAGGAAAAGGTGAAGGTGCTAGACAAGTGCAGGGAGGGAATGAGCTATGCTGCTGTTGGAAAACTTTTAAAGTTAATGAGAGCACAGTGTGTTACAGAAAGAAAAAAAATGAAGTTAAAATATGGGAGTTGCTGGCGTCCATTGTGCCACCCTCAGCCAAGCACGTGTTGCAGGTGAGAGAGAGTGCAATGTCCAAGATGGAAAGTGCTTTGTTTCTATGGATAAACGGCCAAAATAAGAAAAAAAATCCCATCAACTCTAATGCCATCCGTGCAAAGGCTAAGTCTTTGTATGAAATGATGACTGCATAATGTGCTGTTGACTTCGATGCCCCTAGCACCAGCACTGACCCTAGCCCAGCCCCAACCACCCATCCTGACTTCCATGCCAGTAAAGGCTGGTTTGAAAAATTTAAGAGGCGTTTCTCCCTGCACAGTATCAAGATAACGGGGGAATCAGGGTCGGCCGACCATGTGGCAGCAGCAGTATTCCCTGAAGCCCTTAAGAAAATCATCGAGGAGAAGGGATATAGGCCTAAGCAGGTATGGAATATGGACACAACAGGCCTATACTGGAAGAAAATGCCTGCCAGGACCTTCGTTTAAAAGGAGGAGAGAAGAGCGCCAGGGATCAAGGCACCTACGGACTGCTGCACCTTGCTGCTGTGTGGCAATGCCGCTGGTCACATAATAAAGCCAGACTTTATCTATAAGTCCGTCAACACCAGGGCACTGAAATGAAAGAATAAGAACCTCCTCCCAATGTACTGGGTGAGCAACAAAAAAGCCTGGACCACCAGCACCATTTTCATGGACTGGGTTCACCACTGTCTCCTGCCGGAGGTGGGGCATACCTCCAGGAAAAGGGCCTCCCGGGGATATTCCTCCTTGTTCTGGAAAACGCTCTGGGCAACCCTCAGGCACTCGAGGGCATGTTGGAAGATGTGGAGGTTGTGTTTTTGCCCCCAAACACAACCTCCCTCATACAACCTCTTGACCAGGGTGTAACAGCTGCCTTTAAGGCATATTACACCTGGCGGTCTATGCAAAGGCTCCATGCAGCTTTGGATGCAAACCCCACCCTGTCTGTCATGGACTACTGGAAGGGGTTCACCACTGTTGACTGCCTCACAGTGGTGCAGGAGAGCCTGAGTGATTTGTGCCCTCAAATAGTCAATGGCTGTTGGAGGGCTTTGTGGCCGAAGTGTGTCCAAGACTTCGAAGGATTCGCCCCTCAGGAGCAGGCGACCCAGGATGTGAGGAAGATGGTGGAGCTAGCCAGACTTGTTGGCAGAGAAGGCTTCTCTGATATGGAGGAGAGTGAGGTGAGGGAGCTGGTGAAGGAGAACGGCTTGGCCTTCACCGATGAGGAAGTGGTGGAGCTGGTGCGGTCCGCGAGCGAGGAGGAGGCAGAGGAAAATCCCGATGACCCCAGGCAGCAGCAAGCCCTCACCCTTGAAAAGCTGGGGGAGGTGATGAGGCTGGTCACACGCCTAAAACAGTTTGTCTATGACATGGACCCATCGATGGTGAGGGCACTGAAGGTGATGGGCAATGTCGACTACGCTTTCGCTCTGTACAAGACTGTGTTCAAGGACATGAAGAGGAAGCAGAAGCAGTTGCCCATCACCATCTTCTTCCCAAAGGGACCGTGGCCTGCTGCTACGGCCCCACCGCATCAACTTCCTTCACCTCACCTGAGCATGAGCCTATGGCTGAGCAGCCTGCACCTGTCCCTGCATCTCAACATGACCATGACGACTCATCATCCTCTCCACCTGCATCTGAGGGTGATATCTAAGACCCACCACCAATCGGTGATGACGCTAACAGTGGAGATGAGAAGTCTACGCACATGTAGACTCCTCATGCCATTTAGTTACACTCCACTCTGCAGGACCTGGAAGCGGTGGCATCTTTGCCATGGGTCTTCCCCCCAGGGGCTGTCGAAGCAGTGGAGGAGGACACCATGGGGGCCAAACCACCACAAAGAACAGCAAAACAAAACACAGTACACGATATCATACACAAATACTGTCATCTCTCCTCGCCCACCTCAGACCACCTTCCAGAAGCATATCCATACTCAAATCACTCGCTGCTCCATTCAGTCACTTAAAGACAACACACAGCTGCATGCATGGCCTCCTGATATCCACCCTTCAGAATCCTATCTCCCTTATGAGGACAGGGTCCACCTGGCCAGGATGAGATGTGGGCATCATCCAGCCCTCTTATTAGAAGATGGGGTGCTGTGTTGCATCCTGGACAGGCATCAGCCACGGATGACTCCATCGCTGATGCCTCTCCAGGATGCAACACAACACCCCACACCATTAACCCCTTAACCGCGGAGCGTCACTTTCGTGACGCTTGGGAGCAAGGGATCATACCGCGGGGCGTCGCTTTTGTGATTCTGTGTTATTTTGAATTCACCCGGGCTTCCAAGTGGGGGCTTGTATCATCTATCAGTACTGCCAATGTCCAACACTAGTCAGCACTCCTAATCTCATCTGTACTCCCATCCACTGTTGACAATTTAGCCATTTCTCCCGGTTCTTGACTCCCCTCCCTACCCCCCCCTCCATTACCCTATCCTCTCGCCTGCCCGGCCGTGCTACGCTAAGTAAATCTTCCCTGGAATTTTTCACTGATTTCATCCATTGAAATAAGCCCTATGCCCTATTCTTATACCAAAAAATATATACAAGAAAGAAATAAGGTATGTGAGAGTGCCATACACCTGGAATTGGCTAATTATCACCTGAAAACACCTCACGTGCACTCGTTCACTAATTTTCGCTGTTTTTTTCCCCTTGAAATATGCCATATAATCTATTTTCGTAATAAATATACATATAAGGAGGGAAGGGAGAAGCCTAAGTGATATTTACATTCACCTGAAACTACCAAATTTATAATGTATTGTCTAGATTTCCTGCCAATCATTTCAGTGCTATACATAGCTGTTTCAAGAGCTAACGTTGGTAGTACTGAATATCCCCTAAGTAGGCCTCCACCCGGCCCTCCCTTATCGGTCCACTCTCATCTTCCGAAGTGGAGGTACGTCTGTTTCCTCTTGCTGACTTCAGGGACTTTTTCACCCCCATGCAAAGGGCCCTGTGACCTTTACCCCCTACTAAACCTCGTTTGGAAAGAGGTAAAGAGCTGACAATTGATAAAAGGGTGACTACGATCTTTCTATTGAGTAAAACAGTGCAAGTGGAATTGTAAATAATGTGTAAACATCAAGTGAAAGTAATGAATGTAAATATACGTGAACAATGGAAAATAGTTTTATAAGTTACTTCAAGTGACAGTGCATAACACAGTGTAAATAAAATAGAAATGTAAATAACGTAAATAAAATAGAGAACGTAAATAGAAATGTAAATGAGTAGTATTATAAGAATACGAGTATATACCCTACGAGTAATGAAAGTGAAAGTTTCACTCTAGCATGTCTGAATACTATGAGTTATGAGAGTGAAGATGAAAGTGACATTCACTCTCAATGCTAGTATACAGGACGAGAAAGGGAATGCTACGTATTTTACTGAAAGAAATTGAATCCCTACAGTGACAATAAACTAATACTACTGAAGGAAACTTATGGATAAAGACTGTAGATATATATAAGTGTTATATAGTAACAGAAATATAAAGTGTGAGGGGTTTTATGAATAATAAATGACAGAGCACCAAGAGCGAGCTAGCACAAGTGCGACGGTCAGACGTGCTCATAATTTTCATTGCTTTCACAGTGTTTTTTTTTTTGGAGTATGGATCCCAAACTACTTGAAAATCATAGAGTAGAGTTTATAGTGTTAATATCTGGCTGTGGTAATCATATTACGGGTTGTTGGGAAGTGTAAAGTGGAGACTTCGTTACCCAACTTCAGAGGTCTCCACAAGTCCTACGGTAACTGACGAAGGCTCAACAAACATTCCAGGAGAAAGCTGAAGGTATGTGCCATAAGCATATGTAATTTTAATATTCTAGGACTAATAACTGATTTTTGGCAAATATTTTTTGAGAGTCTGTCGGAGCCCGAATAACCCCACGGCACACGCAAAACATCGGTAAACATGCCCGCGGTGTAGGGGTTAAAGCATATTATGGAAGTCTGCACTGCACACAATCACCTGTGCCAATAATACAACATACACTCCTTAAGAGCTCTGCAGGAAAGCCCAGTCTTAGCCGTGGCCTTCCTTAGGGACTCAGAGCTGTTTGGCCAGGCTGCATATGGAAATGGAACCACTACTACTACTACTACTCCACTCTGCAGCATCTAATCAGGTAACTGCATGGCTAATCATTTTCATCATCATCATCTTCAGCAGCAGCAGCATCATCACTACCAGTTGTCAGAGGTAATTCAGCAAAGCTTCAGGGACAGTGGTGAGTAAACTCTGTATTTAACCCCTTAACCGCAGGGCGTCACTTTTGTGACGCTTGGGAGCAAGAGATCATACCGCGGGGCGTCACTTTTGTGATTCTGTGTTATTTTGAATTCACCCGGGCTTTCAAGTGGTGGCTTGTATCATCTATCAGTACTGCCAATGTCCAACACTAGTCAGCACTTCAAATCTCATCTGTACTCCCATCCATTGATGACAATTTAGCCATTTCTCCCGGTTCTTGACTCCCCTCCCTACCTTCCCTCCATTACCCTCTCCTCTCACCTGCCCGGCCATGCTATGCTAAGTAAATCTTCCCTGGAACTTTCCAATGATTTCATCGATTGAAATAAGCCCTATGCCCTATTCTTATACCAAATAATATATACAAAAAAGAAATAAGGTACGTGATAGTGCCATACACCTGGAATTGGCTAATTATCACCTGACAACACCTCACGTGAACTCGTTCGCTAATTTTCCCTGTTTATTTCCCCTTGAAATATGCCGTATAATCTATTCTCGAAACAAAAATATATATAAGAAACAAGGGGAGAAGCCTAAGTGATATTTACATTCACCTGGAACTACCTAATTCATTATGTATTGACTAGATTTCCTGCCAATCATTTCATAGCATATATATTAGCAGCTGTCACCAAGCTGACATTGGTAGCATTGCACTCCCCCTAGGCGGCTAGGCCACCACACTGTATTCAGTTTACTGTCCTCTTTCAAGGTGGAACCACGTCGGATTCGCGCCTGTCCAATTCTGCCGCTTTTTAGCCCCATGCAAAGGACCCTCTGACCTCTACCCCCTACTAAACCTTGTGTGGAAAGAGGTAAAGGGCTAAGTGACTGCTGTGGAAAGTCAACTGGCTAATTTGTCAAACAAAATGATAGACAGTGACTACGATCTTTCTGGTGAGGAAAACAGTGCAAGTGGAAATGTAAATACTGTAATGTGTAAATAATGTGAAAACAGCAAGTGAAAGCAATGAATGTAAATATAAGTGAACAGTGGAAAATAGTTTAAGTTACTGCAAGTGACAATGCATAACTCAGTGTAAATAAAATAGAAATGTAAATAATGTAAATAAAACAAAGAATGTAAATAGAAATGTAAATGAGTAGTAATATAAGAATACGAGTATATATACTAGGAGTAATGAGTTATGAAAGTGGAAGTGAAGGTGACAGATTCACTCTCAACGCTTGTATACAAGACAAGAAAGTGAATGCTACGTATTTTACTGAAAGAGAAATTGAATGCCTACAGTGACAATAAACTACTACTGTATTACTGAAGGAAACTTATGGATAAAGACTGTAGATATATATAAGTGTTATATAGTAATAGTAATATAAAGTGAGTGTTTTTATGAATAATAATTGACAGAACACCAGCAGCGAACGAGTGCAAGTAGGAAGGTCATACGCGCTCGTAATTTTCATTGCTGTCACAGTGTTTTTTTTTTGGAGTATGGATTCCAAACTATTTGAGAATCATAGAATAGTGTTTCTAGTGATAATATCAGGCTGTGGTAATCATATTACGGGTTGTTGGGAAGTGTAAAGTGGAGACTTCATTACCCAACTTCAGAGGTCTCCACAAGCCCTACGGTACATTTGGTAATGCATTATTCTGATTCATTACCAAACAAATTTTTCATTACCAAATTGGTCCACATTTGGTAATGAAAAATACCAAATGGCAACCCTGACAGGGGAAGGGGGAGGGGGGAGGAAGGGGTGAAGGGGTCGTGGTGTAAACAGCCGTTCGGCACTGCTCAGGAATTTCAAATTACGGTTGGGGAAAAAATCAGATTTGGGGGGATTTTTTTTTTATTTTGGCCATTTTTGGGTTCCACAGGTCCAGGCCCACAATGTCCGGTGAGTGGGGTGTCTGGAAAGTGGGCGTCCGGATAGTATAGGGATTACTGTATTACAACTAAAATGGCAAAAAAACACTAGAAAGTAACTAATAAAGATCGGCTCATTTCACATTTTCCATGATACTTATTTTCTAACAAACTTATGTATTTAGGTATTCACAATTACTTACACACTATTTCACAGTTTTTAGTATTTTCTGACAGTGTGATACTCCCTATGGTCAGTACAAGCATACTCAAGCACCCATATACTCTCCCACATGCCCCTCAGGGCCCCCTAGTAGTTCTCCCCACCACCCCACCCCACCCCACCTCACCCCTCCCGACCCCTGCCCCTACCCCGAGCCAGTATCAGCTCGTTCCAAGACCACACTCTCCCTACACCGGCCCCCCACCACCCTCCACCACAGCCCTCCTCACTGCTGGGCTGTCCTCCCACCCCTCCTCCACCCACACCCCCGTCCCCTCTCCCGGCCAGCCAATGCGACCCCGTGCACCAGCCATGCCAGGACAATACTCTGAGTCTACATGGCATGCTACGAAGTTCAAACATGAGCGCGAAAAATTAAAACGTCATATGACGTGGACAGTAGGCCTCTACCAACACGTCATATGACATGGACCGAAGTCTAGGGGTTAAATGTCAGTACCAACTTGCTAAGCCCAGAGCTCCTACACTCTTCTTGGGACGACACAGGATTGGATGATGGATGGATGGATACAATAAGAGGTCTCTCCCTTTCCCTCTGTGCAGCATGAGTTGGGAGTGTAATCCTTTACAGTAGTGAGATCTGGGCAGTAAAGGAAGGGATATACGTTGGCTCAAATGTGTAGAAATGACATGATTAGATGGGTGTGCAGTGCATCCTAGAATGCAAGACCTGGGGGGTCCAAGATTATGATTGACAAGCTGAGAGGAAGGATGGGACTGGGGTGCATTTATGGTGTGATGAGGACAGGTAGACGGAGATGGTTTGGGCATGCTGAGAGGATGGAGGATGACCACTAGGAGTGAAAGGTGAGTAGTGTGAACCCTAGGAGTAAGATTATGAGAGGCAGACCAAAAAAAGACCTGGAACGAGGTCACGGAATGTGACCTCAGTAATAGAGGACTGAATAGGGAGGCTGCCAGAGATCAAGGAGCATGGAGAGCCACCTTTATTTGACCAATGTCAACACATGCAAGCATGTTGATGTCTTTATAAACAATACAATATGGTACAATATTTGCCATAATTACAGTATTACTGAAATGAACTGACAATCATACCTTAATGAATTCTTGAATTTTTCTATACTTAAAAAAAAAAGAGGGGGGGGGGGGGCATGCATGTTAGAAGTCTCTTACATGATGATCCTCAACCTTATTTTTCAGGAAAAAAATCACAGTGGACCCACATTTACAAAAAAATTTCCTCACGGTTGTGCTTAAACCACTACAACGAGAGAGGGAGAGACAGACAGAGACAGAGACAGAGAGAGAGACTACACACCTGTATGTGAGCACTCTGGGCAGTAAGAGTAACCTGGAGAGAGTCTAGTGTGGCCTGTACCTCCTTCAGTACTGTCACCACAGACTGCTGCAGTTCCAACATGCTCTCCTCCACTGTCTTCTCTCGCCTGCCCGTCAACCAAGGCTTCACAAACTTCTAATGAGGGTACATAGAAATAATTACAAACGGCACACGGGGGGGAGTTTAATGATGAATGAATAGAAGCGTGGTCCATTCAGTTGGGCAACCCTTAGTTAGTTTCTCATTCAAGTATTTTCTTGTTCTCTGGACCCTACTTCACCCCTCCCCCCCATATGGTGAGAAAAGAAGTCTGGATGAAGATGATAAATATGATGATGATGGTACCCTAAAATTAAGACAAAGGAAGCAATACTGCCTACAAATTATCAATATGTTACAAGCGAAAAAGGGGATAGGAGTGGCAGGCTGGAAGCCCCTCCCCCCTCCAAAATGTGTTTTATGTATTATGCATTCCCTCCACTCAAAGCCTGTACTGCAAACAGTTTAAAGACTCTGTCTTAGCCTTCCTTCTGCTCTAATTCATGGGGGGGGGGGGGAAGTTCTACTCCAGATTCCACTAGGTGAACAAACTGGGTTACTGACAATAATGATAATCAAGGGTATTCTTTTATCAATAAATATCTGCACTCATTTCAGTTCTCACAATTCACTATAAAGTAGGGTAGATGTCTTCTTACTTTTTAACTTAAAATCCTTCATGCATAGACATCAAACACCTGGAAACTGTTTCACACAACTTAGATGCACAGTAGGGAATGTCTACACTCTAGTGCTCATTAATCAGCCAGTTCTCATTATAAATGATCTCTGACATTCCTTTTTTAGGTTTTAAGTCCACATTAAATTGTAAAAGAAAAGCCTACTAAATTTCCACTGCTACTGGTACTTATACTGTAATGAAGAATTGATAGTTTTCCTTCATTTTAAGTACCAATTCTAAGGAAAATGTTGTGATATGTTGGAACACATCAATGCCTATCAATGAGTACTGCCTATACTGTAATCTAACTGGAAGTAGCAAATCCAACCTGATACAAGAGGTACAGTCCATATGAGGCACCCGTGAGTATGAGCACCATGTTGCAGGCATCTCGCACCCTCACCCAACCGGAGGGTGGTGGGGGCATCAGGTATTGTGGGACAGGAGGAGTGTGGGGAGGCCCTTGGTATGGTAACACTGCACCACTTCTTGCTGCTGATGGTACACCCCCACCATCTGACTGCAGTACCAGTCATAGTCAATCACAAAGACAAATACCATTATTTTATTTCCTATTTACAGTAATTTTTCACTTAATACCATAAACATGTTTCACAAAACCACTATGTTAAGTGAAAGTTGCTCTAAAAGATGGCAATATTCTAGTATGAATGATCAACTTCTGAAATCTAGTATTAAGAGGCCATATTCAAGGCAGCAAAAAATTATCAAAATCTGCATCAACTGAATGTGAAACCCCATAACCAATTTAAATAAAATTACATATCTGGATAAACTATGATAAGTATTATTTCAATCTTGCTGTCTTAAATAATAAAAAAAAATATGTTAACTGAAAGCATGTGCACAAGTTCAGTGTCACCAATAAAAACTGTTCTTCCATAATCTAAATAATAATGGCATTAGTAATAAACTACACAACATGTTGTTAGAACCACAAGCTACTCCCACTGTCCACATCACTGAGTGAGGAGAATTATGGTCCCTTTATAAGGTGAATGAGCCATGAAATACATAAGAAGGTACACTTTAAGCACTGTGCAAAGCTTATACATTGCTATGACATTTGTTAGTTCAGGCAGGGGCAAAGTTATGCAGGGCGAGGTATTTTCCATCTTCTGTCAAAAGGAATACAGTAATCTTAAAGTGTATTCTGAATCAGAATTATGAAAGGCACATGATAGTGGGCCACTGGGCAAGTAGTCTTCCATGACTTGCACAAGAATGGACCTTGAAACTGAAGGTCTGCCTGTAAACAGTATACATCTGTGGGTACAGTAGGCTACATCACACCCTTGTTGTACGATGAACCAGTAAACAATGAATATTTTATACAGTATAATGATGAAAAAGTGAGGACATTTTTTTTCAATATAGTAATCCCTCCATTATCTGACATAATGAAGCCAAAGCCATGTCTGGAATGTGGATCCGTCTGGATAATGGACTTCTCCCTTGGCCCCCCTTCATACATACTGTAATTTGATTTTGAAAGCCACTGTAAAAGGCCACTACAGTACATCGTACAACACTTGTTCCTGTTGTTTAACATTAATCAGGTCAAGGAGACCTTTAATCCACAGCCATGCAATTACCATGGTCAAGCATGGAAAATAATACTCCTTTATGAGAAGGCAACCATCCCTCATCAACCTCACCCAGGATCTCCCGCTTCTCCAGAGTCAGCACTACCCTCCTCCTTTTCTCTGGTGGAGAGGCCATCATCACACACCCCAGGAAGAGGAATGCAGGGAATAGCATGGCCTGAAGCAGGTAGGGAACAACCACAAAACCTACCATGTGCGTTGCTGTAACAACTGTCCGAGAGGAACTATTCACTACACTGTCGACAGGTGGGAACTGGGAACGACCAAGGAGGTCTCTAGCATAAACTGGGTGAATTACCGAGCGAGACAGCGCAGCGCCACCAGGATATTCACATTTAGGCGGGCAAAAATGTTTGCATGGCCATAATTTCCACCCAGATGTAAGCATTATGTGTGGACAAATTGGAAAAATGTACAGTACATATAATGGTTTAATATAGCCAGATCACAGCATCCGGGTAAAGGATGGTGCAGATAATGGATGTCTGGATAATCAAGGGATTACTCAGTATTTTCTTGAATATCCAACGTAATAGAACCATTGGTGTATCCAGACACTGATGAAATCCGGCTATGGAGCAACATCCTACCTACCAATATCCTACCCATACCCCACCTACTTGTACAGTCCCCCAACTAATTGTGGCAGTGTTCTTTGTTCTTTCAGCTAACGTACAGTACAGACAGTCCCCAACTTATGAAAATAATTGGTTCTTGAAGGTCTTTCATAAGTTTTTTTTTTTTGTAAGTCCGTATCTCATACTCTCTCTCTCCTCTCCAACCCAACACTAATCCCATTATTACCGAGGTCAAAGTTCTCTCCCTCTACTCCATTGCCTTTCTACACAATACCTACTTAGGTGCTATCCTCTCCCTCCCTCTCTCCCTCCCTCTCTCCCTCCCTCTCTCTCTCTCTCTCCAACTCAACCCTAATCCCATAATTACTGAGGTCAAAGTTCATTCCCTCTACCCCATCACCTTTCTACACCATACCTACTTCTGTGCTATCCTCTCTCTCTCTCTCCCGATTAAAGCCCATTATTGTCTCCACTCCTCCATTTATCCCCTGCCCTTCCCTCAACTGCAATTATCACCTCACTTCCTTGTCAGTGTCTTCATTTGACTCCATCCTTCCTTGCTATGACTGACTCCCACCCCACACACACACACACACACACACACACACACACACACACACACACACACAATTCTTTTTGTATCTGCAGATTTTTCGTAAGTCGATCCATCATGAGTAGCGGTCTGACTGTACTGTATTCTGACATCAAAACACATATGGAAATATCCAATATAATGCTACAGACAAAGAAAACACTGCATTAACAATAAAAATTAAAAAAATCCACAGTAGAGTACAATACTTACCACCCAGTGACCGGCAGGGTCGTCATAACCCGGTAGCCCCCCCAGTTGATGCTTAACAAATTTTAAACACCTCCTCCAACATCCACTGGAGCTGGGCAATGAGTGGTGATGTGCAGTAACGTGATGGAGGCCTACCCACTTCTGGAGACTCTGAAGACAGCTGCAAGCTCATGTCAAATGAAGACTCAACAGCTGTCGATATGCTCAGTTGTAGGTCCGAGAGTGAAGACTGGGGACGAGGTGGTGGTGGTGGGAAAAACGGGCTCACACACGTCGAGTTGGCAGATTGACGAAGGAGTCAATGGTGGTCTGATGATATGTGCGACTATTCTGTCAGAGAATGACAGCGTCCCTGACTGCCCACAGATCCACTGCCAGCTTCAATAGCACCAACGCACTGTCGCAATGAGGGTGCTTGGCATAATCAAGCACCTGCTCAATGCCAGCATGTAACACACCAAGACAAGGGAGTCACGGAGTGAAGGGGTGGCCAGAGTCTGGTTTCTCATCTTCATTGCTGTCCTCTGACTGCCCCGCAGAGACTACAGCGGTGATCTCATCATACAATGTCTAATAACCTGGATCGCTGCCATCGTTGTCCAGCCATTCCCTCACATCATCGCCTGCCATAAGTAGATGAAGATGGAATGCATTCACATCAAATCTCCCAAAGTCGTGCACAGTCTCGTATCCTTGAAGGAGACAAGACTAACCACTTTTAAGGGTTTTGACGGTGTTTTCCTTCCAAGCATTCACCCAGTTGAACACCACAGACTTCATGTTGTAATGCCAAATATTTTCCAAGGTCCGCTCCCCGCGTGTGTCAACTCCTTGCTCATCCTCTAGCACCACCATCACCTCATCCAGGAACCTCCGACAGTACAGTCTCTTTGCTGCTCCGATAACACTAGGTCCATTAGTTGAATGAGGGCAGTCATGATAGGTAGCAAAAACATGCAGCTGAAATAACTGTTATCAGCAATTAATCCTTCTTGGACAGATGCGCTTGAGGATCAGGAGTGCCTTCACCTGGTTGCAAGGGATACCAAGTTCCTCTGTTTGATAATGGATAACCTCCTTGACGAAGTGTCTGTGGAACCAATCTCTGAAGATCTTACGGGTAAACCAGGCCTTCAGAGAGTGGTACCACACAAAAGGCAGGCTATCCATCAACCCAAGGAGACAACATGGTTGCTTTGCATGTCCAACAATAACGGGCTTGAGGCGGGGCATCCCGTTAGCACTGGCACAGCACAAGACCGAGACACACTGTTTGGACAACTTCCAACCAGGCACAGCCTTCTCCCTCTCTTCTGCTAGGGTGTTGGTGGGCAAGGAGCAGTAGAAGAGGCCAGTGTCATCTCCATTTTACACCTGGCTGAGAGCAAGATCCTCATCCTCGATCAAGCACCGCACTTTCTGGCAAAATGACTCAACATCTACTGCTGCCGCATCCAAAACCTTGCACGAACCTTAACCCCTAGGATACGCAATTCAATTGACCGAACTTCCCTGAAAACCTGTACAGTACAGTATATGGAGCCAAATTTTTGACTCTTACAGAAGTAAAAAGTGTTGTGCCCAAGGTTTAGAGATGGAATTTACACACCCTATGCTGCAAAGAAGAGCATTCTAGACCCACTAGTTACTGAGCTATAGCCTGTCAAAGATCATCAAAAATTGACGCAACACTTGTATGTGGGGAGAGAAAAAAAAATTGCACCCACATTAATTTTGGTATTATAGAATGAAAGATCTTGATTTTACACACATGAAAATGTATATATCATTCTCATATGTCAAATGTTTACCACGTAGTCACAGCAAGAAAGTAGCAGCTGGAGGTGGAGGGAGTATGAAGGGGTGGAGAGGGGAGAATGAGTGAGGAAGGTGGAGGGAGGATGGTGGGGTGAGTGTGGCATGGAAAAATCAGCTTTATAAAGTTGGTAAGAGGAGCTGTGAGTCCAGTCACAAGCATGGGAGGGGGAGAGGGAACAAAAGGTTTGGGGTAGAGGTAGGTGGCGAGAAGGCGGTGGGGGAATCACCCCCCCACCATGGGTAGGGACTCGGATCCTCCCCTCTCCCACTCACGACTTTGTCCTCATCGGCTTGCATCGTTATACGTCGCAATCCGGCTGAAGCCTAGTGTCTGCAGCTTTTTACAAAGGCTCCTCTATCAATCCCATTAGGCATCAAGCCAACTTCTGGAATAGGATCAAACGATCCTATTAGTACTTTAGGGGTTAAGGGCAGTAAGTCCATGTCAAAGTCCGAACTGGAAGAGCCAACCTTCAAATGCCTTTAGGTCGTGCACGTTGTGCAGGTGTGCAAATTTCTCAGCTGCTGCCTTCAGCTCGGTCCAACATACAAGCACACTGGCACCCTATTGTTGGCAGAACCAAACCAAAGTCAACTGGTCAATGGTGGTGGGGCGAGGCTGAGACATCACCTTCCTGTTGCCCTTCCGATTGGCACTACCATAACCCAGTCCATACTGAGTAAGCTTAGGCTGAGATTTCTTGATATCAAACAAGGCTGTATATGTTAGATCATATTCCTGCAGAATGCATGAAGTAGTCATGCTGCATCAACCTTGATCAATAGCTTATGCTTCTTCTACAGAGTCAAAACCTTCCTCTTGCACCTCTCGGGTTGTGGTGGGGCCATCATCACAATGCCAGAGGGGAAAATTAAGACCTGAAGGAGGTAGGGAACCACCAAAAATGCAACAATGGAAGCAGCCATGGTCACAAGCACGTTCACAATTGCAAGAGAAAGGCGAAAACTGAGGTCTGGTACAGCCACACATGCTGAGCTGCCATGTTTCTACTCACACTTGGCTATGAGTATACAAGTTAAAAGCACCTGACTGACCTCTGAGTGCAAGGGCCAACTTCGCTCAGCCAGGCAAATGATCAACACTGTTGCCCCGTGACATAATTGCCTCAGGGAGTGTCTGAGTCATTCCGTTGCCCAGGCAACTTTGACCATTCGGTAGGGAGGCGAACAGCCGCACGTGCCCGGGAGCATCTGAGTGATCCAGGTGGCTGGGAGAATTTGACCGTTAGGTGAGGAGTTGGATGACCATATTTGATCAGGTTGTGGGTTAGGGTCTGTATTACTCGTGCGTGCCCAGGAGCACCAGAGTGATCCAGGCGACTGGAGGACTTTGATCGTTTGGTGAGGAGCTGGACAGCCATATTTGCTGAGGCTGTGGATTAGGGTCTGCATTACTCGCACACGGCTGATAGAGTCGGAGTGATCCAGGTGGCTGGGTGACTTTGACCATTTGGTGAAGAGCCATACGGCCATATTTGCTGAGCTTGTGGGGTAGGGTCTGTACAGCAGATGCTCGATTTAACGAACACTGATTTGGCAGAAGCCCATTTTTTTCTGGTATTGTTTTGCCCAGTTGAAAGGAAAATTTCCATTAAAATGAGTATAATTCCATTAAGGAAATTCCAAGCCAAAACCACAAAATTACCGGAAAAAGTCCCGTAAATCATGTGTGTCATCAAGCCCATACCGGAAATACTCCCTTGGCCAGTGGTGTGCAGTGTTGCCACATTTACCCCACCAAGCAGGCAGTCTTCAGGTGATCCCCCAACTGTAAACAACTGCTCCACATGTATGAGGCTTTGCCTTGGTATTGCAGCCTTATTTTTTTTTTCGGTGAACCAAAGCTTTGATGAACCATGCCTAAGGTTCAGGAAAAGAAGGAGAGGTTGAGGTTTTCTCTTGGCCTAAAATTGGAAATAATTGAGAAGATGGGGTGCCATCCCTGATACTCCCAAGCCCCTCTGTCACCCCTATACCACCTGGAGTGCTGATGGAGGGTGACTCTAACAGTGACTAAATAAGGCCTGACACAGGTTTGGGGGGGCCAGTATGGCTATCTGTGACAGGCATATTTCTGCAGCAAGGGCAGAACCCCTACTTTTGGAGGTAAGCTTTAATGTAGCTTACTATCCCTATGGTATTTACTACAGTATTTGATACACTACAGTACTACCCTCACCTTAGTCTTTATGTGTGCATATTTTATTGCTAAGTCAGTACTGTATGTATCACTGTTAACATGTATACAATAATGCATTTAAATGGGGGTATTAATTATGGGTTCAGACTGTTGTATGTTGCATTAAGAGTTAGCATAGTTTGCTAAGTTTGGATGTGCATTGTCTGGAACTTAGCTTGACCATTGGCTTCAAGAATTTGGATTTAGAGAAAATGGCTCAAAGTACCGGAAAATTTTCCTTTAAACCGAGTCTGTGTTATGGAACTCAATTTAGCAGAAAACCTAAGAAACATGAATGGGGGTTGGCTGAATTAGTTTGTTAAATCGAGCATCTACTGCATTACAGGTATACTTCGATATGTGATACTCCTAGATGCAAACGATGGGGGTAGAAATACCACCATACCCAGCCTAACAATAGCCAAAACATGTTTAATGATTTTTTTTTTTTTACTGATTTTGATGATATTTTAGACTAAAATTGTGTGTTTAGGTTGATTTATAAACTGTTTTTAGACTCAGATTAATGTGTTTTAGTCACAGGTGGGGTGAACACTCTCATTTTCGGGTACAGTTTATTAAGCTTGATTTTTCCCAGACTTATATCTGACAATTTTCAGATTTTTGGTTTTTGTGAGTTATTTACACATGTTATGCTTAGGTTAGCTTCTTTTATGGCTGTTAGGCCATTTAGATTGGCTTTAAACTTGTTTTTAGACTTATTTGGGTAGGTTTAGGACTTGGTCAGGGGGGGGGGGGAACCAAGGCTCAAAAACTCATTCCTATACTTTACATGTTAAAACTACCCCGGGATACGATACCCCGCCAAACAATGGGTTTTACTTAACCAACTGCATTGTTAAACAGGAGTATACCTGTACTCGCGTGTAGGCGGTAGCGTCCGAGTAATCCAGGAATCCCGGGGACTTTGACCATTCGCTGAGGAGCTGGACAGCCATATTTGCTCAATTTGTGGGTTAGAGTCTATTACCCGTGCTTGCCCAGAGAGGCCAGCCAGCCAACAAACCGTTTTTTGAGTTTGTATGCCGTCCAACCGGCAATGTCGTTAACTTTTTGTTCAGATACAGACAAAGAAATCTGGATATGGCTTTAATAGAGCCAAGGACTAACGTCCGCATATGAAGCATGTCAGACACGAAGTGTCCGGATAATTGAGTGATTAATGTGAACGAAAGAATTTCACTTATATGATACTAATGATCCTGCATGAAGTCTCACTGGTCAATATACGATTGCTATTTTTGCTTATATGATCACCTCATGCATGACTGCAACCACTTGTTTGTTCCAAGATGGCATCTGCACTCATCACTATCAAGTGTGTTAGTTTCAGTGATGGAACAACAGTGTGGTGATGGAATTCAAGCAGCAAGTGAAGTGCAGTGAAATAAAACCAGTACCAGTTTTGGCGAGTTAAAAATGGGTTTTTAGACATTTCTGAAGGTAAGTGGCAAGTGAAATGCAGTCAAGTGATATAAAAACCAGTTATGTTAAGCTTTAAACTTATTTTCAGACTACTGGGTGGGTACCCTTGGCCAAAAACACATCCCCATGGATCCACGTTATAAATGACTCAACATACAGTACGATAAATCGTTAAGCAAGGTATTTTTTCAAAAACATCCTCATCCTAAAATGAGGGCATGTTAGCAGTGACACAAATATAGGTACAGTACAGTTCCACTGCTACCTTTAAAGCTGATTTACCTGTTTCTCCCAACTTACAGTACAGTACTACTTTTATAGAAAAAGTTGTGATAATCTGGAAAACAACCCTGACTTGCAAGGAGTTACAGTGCTATACTTGTAGTTCTGAATTTGTAAAAGGTACTTATACAATACCTGAGGTGGAACATAGGTCTTTGCCCTCTCATAAGCCGCTGTAATTTCAGCCTCAGTCAGGCCTTTCTTGCGCAGGAATGCAGACTTTTGTTCCACACTGTGTCTGACCACAGTTGGGTTTGTCAGGAACTTTGTAGCTTCATTCACCTGAAATCAGTCAATGTTTCCCTCTAACCTATTATCTTTATAGGCTTTAACAAATGGATAGAATAATCAAGAAACTGGCAACTACACCATGTGGAACATGCCTGAGTACACAAGACTGTACCGTACTGTATTTTTGGCATTTGTTGGTTGTTTGTGTGTTTTTCTTGAAAATGACTGGTAACACTGGACAGCAATTTTCCTGACAGTTTAAAAAATCATGACATGCGATGATTGGCCTAGTAGATGGAAAAATACATTTTGAGCTATGTCCTTGATAAACGATTATTATTTTATTTTTATTTTTTTTTTTTTCCTTTCTTTTTTAAGACTTGGACCGGTGGAATTCAATTTTGTGACAATTTCAAAATGGTGCTAGCATGACAGGCCATGACTGGTTCAACAGCTAAGAAGAAAACAAAGTTTTGGTACTCCTCAAGCAAGGCAATTTTACAAGCCATATTGGGTAAGAATTTTACGCATTAAATTTTAGCTGAAGCAAAGTACAGTGTTCTCGCACACCCCATTAAATCAAATTAAACTCAAGTAAAAAGGCCTAACTATACTGTACCATATCGCAGTCAGCTAACTGTTAGCTCTGCTCTCTCAAACAACAGCATACCGTGGCTATTTTTCAAAAATGTACTGTGCTGTAAAGAGTGTACTCAAACATGTTCTGAAGTAATGTCTTTATGTTCACATCTAAATATACAGCATAGGTATGGACAGAGACTGACTTCCAGTATTCATACCAGGTTTTGTCGAAGTTGCTCTTCTTCTGCCATGTTGGTGTTCAAGGTTCCTCACCCACACTGTAACACAACAGTAGTTAATAAATATACAGCCTCAGTATCGGTTGGTCCCGCGTTACCTGTACCCATTTTAAGGCATAGGAGTCATAGGCTATGCTACTGTAAAATAGGATACATTTCTATGCAACAGTAAGACCTTCTGAGCCTAGTAGGGGTACAAAAAATCAAATCCATAAAGTACAAAAATTCAAAATTTGGGATCTGAAAGTAAGAGTTCTCTTCTGAACAGAATAAAATAGTCGTGCAGCAAAAATACACTAAAAATATGTCATCATACTGAAAGAGTTAACAGTTTTTCTAAATATTTCACAAGAAAATGCTCCCCCCTCTTATTAAAAAAAAAAAAAAGCCTAACAATACTGAAGAGTGACCATTTAATGAATGACATGCTCAGCTGGGGGAAGAAGACTGAAGGTCACAAGTAATAAACTACATACAGTGCAGCCTCATTATAGGACGCCTCCTTATGTGATATATCACTACAGTGATAATTCAAAAGCTATACCCTGCCTCAGTACAATGTTAAAAAATTCATTGCGATTTCGCTACGATATTTTCAACAGCCACCTACAAGAATCTCGTGTGGATGCAGTGACACACGCAGGCCAAGATGGCTGTCCAGTGTTTACAATGGCTGTGATCGTTAACTTTCATTCTATTTTGTGCATGATAAGCCACTGAAACACCACTATTATTGCCAAATACAGTGCAAGGGCTAAAGAAATAGTGCAGCATGCAATATTAAGCGATGCGAAATAATGAAACTTGTGATCTGGAAATGTCAAAATGCATAACCATCATCCCCATAACATGCCTCTACTCAGCTGGCTGAGTCAAGATGCAAACCCAGTGTTTACACTGATTGTGATCATTATTTTTTGTTCTATTTTGTGCATGAAAGACTACTGACACCCAACTGTTATCACCAAATAACAATTCAAGTGCTAAAGAAGTAGTGCAGTGCACAATATTAAGTGAAGTGATTCATTTTTGTGTGGGAAGTACCGAAACTTATGACTTGGAAACTGTGTCAACCTTATGTAACCATCATCCCCAAAACAGGCCTCTACTCAGCTGACTGTAATTATCAGAATTTTGTTTTATTCTGTGCATGAATGGCCACTGAAACACCACTGCCAATGCCAAATAACAGCACAAGTGCTTAACAAATAATGCTGCATGTGATATTAACTCTCTCAGGCACAGTCACGCGATTCGCGTGTCATGTGGATTTTCTCAATTTGTTCAGTCACTTGAATCGAGTTCCTAAGCACAAAAATTTATTTCCTGACACATGATATTTACTGATTAGTAACTTTTTCCATCTAAGGGAACATATCTTAAACTTAAAATATGTTGGTTTCCAAAAATACAACTCAGGTAGCTGGGGTCATAAACACACGATGGGAGCATTCATAAACTTCCAAAAGTTGCCAAGCATCACCTGATAACTTCTATCTATCGCCAGATGCCATGATCCCATAAGGGGTATCCATTTGTCTTTCAATTAGTGGTTTTAGGGGGAGGGGCACTAACTCTCCACCAACCAACTTGTTGGCACCTAGGGAACACTTGTGAGTTGGTTATATGGTTACTACCCAGCATTGTAAACGGTTTCCTGACTTCCAGGAAACCAATAGGTCTGCCACTCAAGGCAAAGCAACCTGAAAAGGAAAGAAGAGTAATAAAGAATGACAGCAAAGATGGGAAAAATAAGAAGAGGGGAGGGTTGACAGAAAACTAATGATAAAGGTGAAGGACGAAGTAGGCAGCACCACATCAAGTGACTGGATGATGGTTACCACCACCTAATCTCACATAAAGCTGCATAAAATTAACCAGTTGATAAACAACTGTCTGTCCTTAACATCTGCAAACAACTAGCTTTACCATTCTCTGCTTCATATTAGCCACAGAGTTACTCAAAACAAACATGATGAATAAATAAAAGGGCATAATGGGTACTATATATAACAAATAAGACAGGGATAGCTAATGAAAGAAGTTATTTCTGGTCTATAAATATAAAACATATTTAAATATTATAAATAATACATAGTATGTAAGGGGTGCGAATGATGAGGTGAAAGAGAGAGAGCCTGTCCAGGGGCTTGAAGGAACACAAGTGGACATATGTGTATTAGCTAAGACTACATGGAGAGGTGAGAGTGTGAGTGAGTGGGAGTATGGATGGGGTATATGCAAGGGAGTAGGTGAGAATGAGAGGGCAAAAGAGGGTGTATGTATTGTTGTGTGCAAGAGATGGAAGAATATAAGAGGGTATGGATCAGTTGGTTCAAGAATTGTGTGGGTACGACTGAAAGTGGGAATACAAACGTTAGTGTGTGTGTGTGTGTGTGTGTGTGTGTGTGTGTGTGTGTGTGTGTGTGTGTGTGTGTGTGTGTGTGTGTGTGTGTGTGTGTGTGTGTGTGTGTGTGTGTGTGTGTGTGTGTGTGTGTGTGTGTGTGTGTGTGTGTGTGTGTGTGTGTGTGTGTGTGTGTGTGTGTGTGTGTGTGTGTGTGTGTGTGTGTGTGTGTGTGTGTGTGTGTGTGTGTGTGTGTGTGTGTGTGTGCCAACACAAGAATGTGCAAGCTGAGTGAAAGAAGAGTTCTAGACAAATGTGGAAGCATGCATGGAAAAGTTTGAGAAGGATGAGAGTGAGTTTTTGATTGAAGATATGAATGGGAAAGTAGGGAATGTGAAGGTAGATGAAGTACCGTAGTTGATGAGTGGGGTATGCCTGCAGATGTGGATGAGAATGGTAGTGCTTTAATGGACATCTGTACAGGGAGGGGGTTGGAGATAGCCAATACCCTATTTAGGCAAAAAATTATCCACAGGTATACGTGGCAAATGATAAGAAGGGTGGATGGTGAACTGAATGAACGGAAGGAAATGATTGATTATGTAAGTGTGGATGACAGAATGAGAAAGTATGTAATGGATGCAACAGCATACAGAGGTTGTGGGAGTGGACTTTCTGACCACCACTTGGTGGTGGTGAAAGTCAAGGTTTAAGTGCAGTGGAGAAACAGAAGAAGGGAACCACAGGAGGATGTAGTCCATACAAGGAGGGTAGAAAGGTTGCAGGAGGATGAAAAAAAGGCAGAACACTGTATAAGACAGAAATGGAGGAGTAACTGGATAAATATGATTTGAAGCAGATGAGGGAGGTGGAAGGTGTGTGCATGATATTCACAGAAGTCTGTGGAGAATGTAAGGTGGTGTGTGGGGTGAAGAGAAGATGAAAAGGGGTGCAAGGAACAACATGGTGGAATGGAGAGGTGAGACAGGCTGTGGCACAAAAGAAGAAAGCATATAGTGAGTCGATAAGAAACAGGGGTGTGGAGGAAGTTGAGAGACAAAAGAGGGAGTTATATGCAGAGAGGAAGAGAAAGGTGAAAAGATTAGTAAGAGAGAGTAAGAAGTGAGTGGATGAGGAATTTGGAGGGAATCTGAGCAGGGCTGGCAAAATGCCCACTTTTATTTGAAAAAGCCCAACCCACCTTCCCCCCCCCCCTGACAAAATAACCCCCACAAAAAACAGGCAAAGGTTTTTTTTTTTCTTTCCAAAGTTACCGTACCATAAAACAAATAAAATAATAATGTTTACACCTAATTATGAACAGTCCAATTAAATTATTTTACAATATGAGTTAATGAAGGGGATGATCATGTTTAGACTTGTTTGTCTGTTGCCCATGGGCTGCCTGCTACATGGTAAAACATATTTCAACACGACAGCACAGCTTATGAGTTGAGAGAGATCAGTGCACACTACACAGTAGTAGAAGGACTCACTTCCTCTGCCACTACAACATTCTTTGGTAACTGAGTCATTCCATGAAAACGTCAACCTTTAGTGTCAATCTCAGCATTGAACACAAAATTCGTATGTCATTTTAAAGCTTAAACACTGAATATTATGAATCTGGACAGAAAACTTTCTAAACTGCCTACTGAGAGTGAGGCATTAAAAAATGCTGTACTATATCACAAAGAAAAATTCATGCTGAAATTAGTAATTTTCTCATCACCACTGACCCGAGTATGTATTTGTTTGGAACGCTGTCATTGGTTTTTATTGAAATAGCATCTATTTGAATTGTAATTGTCACTACAGTTGTTTACACATACTTTGCGGTCAGACTGCGGCATGACCTTGAAGTGGAAATACATTAATCCCTCCACTATCCAATGTAACAGAGCCAAAGGCATGTCCGGAAAGTGGGCCCCAGCCTCCTGGACTTGTACTTATGGACCATAACCTAGTCTGACTCAGAAAAACACCTATACAACTCCCTACTGGACATGCATAGCACCTATTTAAACGTATTTAAGACCCTCCTCACACCAATAATGGACATAAAGCATGAAATAAATGAAAAGGAACCAAAGAATGAGGAGTTAGAAGTGACTGTACCTCAGCCAGGGTACTTCCAGCAGGTCTCTGGCTGCCTTCTCTAAGGCTTTGCGGTGAAAATGCTCTTGAAGCACGTAGAGTACTTCAGTGTTGTGCTGCACTTAATTCTTTGCACTGTGAGTTATAATTGTCTAACATTGCACATTGTTCTTAACTGCACCACGCCAGTTTCAACCGCCAATTTGCACTCCACAGTTAATCATTTGCACTCTAAATTCTAATTTCTTAACACTGCACAACACTGTAAATTCCTATGCGGTCTAGTGGTGAGGTATTACAGTTTATTCACAAAAAACCAGCACGTGTGGCATCCACTAGCATAGGCATCCACTCACAATCGAAGTTCTGCAGTAACTGTTGGGAGTGTTGGTGACGGGGAAACAGAGTTGCCAGAGCACAACGGCCACATTACCAAACTCCTCAATTTTCATTCGTAAAGCTAGCATTATTCTTCACTAATTATATATACAAGTGGAAATACGTGTAATCACTCTCCTTATAATTAACAACAAGTTGATTATTTTCATGCTATGTAGGCTAGCAAATTAATCAGAGAAAGCAAACAATCCACCATCTCCATCCTGTGTATCCTCATACATCTGAAAAATCCGTTTGGTAATGCATTATTCTGATTCATTACCAAATGAATTTTTCATACCAAAATGGCCCACATTTGGTAATGAAAAATACCAAATGGCAACCCTGACAGGGGAGGGGGGAGGGGGGAGGGGGGAGGGGGGAGGAAGGAGAGGGTGAAGGGACCATGGTGTAAACTAGCTGTTTGGCGCCACGCAGCAATTTCAAATTACGGGTGGGAAAAAATTTTGGATTTTGGGGGCATTTTTTCCTTTTTTTGGCCATTTTTGGGTTTCTAAGGTCCAGGACCACAATGTCCGGTAAGTGGGGTGTCCGGAAAGTGGGCGTCCAAATAGTACGGGGATTACTGTATATATATATATATATATATATATATATATATATATATATATATATATACAGTATATATATATAATGTGTACATGGAATGTAAGAGGAGCGAATGATGAGGTGAGAGAGAAATTGTCCAGGTGCTTGAGGATGCGAAAGTGGATGTATGTGGAATAACTGAAACAAAATGGAGAGGAGAAAGTGTGAGAGAATGGGAGTATGGATGGGGTATATGTGCAGGAGTAGATGAGAATGAGAGGGCAAAGGAAGGAGTGTGTATAGTTGTGAGTAAAACATGGAAGAAGAGCATAAGACAGTATGGATCAGTTGGGTCAAGGATTGTGTGGGTAAAGTTGAAAGTTGGAATACAAATGTGGGCGATTGTGTGTGTGTATGCGCCAACGCAAGATCGTGCTAGAAGAGTGAGAGAAGAGTTCTGGACAAATGTGGAAGTGTGCATGGAAAAGTTTGGAAGGAGTGAGAGAGTGTTTTTGATTGGTGATATGAATGGTAAAGTTGGTAATGTGAAGGTGGATGGAATAGTTGGTGAGTGGGGTGTGCCTGCTGAGATAGATGAGAATGGGAGTGCGCTAGTGGACATTTGTGCTGGGAGGGGTTGGTAATAGCCAATACCCTCTTCAGGCATAAAATGATCCACAGGTATACATGGCGAGTGATGAGAAGGGTGGGTGGTGAACTGAATGAAAGGAAGGCAATGATTGATTATGTGTGTGTGGATGAAAGGATGCGAAGATGTGTAAAGGATGCAAGAGTGTATAGAGGTTGGGGGAGTGGACTTTCTGACCACTACTTGGTGGTGGCCAGAATTAGGTTGCAAGTAAGATGGAGGAATAGAAGAAGGGAAAGACGAGAGGAAGGAGTAGTTGCAAGGAGAGTGGAAAGGTTACAAGAGGATGAGAAAAAGGCAGAGTATAAGAGAGAAGTGGAGGAACGATTGGGCAAATATGAATTGGAGCAGATGGGAGACGTGGAAGGTGTGTGTAAGATATTTACAGAAGAAATATGTGCAGCATGTGATGTGGTGTGTGGAAGGAAGAGAAGATGGAGGGGGGTGCAAGGAACAGCGTGGTGGACTGAAGAGGTGAAACAGGCTGTGGCACAAAAGAAGAAAGCATACAATGAATGGATGAGAAATAGGGGCGTGGAAGAAGTTGAGAGGCGGAAGAGAGAGTTATATGTGGAAAGGAAGAGAGAGGTGAAAAGATTAGTAAGAGAGAGTAAGAAGAGAGTGGATGAGGAATTTGGAAGGAATTTGAGTGTAAAGTGGAGGGACTGTAAGAAAATGTTCTGGAGAGAAGTGAAAAGAGTAAGACAGGGTGGAAGTGAAGTTAGCAGGGGAGTGAAAGATAAAAATGGTAGATTACTAGTGGAGAAGGGAGAAAAAGTGAGCAGATGGAGAGAACACTTTAAGGAATTGTTGAACGTGGAGGATGGAAGTAATGCGAGTATAAGTGGCTGGGGAATGGCTGGGAGAAGGAGGGAGGTGAGAAGACAGGAAGAAATCAGTAGGATGGAAGTTGTGGAAGCAATGAAGAAAGTTAAATCGGGAAAGCCCCAGGAATTGATGGAGTGTGTGGTGAAATGCTGAAGCATGGGGGAGAGATAGTAGTAGAATGGATGTGGAAGATGTGCAGATTGGCCTGGGAGGAAGGTAGAGTCCCGGAGGATTGGAAGTCAGGTATAATTATTCCCTTGTACAAAGGAAAAGGGGAAAAAGAAGTGTGTGGTAATCATAGGGGCATTTGTCTTCTTAGTATAATAGGAAAAGTGTATGGTAGGTTACTTATAGACAGAGTTAGAGAAAGAACAGAGAAATTAGTTGGAGAAGAACAGGGAGGCTTTAGGAAGGGAAGAGGTTGTGTAGATCAGATATTCATTCTTAGATCTTTAGTGGAAAAGTTTCTAGAGAAGGGAAAGAAGTTGTATGCGGCTTTCATGGATTTGGAGAAAGCATATGACAGGGTGGATAGACAAGGATTGTGGAAAGTGTTAAGAATATATGGAGTAGATGGGAAGTTGTTGAATGCTGTGAAGAGTATGTACGATGGTGCGAAGGCCGCAGTGCGTGTGGATGGTGAACTAAGTGAATTTTTCTCTGTGAAAGTTGGTTTGAAACAGGGATGTGTCATGTCTCCATGGTTGTTCAATCTGTACATGGATGGGGTAATAAAAGAGGTACAAGGTAGGGTAGTGGATGTTGGAGTGGCCCTGGTGAGAGAGGATAGTGTTTGGAAACTCCCTGTACTGTTGTTTGCAGATGATACTGTGTTGTTGAGTGAAGACGAAGGGGAGCTGCAAGGCTTGGTGGATGAGTTTGAGAGAGTGTGTAAGAAACGGAACCTAAAGGTGAATGTAGGGAAGAGTAAATTGATGGTCTTTGAGAGAGGTGAAGTCAGTGAATGTACAGCGAGGTTGGATGGTGAGGAATTGGAAAATGTGAGTACGTTTAAGTATTTGGGTAGTGTGATGAGTAAGGATGGAGGTTTGGAGGGTGAAGTGCTTGAAAGGGTACAGCAGGGAAGAAAGGTTGCTGGTTCCTTAAAAGCAGTGATAAGAAACAGGGAAGTGAGCATGGAAGTAAAAAAGTTACTACATGACAGTATTGTGATACCAACTCTAACGTACAGAAGTGAAGCTTGGACATTGTTGGAAGGACACAAGTCAAGAGTGAGAGCAGTGGAAATGAGTTATTTAAGAGGAGCCTGTGGAGTCACGTGGAGAGACAGGCTGACGAATGAGGATATAAAGGAGCGTTGTGGTGTGGATGTGGATGTGATAGGAAGCGTTGTGAGGAACACACTGAGGTGGTTTGGCCACGTGGAGAGGATGGAGGGTGAAAGATTGACGAAGAGAGTGTATGTGAGTGAGGTGGAGGGTGGAAGAGGGAGGGGGAGACCGAGGATGAGATGGAGGGATGGGGTGGAGAGGTATATGAGAGAGGGGGGTGTGAGTTGGGAGCAGGGCAGTGAAATGGCGGGGGACAGGGCGACTTGGAGGCGATTTGTTTGTGGCCACCCCAAACGGGATTGAGGCGTCTGGCAATAGATAGATAGATAGATATATATATATATATATATACACACATAGGACGAGCGCGCGGTTTTGACCATTCAGTACAGGGGCAGACGGACATTTTAGCTCTGGTTGTGGGTTACAGACTACATCCAGCTCACGGCTCAAGCCCAGCGGCCGTGATACTGAATGTTTGAATATGTTAGCTGACCAGTGGAAGTACTTGGAGACTTTTCAGGGCTCTTGCTAACTGCCAATGGTTGCGAGCATTTGGCTCCTAAGGTTTCAAATTTACGAGCCAAATAAATTTTTAGTAGCCAAACTGACTACGAGCCGAAATATTTTACGAGCAATAAATATTTATTTACACAGTGATGATTAGAATCATATAATGAGGTTTTAAAGATTCACAGTGGCGACAAGAAAAGACTTAATAATCGATCACAACGTGCTTTGAGATTTACTTATTTTGTAGTTTACTAGGTTTTGAAGTGGATGTATTATCTCCTTGTCAAAAGGTGACTTGCATGAAAAATCTGTTCGCCAAAGGGAAAAAATACTCGCATTTGTGAGCTGTGGCTCGCCAAACAAGAGCCCTGCTTTTACGTCCGGATAAGAGCAAGTAAATTCAGACCTCACTGTAACGGACTAATTGGGGCCCCAAGCCATTCCAAAAAAAGTGAAATTCCAATAAAAGCAACATCTGGACTTCACCTCGCTAACCCGGCCTTTTTTCTGACATCAGACATTAGTCCAGATTGCATCAGTGGTTTTTAAACTGTTTTCGTTACCACTGCAGTACTGTACTGTATTATACCTTCACTACGACAATCAACTGGTATAATATATATAATAATACTGTACTCTACACTGATAGACATGTCTTTTGTTTACCTTATTGTGGTGAACATAGCTGAAGTGGTCAAGTAGTCTGGACTGCTTCTGGCTTTATCAGACTTCTTCCAATATATAGGAATTTAGTCCGATAGCTCCTCAGTTTCGATAAAAGCAAATTCCTGTCTATTGAAGTCCATTATATTGAGGTCTTACTGTAATGGCTTAACAGAGCCAAGGTCAAGCATCCAGATAATGAACACGTCCGGATACTGAGCATCAAGATAAATGAGGGACTACTGTATGCAGATGTATACCTCGATATACGATACCCCTAGATGTGATACAACAGAGTCTTCATACAACACAAGACAGGTTATGCAGAACCTCATGCAAAATCAATTTCGTGCTAAAATATGACATATATTTACATGTAAAATAGAGGGTTAGGTTCTGGTGAAATGCTGAAGCATGGGAGAGAGACAGTAGTAGAATGGATGTGGAAGATGTGCAGATTGGCCTGGGAGGAAGGTAGAGTCCCGTAGGATTGGAAGTCAGGTATAATTATTCCCGTGTACAAAGGAAAAAGGGAAAAAGAAGTGCGTGGTAATCATAGGGGCATTTGTCTTCTTAGTATAATAGGAAAAGTGTATGGTAGGATACTTATTGACAGAGTTAGAGACAGAACAGAGAAATTAGTTGGAGAAGAACAGGGAGGCTTTAGGAAGGGAAGAGGTTGTGTAGATCAGATATTCATTCTTAGATCTTTAATGGAAAAGTTTCTAGAGAAGGGAAAGAAATTGTATGTGGCTTTCATGGATTTGGAGAAAGCATATGACAGGGTGGATAGACAAGGATTGTGGAAAGTGTTAAGAATATATGGAGTAGATGGGAAGTTGTTGAATGCTGTGAAGAGTATGTACAGTGGTCCGAAGGCTGCAGTGCATGTGGATGGTGAACTAAGTGAATTTTTCTCTTTGAAAGTTGGGTTGAAACAGGGATGTGTCATGTCTCCATGGCTGTTCAATCTGTACATGGATAGGGTAATAAAAGAGGTACAAGGTAGGGTAGTGGATGTTGGAGTGGCCCTGGTGAGAGAGGATAGTGTTTGGAAACTCCCTGTACTGTTGTTTGCAGATGATACTGTGTTGTTGAGTGAAGACGAAGGGGAGCTGCAAGGCTTGGTGGATGAGTTTGGGAGAGTGTGTAAGAAACGGAATCTAAAGGTGAATGTAGGGAAGAGTAAAGTGATGGTCTCTGAGAGAGGTGAAGTCAGTGAATGTACAGCGAGGTTGGATGGTAAGGAATTGGAAAATGTGAGTACGTTTAAGTACTTGGGTAGCGTGATGATTAAGGATGGAGGTTTGGAGGGTGAAGTGCTTGAAAGGGTACAGCAGGGAAGAAAGGTTGCTGGTTCTTTGAAAGCAGTGATAAGAAACAGGGAAGTGAAAAAGTTACTACATGACAGTATTGTGATACCAACTCTAATGTATGGAAGTGAAGCTTGGACATTGTTGGAAGGGCACAAGTCAAGAGTGAGAGCAGTGGAAATGAGTTATTTAAGAGGAGCCTGTGGAGTCACATGGAGAGACAGGCTGACGAATGAGGATATAAAGGAGCATTGTGGTGTGGATGTGGATGTGATAGGAAGCGTTATGAGGAACACACTGAGGTGGTTTGGCCATATGGAGAGGATGGAGGGTGAAAGACTGACGAAAGAAGTGTATGTGAGTGAGGTGGAGGGGGGAAGAGGGAGGGGGAGGCCAAGGATGAGATGGAGGGATGGAGTGGAGAGGTATATGAGAGATGGGGGTGTGAGTTGGGAGCAGGGCAGTGAAATGGCAGGGGACAGGGCGACTTAGAGGTGATTTGTTTGTGGCCACCCCAAATGGGATTGAGGCGTCTGGCAATAGATAGATAGATAGATAGATAGGTTCTAGGAGCCTCAT
Source organism: Coenobita brevimanus (assembly GCF_032717465.1). NCBI lineage: Eukaryota > Metazoa > Arthropoda > Malacostraca > Decapoda > Coenobitidae > Coenobita > Coenobita brevimanus. Next base: position 32,510,930 of record NC_137024.1, read on the forward strand.
ATTTTTCGTTAAAAATATATTTATATGGATTCTTACACATACGTCTGCCTTAGGACACTGAAAACAGTGTGTTTACATACGACCTCACCGACTGGACATATCAGTGCATAGCTACTGCATTCTAACCTAACCAATTAGTTTTGCCCCCTAATACCCCCAATAAAAATTTTAATCACCAAGGATTGCCACTAAGCCTCTTGAAAGACCTCATTGCAAATCAGGCAAAAACTTGACCTAAACAACACGTGAATAATCAAGCATATTTCGTCACGTATCACTTTCGGTGCTCATAAAAAAAATTAAAAAAAATGCAGTGTGAAACTTTTTGAAAGCCATTAGTCATCAACAATACAGGGAAAAAAAAAAAGCTATAAAGAAGTCGTCAGCATGGAGTGATTGTGTATCACACTTCTCAGATACACACAAATGCAGTAATCGTGAAAAAAAACAAGTCAGCCAAGCAGTATAACTGTATGACAGTATAATTCACAAGAACTGAACTCACATAATTATCTTACTTAACTATTTATGTCAACACGTAGTGTCTTCTGGTATTGTAAGATCTGAATTTTCTTGACCAAAGACCATCAGTTCATAACAAAGACCAAGCACAAAGCCTTTTTTTTTCTTCTTCTTCCTTTTTTTTTTTACACTCGTTGCACTAAAGGCGAATACATGAATTTTACTGCTCCTTCCTCATTAACTTTTTTTTTTTCCAACAAAGAAAACTATCCACATCGTAAACATCCCGACTCATTTTATCTGTCTGATTGTTTGCATTTAAGCTCCAACATCACATGCTACTTCGTCCAACAATTTTACATTTTCATTTAAAATAAATGCTCTTCTTGTGTTCACAGCACTTTCAGGGTGCTTAGGTATAACTAAAGTTAGTTTGGAACCACATCCTCAGAGTTCTGAGAGGAAACATGGAGCAAGGATAATAGCAAATAAACTTCTCATCACAGTGACCATTCACACAACATTGAGGTAGGCAGTAGGCTACAGCAGGTGGTATGGGGGTCACGTGGGTCGGGTCGGGTCGAGGAAGCCAATCAGTGACCGACAAAAGCATACCACACGAGCTGTATCTGGAAATCCAATACCAAAATGCACTACTGTACCCTAGCTTAATGATGGGGGTAGAAATACCACCATACCTCGCCTAACGATAGCCAAACCCCAGTTTAATGATGGGTTTTAATTTTTTAAACCGATTTTGATGATATTTTAGACTAAAACTGTGTGTTTAGGTTGATTTATAAACTGTTTTTAGACTTAGATTAATGTTTTAGCCATAGGTGGGGTGAAAATTGTCATTTTGGAGCACATATTACTAAGCTTGATTTTTTCCACTTATATGTGACGATTTTCAGATTTTATTTGTTGGTTTATTGAGTTATTTACAGGTATTAGGCTTAGGTTACCTTCTTTTACAGCTGTTAGGCCATTTAGATTGGCTTTAAAATTGTTATTGGGCTCATCTGGGTCGGTTTTGGACTTGGTTGGGGGGGGGAACCCCAGGCTGAAAAATGCATCCCATTACATGTTAAATCTACCCCAATAAACGATATCCTGCCTAATGATGGATTTTTACCTAACCAATTGCATCATTAAACCGGGGTATACAGTAGTGCACCAACTTTCGCTACAGCAGGATTCGCGGAATCCACTTTCGCGGCATGCACCAAATATTCCCTAACTTCCACTTTCGCTTGAAAAAAATCGATTTTCACGCACAAATTTTGGGTTTGGGACAATATTTTGAACTTTGAATTTCCTGCACCGCCCGCCCGCAACCCACCGCCATCTTGAATGACATCATGTCAACACTCTGTCCACCCATTCCCGCCATTGTGTACGAGCGTGCTAGCTCCATTGTGTTGGATTCTGGCGGTTCAATGGCCTCTACTATACCTGGTAGTGTGGGGAAAGGGCCTGGTGGTGTGGGGGGAGAGCCTGGTGGTGTGGAGGGAGAGCCTGGTGGTGTGGGGGGAGGGCCGGGAGCCAGTGGTGGTGATAAAAAGTGGCCGGGTCATTCAAAGTCGGGAGGAAAGGCCAAGGCTAAAAGAGAGTATCGTGTTGAAGAAACGGCAGTATAATAATGAAATGAAAAGGAAGATAGTTGAGCACATGGACAAGGGCACAAAAAAGTGAAATCTGCCATATATTTAACATCCCAGAATCGACAGTGCGTAGTATGAGGAAACAGCATGGTGGTAGCGAGGCAGCAAGAGGTGGCGCCAATACGTCTGGCGTGGCTAAATAAGCCCGCCACGCGCCTCGGATACTTACCCCCAACATCCATTAAACACCTCAACCTGGTCTCTGTGGTATGTTTCTCCTCATATAATGTGTACTGTACAGTTTTTATTGTTTGTATCTCACAATGCAATGTACAATAGTGATTTGATGTACTGTATTGCAAGTGAAAATGAAAATCTGATGTTACTTTAGGATAACCGGGAACCAATTAGCCTTTTTGCCATAAAGACAATGCCCCAATTTTCGCTAATTCTACTTTCGCGCATTATTTTTGGACCCAATTAGGCGCGAAAATTGGTGCCCCACTGTACCTATATACAGTCACTACTCATATTACGATGGGGTTACGTCAGGTCATACCTCATCGTATACCAATTTTATAGTAAATCGAGAGATTGAAACACATCATAAGAGGAGAGTTATGTCAACTCAACTTTCCAAAGTCACCTAACCAAGAATGAACCATAAATGACAACCCACCTTCATTCCTTCCTGTGTTGGTCCAAGTCGTCCCCCCCGAGGCTGGGGGATAGCCTGTGCTTACAGGCACTAGTGGTCAGCCAGGAGCAGGTTAGGGGGAGGGGAATCCAGCCCATACCTGCACCAACCTTAATACTGGGGCCCATACCTGCACCAACCATAGCACTGGGGCCTACATTGGCACTGACATTACCACTGGGCACACAAATTCACAGTACTGTACAGCAATTCACCAAAAAAAACACTATCACACCAGTACAGGCAGAGTTACTCTATCTATCTATCTATTGCCAGACGCCTCAATCCCGTTTGGGGTGGCCACACACAAATCGCCTCCAAGTTGCCCTGTTCCCCGCCATTTCACTGCCCTGCTCCCAACTCACACCCCCCTCTCTCATATACCTCTCCACCCCATCCCTCCATCTCATCCTCGGCCTCCCCCCTCCCTCTTCCCCCCTCCACCTCACTCACATACACTCTCTTCGTCAGTCTTTTACCCTCCATCCTCTCCACATGGCCAAACCACCTCAGTGTGTTCCTCATAACGCTTCCTATCACAACCACATCAACACCGCAACGCTCCTTTATATCCTCATTTGTCAGCCTGTCTCTCCACGTGACTCCACAGGCTCCTCTTAAATAACTCATTTCCACTGCTCTCACTCTTGACTTGTGTCCTTCCAACAATGTCCAAGCTTCACTTCCGTACGTTAGAGTTGGTATCACAATACTGTCATGTAGTAACTTTTTCACTTCCATGCTCACTTCCCTGTTTCTTATCACTGTTTTCAAAGAACCAGCAACCTTTCTTCCCTGCTGTACCCTTTCAAGCACTTCACCCTCCAAACCTCCATCCTTACTCATCACACTACCCAAGTACTTAAACATACTCACATTTTCCAATTCCTCACCATCCAACCTCGCTGTACATTCACTAACTTCACCTCTCTCAAAGACCATCAATTTACTCTTCCCTACATTCACCTTTAGATTCCGTTTCTTACACACTCTCTCAAACTCATCCACCAAGCCTTGCAGCTCCCCTTCGTCTTCACTCAACAACACAGTATCATCTGCAAACAACAGTACAGGGAGTTTCCAAACACTATCCTCTCTCACCAGGGCCACTCCAACATCCACTACACTACCTTGTACCTCTTTTATTACCCCATCCATGTACAGATTGAACAACCATGGAGACATGACACATCCCTGTTTCAAACCAACTTTCAAAGAGAAAAATTCACTTAGTTCACCATCCACACGCACTGCAGCCTTCGCACCATCGTACATACTCTTCACAGCATTCAACAACTTCCCATCTACTCCATATATTCTTAACACTTTCCACAATCCTTGTCTATCCACCCTGTCATTTGCTTTCTCCAAATCCATGAAAGCCACATACAACTTCTTTCCTTTCTCTAGAAACTTTTCCACTTAAGATCTAAGAATGAATATCTGATCTACACAACCTCTTCCCTCCCTAAAGCCTCCCTGTTCTTCTCTAACTAATTTCTCTGTTCTTTCTCTAACTCTGTCTATAAGTATCCTACCATACACTTTTCCTATTATACTAAGAAGACAAATGCCCCTATGATTACCACACACTTCTTTTTCCCCTTTTCCTTTGTACAAGGGAATAATTATACCTGACTTCCAATCCTCTGGGACTCTACCTTCCTCCCAGGCCAATCTGCACATCTTCCACATCCATTCTACTACTGTCTCTCCCCCATGCTTCAGCATTTCACCACACACTCCATCAATTCCTGGGACTTTCCCCAATTTAACTTTCTTCATTGCTTCCATAACTTCTATCCTACGGATTTCTTCCTGTCTTCTCACCTCCCTCCTTTTCCCAGCCATTCCCCAGCCACTTATACTCGCATTACTTCCATCCTCTACGTTCAACAATTCCTTAAAGTGTTCTCTCCATCTGCTCACTTGTTCTCCTTTCTCCACTAGTAATCTACCATTTTTATCTTTCACTCCCCTGCTAACTTCACTTCCACCCTGTCTTACTCTTTTCACCTCTCTCCAGAACATTTTCTTACAGTCCCTCCACTTTACACTCAAATTCCTTCCAAATTCCTCATCCACTCTCTTCTTACTAATCTTTTCACCTCTCTCTTTCTTTCTACATATAACTCTCTCTTCCGCCTCTCAACTTCTTCCACGCCCCTATTTCTCATCCATTCATTGTATGCTTTCTTCTTTTGTGCCACAGCCTGTTTCACCTCTTCAGTCCACCACGCTGTTCCTTGCACCCCCCTCCGTCTTCTCTTCCTTCCACACACCACATCACATGCTGCACATATTTCTTCTGTAAATATCTTACACACACCTTCCACGTCTCCCATCTGTTCCAATTCATATTTGCCCAATCGTTCCTCCACTTCTCTCTTATATTCTGCTTTTTTCTCATCCTCTTGTAACTTTTCCACTGTCCTTGCAACTACTTCTTCCTCTCGTCTTTCCCTTCTTCTATTCCTCCATCTTACTTGCATTCTAATTCTGGCCACCACCAAGTAGTGGTCAGAAAGTCCACTCCCCCAACCTCTATACACTCTTGAATCCTTTACATATCTTCGCATCCTTTCATCCACAGTAAATCGTTGCAACAACACAATACAGTACAGTAATCACACTTGCATTTAGTTGGCCTGGAGTTACACTATGTCTACTGTAGTACAATGTTTGGTTGATAGGTGATGATAACGGGGGCACACATGAACAAGTTGAAAAGACAGGGCTTTGAAGGGGTGGCAGGACCTGAACCATAACAATGCGCTGCATGCCGGAGCCACCATCTTACCTGAGACAAGCGACGGTCATCTTGCGTGTGCCTGGTGCTTTCCGACGGCAAAATCGTCATAGTGGGAAATTTATCGTATATCGGATTTTGGGGTGGAACTTTCTATTATCATTGCAGCAAATTATTGTAAACCGAATCAACGTAAAACGAGTAGTGACCGTATGCATAATATACTGGTATCAATATATTTACTGTATTAGCAAATATACACCAACCAGTTGATACCACAACCTCTACAACAGCAGCAGAGGGTAAGTACATGCTTTTTTTTTGTGTTTGTATTATATGTGATTAATTTGTACGAAAAAATATATTTTTTTCTGAAAATCCAAATTACGAAAATAAGCCCGGTTATGGGAAGGGGTTAGGGTGCAGGGAGCCTGATGTCAGAAGGTTAAATACATTACACTCAACCCCCTGCATTCACGCGTTCAGCTATTGCAGTTATCCGCTATTGCACACACATTAATTACACAACCATACATGCTATCACGCACCCCAAACGCGTCGAGTTTGAAGCGCCCAGGTTGTGAACGCCGCACCAAATTGGTGCGATGTCATCCACCTACGCCACATAGCACACCAGCTGGTAATTGGCAGATGCTCCCCAACCACCCCACCACTTCAGTTGAATGCGCGTTTGTTTTCTGCCGACAATGAAAAAGGAATTCCTTACACTTTTTTTTTTTTGCGTGTGTGATATAATGGCTGACGGACTGCACAAAAAAAACACCCCCTATTGCTGAGTGGAAGGCGGCGGGAAGTTCAAGGGAGGTTCATTCATTCATTCATTGCCAGACGCCATATATCCCAGACGGGGTGGCCAAGGGCTTAGAGTTAATTGTTTTACAGGGAGGGGCACTAATCCTCCACCAACCCCACTTGACACGTAGGGATGCCAACAGCATCTGGTGTTCCCAGGCGGTCACCCATCCAAGTACTAACCAGACCCAACGTTGCTTAACTTCGCTGATCGGACGGGAAGCGGTGTACTCAACGTGGTATGGCGGAGGTAAAGCCACGAATAAACCTGACATGTGCCCAGAAACTAGAAGTCTGCAAGCTTAATGATGGTGGCAAGACAAAGAGAAGAGTAGCAAAGAAGTTTGGAGTAAATGAATCTACAGTGAGAGGCATTAAATAGTTTGCAGTGAATGAATCTACTGTGAGGGGCACTTGTTTACAGAAAGAACATATTGAGAAACACATGAAACTTGCTCCTTCAGCTGCCACCTCAGACACAAGAAGAAGTTCAAACATAATGCTCCTGAAGACAGAACAATTATTAAGCCGATACCTGGAGAGACAGGCTAAACGAAACTTAGTTGTGGACACTAAAGAAATCATGGAGACAGCCAAAGAGATCTATCGAGGTGTGGCTGAGAAACTTTGAATTGAAAGCCAACCTGTGTTTCTCGCTTCAAACAGGTAGGTGGATAGGTTTATTACGAGGCATAAAGTGTCAAACGTTAAAGTAATTGGTGAGGATGAAAGTGGTGACAAAGATGCCGTGCGACTGTATCTGGAATCACTCAGGAAAATTATTGAAGCAGGCCAATATACCCCCAATCAAATCTTCAATATGGACGAAACAAATTTCTTCTGGAAAACAATGCCCCTTCACACGTTCATAACTTCCAAGTCTGCTAAAGTACATGGGAGGAAAGCAATAAAAGAGAGATTTACTCTTTTTGTTTGCAATGAATGCATCCGGTACCTGCCACCTCAAGCCTACAGTTGTCCACCAAGCATAAAAACCAAGAGCTTACAGTGGACATAACATGAAAAAACTTAATGTGCACTGGTTGTCATCTAAGAAAGGGTACACGTTGGCCAAACTATCCCTCGACTGGTTTAAAGACTGTTTTCTCGGCGATGTTGAAGAGTTTTGCAAGACCAGCAATATTAGACTTAGCATATTGCTTTTATTAAATAATGCACCTGGCCATTCACCTCTTCTGAGGTCAGAAAACCCGAATGCGACCGTGTAGTTCCTGCTGCCCAACACTACCTCACTCGTTCAACCTCAAGATCAAGAGGTTATCTCTTTGGTAAAGGCTGATTATCTAGGTGACTATTTCGATTGATGCAGCAGGCTACTGAGGACACCTCACTCATTCAAAAGCTGGTTGACAGTGAGGGAAAAGATGAGGCTGAGGTCACAGCAGCAGACATCGAATCAGAACAAATGGTGTAATAATATTGGAAGAGCTTTACGAATAAGCAGGTATTGATTTGGTGGTCAAATGTTGGGATAAGATTACTCCAGCAACAATAAATCACGCATGGCACAACATCATGGAGGGTTTACCTGAGGACAGGCAGGTTAAGGTACCAGGTGAGCCCGTCAGTGGAGGCAGAGCTGGAGGTTGCAGCTGAGGAGGTGAGAGGTATTGCTGGCTATGGGTTTGAGGGCACAACTGGTGACGAGTTATGAAATATGTTATGACCAGCACCAGTTACTGCTGAAGATATTCTACTAGAGGATGCTGAGGAAGCTGAGGATAGCCCAGGAGAAGAGGTGGATGCAGGAGAGAAGGCTAAGGAGGGGCTGAGTATGAAGGACATCAAGACTTTGATTGAGTTGGGTGGCCAGATACATCACATTCTAGAGCAAGATACCACTATCAACAGCAAAAAGCACACATCCTACATTAATAAAGCCTTGAAGGTTATGAGGACAAGTATCATGCCTACATGAATGCCATACACCCGTGTCGAATCACAGATTATTTTCATCAGGCGTCAGCACCCAGTCACTGAACCTACCCCCGAGCTGGCCCCTTAACCTCAGCCCACGCCTGGCCAGGAACCACAGCCAGGCTCTTCCAACCAAGAGGCAGACTACAAGGGCTTTGACTATGATGTTTTCTTAGATAACCTGGGCCAGAGGAGAAAAAATATTCTGAGGAGAGAGAGTCAGGCCTGTGAGGGCTCTGGTGGCAACTAAGCCACTCCCAAGCCTCAGAACTCTTCAAACCACCCAAGCCTTCCTTAATCCTTATAAAAGTAAGTTTGATGGCCTTTTATGATGCTTATTTATTGATTATAATATTATTAATATAATAATGCTATATTTCATATTGGAGGAGATTGGCTGGAAATCGTACCGGTAAGCATAAAGTGGTTAAAAGTCAGAAAAATGGGCCACCAAAAAAACAATAATATAGAAATTTTCCCACTGCTTATTCAGTTCAGTTATCGTGAATTCAGCTATCACGCGCGTTTGCTGTAACCAATTAGGCACGATATCAGGGGGGGGAGTGTATTTTGGAGGGGGGAGGGGAAAAGGTGGGTAAAATAGTGTTTTTGTTTTGTGGGTTTTACTGAAAAAAAAAAAAAAAAAGAAAAAAGAGGGGGGGGGGGTGCAAAACCAGGTCAACCACTTTGGTGCCAACCCTGAGAATCAGAGTGTAAACTGGAGAGAATGTAAGAAAATGTTCTGGAGGGAGGTAAAGAGAGTTAGACAGGGTGATAAAGAAATCAGTAGGGGGGTGAGAGCTAAAAATGGAAGATTGACAGTGAAGGGAGAAATAGTGAGCAGATGGGAAGAACATTTTAAGGAACTGTTAAAAATAGAGAATGAAAAGTATCGTGAATATCAGTGGATCAGAGAAGAAGGGTGGTGAGAAGGGAGGAAGAGATCTGTAGGATGGAAGTAGTGGAAGCAGTGAAGAAAGTCAAAATGGGAAAAGCCCCAGGAATTCATGATATGTGTGGTGAAATAGTCAAGTATGGGGGAGAGACAGCAGTAGAACAGATATGGCAGATGTGATGTGCAGACTGACTTGGGAGGAAGGTAAACTCCTGGAGGATTGGAAGTCGGGCATAATTATTCTCCTGTACTGTACAAGGGAAAAGGGAGATGCTGTATGCAGCCTTTACCATCTATCTATCTATTGCCAGATGCCATAATCCCATATGGAGTGGCCACTTGACTGCGAGTTATTTGTTTTACAGGGAGGGGCACTAACTCTCCACCAACCCACTTGACACGTACGGAGCACATATGGTTTGGTTATATGGTTACCACCCAACGTTGTAAATGGTTTCTTGGCTTACAGGAAACCATTTGGCTTGTCACTCAATGTAAAGCCACCTGTAATGGAAAGAAAAGCATTAAGTAGTGACAGGAAAGATGGGCTGATTTGGAAAAAGCATATGACAGAGTGGACAGACAAGGAATGTGGAAAATATTAAGAACATATGTAGCTAGTAAATGGGAAGTCGTTAAATGCTCTGAAGAGTATGTATGAGGGTGCTAATTATGCAGTGCGTATTGTGAACTGAGTGATTTTCTCTTATCTGAATGTTGGACTGAAAAAGGGATGTATCATGATTCCATCGTTGTTCAATCTGTAGCTATGTGGATGAGGTTATAAAAGAGATACAAGGTAGGGCAGTTGATGTTGGAGTGGCCCTAATGAGAGAGGGCAGCATTTGGAAACTTTCTGTATTGTTGTTTGCAGATGATACAGTATTGTTAAGTGAACACGAAGGGGAACTGCATGGCTTGGTGAATGAGTCTGGAAAAGTGTGTAAGAAACGGAATCTAAAAATGAAGGTAGGGAAGGGTAAAGTTATGATCTTCAAGAGAAATGAAGTAACTGAAGGTAGTGAGGTTAGATGATGAGGAAATGTAAAATGTAAGGGCATTTAAGTAGCTGGGTAGTTTGATGAGTGAGGATGGAAGTTTGGAGGATGAAGTGGTTGATGGGGTACAACAAAGAAAGGTTACTGGTTCTTTGAAAGCGGTGATAAGAAACAGGGATGTGAACATGAAAATAAAAAAGTTGCTGCATGACAGTAATGTGAAACAAACTCTAACATATGTATGTGAAGCTAAGAACTTGTTGGAAAGACATGTCAAGAGTGAGAGCAGTGGAAATGAGTTATTTAAGACGAGCATGTGGAGTTACATCGAGAGATAGACTGACAGACAGACTGGTGTGCATGGGACGGAAGGCATTAGGAGAAATACAATAAGGTGGTTTGGCTATATGGAGAGGATGGAGAGCAAGAGACTAATGAGGAGTGTACGTGAGTGAGGTGGAAGGGGGGAGAGGGAGGGGGAGGCCATGGATGAAATGGAGGGATGGAGTGGAGAGGCATATGAGAGAAGGGGGTGTGAGCTGGGGGGGAGAGGGAGTGAAGTGGTGGAGGGCAGGGCAACATGGAGGCAATTTGTTTGTGGCTATCCCTTACAGGAGTAATGCATCTGGCAATGGATAAATACAGTAGACAGAAAGACAGAAATAATACATCATGCCCTGAAATCTATCAGCTTCTGTATCAACTACATACTTGTGCATATCCTACACTGCCAACATACAGTATGTGAATATTGTATAAACACTGCTAAAATTCCGGTAACATGTGTCCTGAGGGAAGACATGCATTATCAATGTCTACTGTTAAATCAGTACATATTATTCACCTACCCTAGTAGGCACTCATTCCACATCCATTAGGTAAAAACCATCATCATCCAGACCTCCTTTCCCACCCGAGGGCAGGGTGAGGCGCAGCAATGTCCAGACAGCCCAAATTTGCCCATCCAATGGGCCACGCTTCCATTCACTCGTCATACAAGCCCCCGGAATCCTGGCTCTATTGCATACACCAAAAACATTCACCATGTTCTGTAGTTTCACATAACGTATCCAATTGAGTCAATCCGGATGCTGCCACGTTAAAAAGCAGTGCCAAACTCCTGACCATGCACTTCACCTCACAACATTCATCCAGCCAGATCGATCCCGTGTTAGTTCCCTAGCCTCACCAACTTCCAAACGTCTCTTCCTAAGACACTCATCCACCATATCTCTCCATCTTCTCCTTGGTCTACCTCGCCTCCTTCAAATTTGCTCAGGTATACCTTTTTCACCACTCTATTGTTATCCATTCTCTCCACATGACCATACCATCTCAGTACACTATATTCGATTCTGGTGTCCACCGACTTCCTCACTCCACATCTTTCACGAATCACATTATTTCGTATCCTATCCACCCTCTGTACTCCACATACATTCCTCAGCAGTCCCATCTCCACTCCTCTTACTCCTGACTTTTCATTTTTCAAGCCACACCATAGTCTCACATCCATATGTTAAAGTTGGCACTAACACTCCTTCATGTAAGCCTCACGCAGCTGCAACGCTCAAGCCTGTTTCTTATCAAGGCCTTCATTGCACCAGCTATCTTTCTTCCTTGTGTCATCCTACTTTCAGCTTCTTTTGCACATTTTCCTCTCTTTTCTACCACTGAACCCAGGTACTTGAACTCTCTCACCAGCATTTATTCACATGAAGATCAGCTAATGAAATGAAATGGTGTAATAAACTGGTAATCAAATTGCCTAGGGGAGTGAGGTATATCTGTACAGTATGCAGATGATACAAAAGTCTTCATGGAAATTGGAGAATGCAATGACTGCATAAGATTACAAGCTCTAATGAGCTTTAGAAATGGACTGAATGATGGCAACTGAACTTCCACCCTCAAAAGTGTAAATAAATGAGGTTGGGCAGAACCAGTGCAGATGACCGGGGTTATCAAATCAATGAGATCAACCGTGAAAAGGATATTGGAGTGATCACTGATGACCGACTTACATTCTCGCATCATTTGACGGAGAAAATAACAAGGCAAACAGAATTGTCGGCCTGATAAGAACGTTTGTCCATCTGGATAGACAAATGTTTAAGGCCTTGTACAATGCCCTGGTGAGACCCCACCTTGAGTATGCTAATCAGGGCCCGTATTTATCATTAGCTGTAAACATTCACAAGAGGCCTTGTGAATTCGCAAGCCAGTGAACCATTCGCAAATTTGTGAACAACCGTAAAAGTTATTTATCAAGCTTGTGAAGCGCTCCTAACACTGCGAATGGATCTCAATGGAGAGGAAAATCTGCTAGCCTTCCAGGGCACTTTTAAGGACTTGGGAATCATTCACAAGAGGTGAGTCGGCAACAGATAAACAATGGACTTACACATCCGCCAACTAAGGAATTTTCGACCACGGAGAGACTTCCTCAATGACTGTGATGATTGAGAGTTAGGAAATTATACCATTTAGACTGGGAATGACTAATACTTGTGACAGACTTGGTAAGAAGTGAGATAACTACAATAGACGATGTAATGCAGTCTCCCCGGAGATTAAACTTACTATGAACTTTCAGTATTTGACAGCCAATTATCACACAGACATTGGAAGCTCTAGTTGCACCGGAAATAATAATATTCATCCGTTTCCAAATGGGGAATAGAGATAATGAAAGCAGGCAGAATATTCGAGGAAAGCAAGCAGAATATTCAGGGAAAACAGGCAGAATATTCAGAGATGGCAGGCAGAATATTCGAGGAAAGCAGGCAGAATAATCGAGGAAAGCAGGCAGAATATTCAGTGAAAGCAAACAGAATAGTCAAAGAAGGCAGGCAGATTATTCAAAGAAATCAAGCAGAATATTCAAAGACAGCAAGCAGAATATTCAAAGAATGCAGACAGAATATGTAAGGAAAACAGGCAAAATTAAGACAGTTGTTAACTTTTTATTTATTAATCTGATACGTATGCCAGGAAAGAAGACTGTGCATTCGTAACTTATAGTTTAAGCACAGAGATGCACATTAATACACTTAGATGCACACTAATACAATTGGTACTGGCTGAGTATATTCTCATGGGCAGAGGGGTGCTTAACAGTGGCATAGATATGAGAATGGTTAGATGATGATCGGGAGGTCAGTCTTTTCATATGGCTGTGGTATGAAAGGTAAAACTGAAAGAAATATGACTGTGAGAGAGAGAGAGAGAGAGAGAGAGAGGAAGGGGCAGTCAAGGCAAAAAACTGAAAGTGAAGAAATTAAAAAACCAGCAAGTGTCTGATCAATACATGGAGGAGCTGGGAACAGCAGATAAAAAGAATGATACAGTGATGTGGGATAAGATATAGGGTGGTGAGATAAAGAGGCTAAAACAGTAGTGAAGGAAAAGAGGGAGAAGTGGCAAGAAAGGATGCAGAAAAGGGACTCAAGTGAAAGAAGAGACTAATACAAAAAAAATAAATAAAAACAGTAGGTAAATGAAATCTTGAAAAACAAAAACAGGAAAATATTCTGGAAGAATATCAAAGTGAAAGTGGAAAGAAATGTGAAAATGGAAGAACTGTGGAAATGAAGTAAGAAACAGAAGGAAAGAATATATCAAAAGGCTGACAAATGGAAATGGTGAGAGTAGAGAGGCTCTGATGATGTATGTAGAGAAGGAATTTGGATACTCTTGTTATCTCATTTTATCCTCTTTTTTTCTGGCTGCCAGTCAACCCTAGCTCACCCCACCTTATGGATTTGATTGTTGTTTTCAGCTGTGGGCCAAAAAAAAAAAAAAAAAAATGTAATACCTTTATAAAAGAAAATGCTATTATAACGAAACATTTATTGAGCTATTGGTAACAGTATATTTTTTGAGTGCAAAATGATGTCAAAGACAATTTCAACACGTTGTTTTTATAAATACTGTAAAATGATCGTATCCATGCTAACCTTAGCGTTTCTTCACCGATTGCTAGGCAAGAGGATTTCACTCTTGGGAGGCATTCACAAGACTATGATAAAGAACTCCTTGGAATGCCTCACAGTAGTAAAGTGTTTTGGAGCCTGGGAAGACTCTTGTGAAAGGGGAAGGCCACTATGACAAATATGGCATCAGACCTGGAGCTCATATCTCATCAAGGACATTGAGGCAGTAGAAAATGTTCAGGGTTGGGCTAGCTGGTCCTGGAGATCAAGGACTTAACATACGAAGAGGCTGAAATAAATGAATCTCTTGACACAGATATACAGACAACATGAAAACCTTAGCTATCAGGCATACAGGATTCTGAGCAACAGGTACAACAGTGATTGTACAGATGAGATCTTTAAGATCAGAGAGGCCACTACCATGCAGAGAAATAGTAAAATGATATTCAAGACCATAGCAAGACTAAACCTGAAAAAATTTTCATTCCCCAATCGAGTACTGAACCATTGGAACGATTTGCCTCAGTGTTGTTTCTGGAGACTAAGTCAAATTTTGAAATGCACCTTGATAAATTTTGGGCCAATCAAGTGCAGAAATTTGATTATAAAGCTCTAATCTTCACCACACACATCCGCCGTCAAAGTTTAGAAAGCGCTGATGAACTAGGATCACAGGTGTAAGCCTCCTCTGCCAGTATCTGTGAAAAATGATAGTAATGATTGTGCAGCAATAACGGTGACAGCCTAGCAACGCTGATGTGCGGTTATAATACACTTTCACACAAGAGCAGCTACATCGAAATATTTATCAGCAACAAAATAGCGTGCAAACCACTTTTAGTTCCACTGCCTAAACATGAAAAATCAATGATCGTGAAAAGACAAAATACCAACCAACCGCTAACTCGCAAATCAGCTGAGATACCAAGGTTTCGTTTCGACCACAACACCTGTTTCGGCATCTAAAGTCTAAAAATTTTACTCAAAAATACTAATGCACAAAACTGGCTCCCCTCTAACTCGACATACAGACCCACATACAAGCAATAAATGCTCACTACCTTTCGCGGAAAATAATAACAGCCGAAATGTGTAATTACATATTTTGCTCAACTCAATGCTTAAACCACCAAGTCTAAACGGGTCCAACCTGGCGCAGGGGGCGGAGCATGGGAGTGACGTCATCTGGCACGAAACCGAAGTTCAGTTGACGACGCCTGACCGTGGTGGTGGGTGGGTGTATGCTGCACTCTCCAGATCATGACGCATTTTCGGTCCGAAGTGAGGGAAGGAACTGAAATGCGTGCATAGGGGTGTGAGGGAACCTACTGCTATGTTATACGGTTAAATGAGTCTGCACTTCTTCCCCTTCATCGTTTTCCCTTATTATAAATGTTTAATTTGCGTCTGCCCTTTTATACATTTTCTGTCACTTATACCGACTGACGTCACACACAAGCCACGCCTCCCTGCGCCCTGAGGGAAAGTGAACCGACTTTAGGCTCAAACGCATACAGCAATGGTTTCGAAAGAGATAAACACACTGAAATATACAAATGACGGGTTACAGTTCAATCACTCCTTAGAAGCAAAAGTATATCTGAATATACTCATACAATCAAGTAATGAACTGTAATGCTAGGTGTTTAAGGCTCGACTTCCCGTTCCTCAGACACCTAACACGTAGCGGGGTTCTCTTTCGAGACCGGGGCTTAGGACAAATAAGAGAGAGGCAGGACACAAAAACTCCAGGCAATAACCTCACACGTGTATTAGTCAGACAAGGGACAACAGCAGATGTTACAAGCACAACATTTGGTTGATCGCAAACACTTATATCTAGATAATTAGTATCTCGCAAGATACTATGGGAGAATACACTAAAATAACTCTCGAGGCGGAGTATTCAGAATTAGTACAGTCCAAGGTCTCTGAGCACGTGGAGGAGTTAGAGATGAGGCTCACTAGGGCAGGATGTAAGGCACTGGGGTCAAATTGTGATTATGGTAGTATGAGGCGGAGTTTACTGGTAGTGTATTCACTTTACTATTTTCTGGGGGCAAGGGACTTTTGGTTAATTATTACTACAAACTCCATGGCTTGGGTATTTCTCTTACTGTGATATGATGGATATTGTGCATCGGTCTTATTCATTAGCACTTTGGTTCTATATGGACTATTCACGGTTCCGCCTTGTTACTGTTAGACCATCATCATTCCAATTTCACCTAAAACACTTGGTCTGGTACTATGAATGCACTTTATCGCCTTTCCATTGTTACTTTACAATAGGGTTGCAGTCACTTTCTCATGGGTCACTGGGCGGCGGGTACGGCGGGGAGACAATCCGGCTCTACTGTACTTCTGCCAGAGCAGGGGCACCGGCAGGGGAGGCCGTGCCGAGAGGGCACGGGATCATGCTCAGGGGTATCTTCTCTCGTCTGGGGCTGCAGGTGGCGAAGGGGCCCGTACTTTCCGGGCTGGGGACAGGAGTGTGGCCCTCAGGACTGGGGCCGAACAATTACCTGAACCTCTCGTTCAGGTTCCTGAGGGAGGTGGAGGTCCTCCGCTGTCGAGGCGTAGGGAGTTCCTGCCCGGGCATTCTGGGGAGGGCCAAGGGTTCCCGAGGGCTGCGGCCCCCGGAGCTAGGCGGCGCGAGCAGGGAGGGACTGTGGCACCGGTCTGCGTCAGGGTCCGTCAGGTGGGTCTTCTCCAGGGCCAGTTGTAGGGAGCAGAGGCCGGGGGAAGCTATAGGGCCTCTCCAGTACTCCTCTACACCCTCTGGGTCGGGGAATTCGTCTCACGCTGGGGCAGTGGGGCGGCTCTCTGCCGCTTCCGGCCGTGGGGCCCGGCTACTGGCCACGGCTTCCCAGGGGCGCGACCACAAGGTGCCAAGGCCCGGCTACTGGCCGTGGCCTGAGAGGGTGAGTAACTGCCAGCAAACCCTTTGGAGCAGCTACCGGCCGTCTGACGAAGGCAGGAGCGGCTACAGGTCAACTCCTTCAGGAGGGGTGGAGAGCGGCTACAGGCCGACTCAGGGGCAACACCTTTGGAGCAGCTACCAGCCGTCTGACAAAGGCGGGAGCAGCTACAGGCCAACTCCTGCAGGAAGGGTGGAGAGCGGCTACAGGTCAACTCAGGGGCAACACCTTTGGAGTAGCTACTGGCCGTCTGACGAAGGCGGGAGTGGCTACAGGCCGACTCCTTCAGGAGAAATGAGGAGCGACTACGGGCCGACACAGGAGCAACACCTTTGGAGCGGCTACAGGCCGACTCAGGGGCAATGCCTTCAGAGTGGCAGCCGGCCGTCTGATGAAGGCGGGAGCGGCTACCAGCCATCTCCAGAAGGACACTTTCTGACGAAGGCAGGAGCAGCTACCGGCTGTCTCCTGGTTACCCTCAGGTCAGCTACTGGCCGATTCCTTAGCGAGGGGCGAGCAGTTACTGGCCGTCTCAAGAAGGAAGGCACCTTCAGAGAGGCTACTGGCCGTCTCCTAAAGAAGGCGGGAGTGGCTACAGGCCGACTCCTTAGGGGCGCTGGCAGGAGATGGACAGACAGTTCCACCCTGAGGTTGGTTGGTGGAAGCTCGCCCGGAAGGTAGTGCAGGATTCCTGCTATGGCAACGGCGGGCGGGCTCCAAGTCATAGAGACGTATGGCCTGGGCTGACTTGGGCTGTTGTTGCACCGAGGTCGGTGCGCTGCTGCTGCTCCTCCGTGGGGTCCTTGTGGGGGTGTCTAGGAGTTCACAGGGGCACTATGCTGCATTCCTGGTGGAGGTGGTTGGACGTTCCAAGGGACACTATGCTGTATTTCAAGAACATAGACTCAAAATCAGTAGAGGAAAGTACAGAAGAGAGATTTGCCAGTTAGGTAGTCT
The DNA here is from genome assembly GCF_032717465.1 of Coenobita brevimanus. Lineage (NCBI taxonomy): Eukaryota > Metazoa > Arthropoda > Malacostraca > Decapoda > Coenobitidae > Coenobita > Coenobita brevimanus. The sequence goes on from NC_137024.1 coordinate 32,528,902, forward strand.
TGTACCTTCGAGACGTTTCTTGTACCGTAAGTTCCGGTAAGAGTCATCAGAGTTCCCAATTTGCCTGTTGTTTATGAGCGAAGTTATTTCATAAGTTAAACATTCATTAAGTTCTGTGCTATTTTTCTTTGTAATGTTTTATTTAAGTGATTGCTTGTTAAATTATGTTGTTTACGTTCGTATGGTTAATGATTTTAGAGTGTTATGTATGTGAGTCAACTCTAGCATGTTTTGGTTGTCACTGAATTGGCAACTGTTGCCTGTCGCCAGTATACTCGTAAAGTGTAGACGTTTCTCTAACAATGCAAGTAAAATGCAGTATAGTGCCACAGGGGATGACCCGACACCCCCACAAGGAGCCCATAGAGAAACAACGACAGCGCGCCGCGAGTCAGGGCAACAATGGCATAAGTCCACCTGGGCCGCGTGCCTCCATGACCCGGAACTCGCCCACCGCCACCATAGCAGGAATGCAAGACTACCTTCCCGGCAAGCCTTCCCCAACCAACATCAGGGTGGAGCTGTTTCTCCAGCTCCTGCCAGCACCCCTGAGATGGCCAGTAGCCACTCAACCCTCTTGAAGGAGACGGCCTGCAGCCACTCCCGCCTTCATCAGGAGATGGCCTGTAGCCACTCTGAAGGTGCCCTTCTTGAGACAGCCTGTAGCCACTCAACCCTCCTGAAGGAGACTGCCAGTAGCCACTCTGGGAGACATCAGGAGACGGCCTGCAGCCTCAGGAGATGGCTGGTAGCCGTTCTGAAGGTGCCCTCCCCAAGATGGCCTGTAGCCACTCAACCCTCCTGAAGGAGACAGCCTGTAGCCGCTCAATCCTCCTGAAGGAGACGGCCTGTAGCCACTCTGAGGGGAATCGGGAGACGGCCTGAAGCCACTCCTGCCTTTGTCAGGAGACGGCCGGTAGCCGCTCTGAAGGTGCCCTCCCCGAGACGGCCTGTAGCCGCTCAACCCTCGTGAAGAAGACGGCCTGTAGCCACTCTGAGGGAAATCAGGAGATAGCCTGCAGCTGCTCCCGCCTTCGTCAGGAGACGGCCTGTAACCGCTCTGAAGGTGACCTTGGGTCTGCTGGTAGCTTCCTTCCCCCAGGCCATGGCCAGTAGCTGGGCCTTGGTGATGGCCTGTAGCCGAGTTCCTAGAAGGCCACAGCCAGTAGCCGGGCCCTACAGCAGAAGACAGCCTGTAGCCGCTCCTCCATCAGGAGCTGACTCCTGTTTCCCAACCCACGACTCAGAGGGAGTCCCTAGCCTGGAGGAGTACTGGAGAGGCCCTGTGACTTCCCACGGCCTCTTCTCCCTGCAACCAGCTCTGGAGAGGACCCACCTGATGGACCCCGACGTAGGCTGGTGCCGCAGCCCCTTCCTGACGGCACTGCCGAGCACTGGGGACCGCAGCCCTTGAAAACCCCAGACCGCCCCCAGGACCCCAGGGCAGGATCTCCCCACGCCCTAACGCCGGAGATCTTCGTCCTCCATCAGGCACGTGAGCAAGAAGTTCAGGCAGTTGTTTGGCCCCAGCCCTGAGGGTCGTACTCCCACCCCCAGCCCTGAAAGCATGGGGCCCTTCGCCATCCGCAGCACCGGACGAGAGAGGACGCCCCTGCGCGTGATCCCGTGGCCTCTGGACGCAGAGGCACCCGGCGGAACCCAGCCCCATCAGTAGAGAGGCTGTGACACCCCCACCGCCCTTATACCTGATCGCCACGACGCCCAGATCAGAAAGGAGTGACAGTGATAGCACAGTGTCCGTGACTCAGTGACATGAAGGCAGAGCAGTGAACTAATCACATCCCGGAAGTCAGTAAGAGAAACACCAGTGATAATATCAAGTGGTGGAGTGAGTACAAGTGACAGTGCAACCGTGAACACGGCCACGCAGTGAGATACGGGTCTATTACACTCAATACGCCTCCATCTGATAACACCTTCTAATACTAAAACCGTACACAGACCCCAGTGTTAAAGTAACACTTACCTACAGTGAAACAGTACAACCAACTCCACGAATACATAAAACTTAGACTTCCTGCAACTAATAATACGTAAACCTCTGCCCCAAGTGCTATTCATTTTGACCCGAGCAGTATCCTACGCGATACTGCTAACTCATGTCTAAACGTAGGAGTTGTAATTGTCCAGTGTATCTGTATCCGTGACATTTACCCGTTCCACTGTATAATTTAGTAATACACGCGTAAGGTTGTTGCCTTGAGATTTTGTGTCATGCCTCTCTCCTATTTGTCTAAGCTCCGGTCTAGAAAGAGAGCCCAGCTACACACTAGGCGTTTAAGGGACGGGAAGCCGACCCTTAAAACACCTAGCATTACAGCAAGCTTATATAAGATGGAATAAGATATTATTATAAGTTAGTCGGGTTTCAGGACAGTTTGAGGGAAGTGCAGTCAGTTTTCAGTGTAGTGCAGCGATGTTAGTGAAGTTTGTGAAGAGTTGCTGGCAGGCGTTAAGTGTAACTGGTCAGTGAAGATTATTTTCGGTACTTGTGTAGTAAGTGAAAGTGTTGGCAAGCATTACTGTAAGTGTACTAACAGCAAAGTGTTGTCAAGCATCAAGTGCAACAGCAGTTAGTAAAGTGTGTATAGCTCCAGTGCATGTGAGAACAGTGAATCTGGTGGAATTACTTGGAAAATAAAGACAGTGAACTTTAAGGAGTCAGTGTTTATTTTTGCCTCAGGTGATCTTGTGTACTGCACACCTAAAGGCTGACCATAAGAACAACAACTCACTGGGCAACGTCCTTCCTGTACTGTACTACTGCTGTTGGAGCCTGTGGAAGTGTGGGGACTGGGTCGTAACAGTACTATAGCTGAAATACCAGCACGGCGGGATGAGCCCGACACCACCACCCCAGGAGGAGAGAGTGAGGGAGTGACACCAACCCCACAAGGAGACAATGGAGGGGCTGACTTACCTGGAGGGGTGTCCAGGCAGCAATAACGTATCTCCCTCGCGACCCGGCTCCCCTCTTCTGCGCAGCCAGATCACCCAGTAGTGTACGGAAAAAGTACACTACTCTCCAGCAGAGGAAGTGCTCAACAGAACTGGGGTGGGACTTGCAGTGGCAAGTTCCCGGCACACCCTCGGATGCCGAGTTTTCTGGATCGGCTCCTTATTTAAGTGAGGACTCAGGAGGAGCCTCTAGGGTTGCTGTTCCCCTGCCTAGACTGAAGGAGGGCACGCACCGTCAGAGCTGCGGTGAAAGCCGAGAGAGTACGTCCGGCCTCTTCCTCCCAACGTTACAGGCACAGGACCTTCCCAGATGGAAGGAGGGCACGCTCTGTCGGAGCTGTGACATTAGCCGAGAGTATACGTCCGACCTCTTCCTCCTGACATCCCCGGGACAGGTAACCCCAACCCGATGAAGGGAGGGCACACTCTGTCAGAGCTGCAGCTCTAGCCAAGAGTGTACGTCTGACCTCTTCCTCCCGACATCTCCAGGGCAGGAGGCCCTAGCCCTACGACCGGAGTAACTGGAGTGCCCTCGTACCCCTGTTCCACGTAGGAGCACAGGCAGTGCCCGATGGGGCTGCCTGATGGAAGGAGTCACCTCCGGCTCGCCCCACCGCCCTGGTGTTAGAGCGAGGTGCCACTCTTTCCAGCTCTCTCCTTGGAGGGCTAGAGCTTCTTCCCCTACAGGTTCCCCTCCTGAGTCCAGACCAGACCAGACGTCCCCAAGGCCCGAAGTCCGGTCCCTGCAGCCCGGGTCACCCCAGATGCTGACAGGCTTCGCCAGGACCAGAGACCGCAGCTCTCCCCTGTCGGCCTCCCCCTGTAACAGAGGCCACAGTCCCCAGAACCAGCGGGCCTCCACAGGCGCTTGCCGAGACTGAAGGGCCTCCCCCGATGCAGGCGGCCGCAGTTCTCTCCTGACGGCTACCCCGGACTGGGGTATAGTCCACCCTACCTCGGCAGCATCCTCCTCCCGGCTGACACTCGGGCCGGGACTCCACCAGGCCCTCCCTCGGACCCTGAGGACATCCAAGGGCTGAAGGCACGCTACCCGACTTCTGGCCCTCTTTGGGCCCAGTCTCAAGAGCCCTGTCTCCTGCAGGGCCAACGCAGCGAGGAAGCCACCCCAGACGCCGCCCCATTACTCACGGACTAGTGGCAACTCCACGGGCCCCACTGTCCTGTACAGCTCCCCGGACGGCCCGCACCCCACGCCTGGCCGCCACTTGGAGCTCCCTACATGGGCCCTCTACCCCAGGGGCCGTGGCCTCCTCTCCGTCAGAACCGTGGGTGACAGGTCTCATGATCATATACCTCCCCAGTGTCGTGGACCCCCCCCCCTTCAGTGAACTATCAACAAACTGTTATCCTGTGTTTCTATCTCCATATGCGGCACGTTCTCCCTCCCCCCCCCCGACTATAGTATCTCCCCTCCAGTTGATGAATCGAGCCCCTGTGAATCACGCGCGGAGTGTATAGCCCCAGCCCTGGGTCGAGACCCCCCCCCCCTCTCAGACAGTGACAGACAAGCCCAGACCATTCACATAACACAGCAAGATCTCAGGCTATATCCCCCGTCCTTCTCCTCCCTACCCCCGGTCCGACTCCCCAGAGAGTAACCCTCCCTATCCTCATTAAGCCCCTCTCCCCTCCACGCCCCCAGTGTGACGTATGGTATATTCTCGGCCTGTGTGACACGTGTGTAGAACCTAAGTTAGCTAGGGACTTTCGTATATATCACGCAGAGATGATGTATTAGCTAGGACCCGTCTATGTCTCGCGAGCACCTAGGCTTAAGAACTGTCCCTGTGGGTATACTGACTTGTGTTATATGTCCATTTGTCTGTGTTAATGTACTACCTATATTGGTGACATGTTGCTTGTGATATGGTGAAAGAAATAGCCCAGATGTGAGACAAAGATGCTGAACTAGATGGACAAGTGATTGAGATCAATATCATTGTAAAGCATTGTGTAACTTCGACTCTGATCATAGAACGCTGTGTGTATAATTGTTCTGTATTGATATACAGTACTAGTGTATTTGTCTACCCGTGGTGTTTGTGTTTTCCCTTCCTTGCTAGAGCTGACCCAGTCAGGAATTAAGGACCCAGAGTTGCACCGTAACTGGACCCGAGAAGTCGGGACACAGAATATGCTGCATAACAATAGTGATATACATGGAGAACCAACCTGAACACACAGGAAGCGTCCATGTAACTTTCGAGCTTCAAGTACCTTAATATACAAGTAAATAACACCAAAACTGTTTTACAGACCACAAAAATCATATGGTGGATAAAAAGACCAAAGACTTGCACCATTGCGAGTCTTGGCTAACCGGGGAAGAGGAGTTGGCATCCCATTACTCAAAACTTGAGAAGGATGTACAGTCAGATCCTGGACAGATTTACGCAGCCCCCATCTTGGTACAATATAGTCGGAAACACCATAAGAAACTGGAAACTACAAAATGAGGCCATGAGGACAGTCCTAGGTAGTATCAAGAAAAAAAAAAAAAAGAGGTAATGCGGGCTGAACAAGTATCATAACTGAGATACAAGAAATAGCGTTACAAACAGTATTCAGGATGTTTGAATATGGGTCTCAAAGACTGAAATACCTGCTGTGGCAACCAAGCACCACTGGGACATGGCGACACCCCCTCCTGGAGGAGACCACGGAGGAGCTCTGAGGGTGTGCTTGTTGCCAAGGCAGTATGGACCTATGTCCCCGACTACCCTGTGCCCTTCTTCCCCGGAACGGACCCAGCAGGAACATCGCAGTTCAAGTACATTACCCTCCAACCAGACCAGCCCTCGACAGGTTCAAGTTCGGTCTGAATACTCAGAACCAAGCAGCACCCAAGTGACAGCCTTTAGCCACACAAATAACGTGACGGCCTTTAGCCGCACAAAACAAGTGACAGCCTTTAGCTGCACAAATACCAAGGCGGCCTGAAGCCGCTGAACTGCTGCAACCCCCTCCCCTCTCCTGCAGAAACCGGTGGTGGCCTCCAGCCACATTCAGGGAGAGACGGTAATGCCCCCTCTCCTTCTGCAGCTGCCTCCGGGAGTAAGACACTGGTGACAGCCTTCAGCTGCACCCACAGGCAGGTGCTCGTCACTCCCCATGCAGGACACTGGTGACAACCCCCAGCTGCACCAGTGGACAGGTGACGGCCTTCAGCTGCAACTCGCCCATGGTCATGCCTGGAAGTCAGGCTCTGGTGACGGTCCCCAGCCGCACCAACAGGAAAGGGACAGCCTTCAGCCACCCTCCTCCTGTTGCCCACGGGACCTCGGTGTCGGCCTTCAGCCACGCCAGGGAGTCACACTCCAACAAAAGTCTCTTATCCTCTGAGACTTCCCCTTTGGAGGACGTCCCTTGCTTGGCTCACCCGTCCTGTAGCCAAGCGGGACACTCCTCCGTTTCTCCCCACAGAGGCAGCCCCCAGAGGAGCTTTCCTGCCTGGAGGAGGTGTGGTGAGGCCCTGTGCCGTCCCCGGGAGTGTGTGCAGTGCAGCCGGCACCCAAGGGAGACGACCAGCTGACGGACTCCCGCCAGAGGTGATGCCGCAGTTCAACCCTGATGGTGGCCCAACGGGAGGTAGTCTGCAGATGCTGGACTCCCCGAGGCACCCCTGTAACCTCGGGGCACGACCTCCCCAGCCCTAGACGACGGCAACGTCCTCCCCAGGGTGGGCACAGACAAGCACGCCTACTCGCTCTGTTTGGCCCAAGCCCCGAGGACCAGACCACTCAGCAAGGCCCCATGAGCAGAGGGCCTCTCACCACATTCAGCAGCAGCCCACAGAAGACGACGTTGCCCCTGAGGGTTGTCCCGTGGCCATTATGAGAAAGGATACCTGACAGGACTCCTCCAACACCTGGCTGACACATGGGGGGCCACCCGACTCCTGCAGCCCAGTCAGAGCCCTCTGGTCTGCCCAGTGTAACAGTGACTGGCTAGTGTATGGTGTGATACTGGTATCCATGTTGTGTACTATGCCTAACTAATGCCCTGATGCCTGAGTAGTATACTGTGTGTCTTTTATGTTCATATTGTGTACTGTGTCTGACTAGTGCCCCTATCACCGCATAGTATATTGTGATACCTGTTTTCATATTGTGTACTTGTGACCAAATAATCACTGTGTGAGACTTACATCCATCTTGTGTACAGTGTCTGTCAAGTGCCCTTGTGACTTGATAGTAGTGCGTGGTATTGATACACCACAGTCCAGTCGGAGCTCTCTAGTCTGCCTAGCATATTTGAGACTGAATAGTGTATTGTGTGTTATTTTCATTCAGTCATATTGTATACGTGAGAGGTAATTAAGGTAATTCACGTGTAGGGTTGTTGTCTAGAGTTTTTATGTCCTCCTCTTCTCATTGTGTGTTCTGGCTCTGGTCTCGAAAGAGAACCCCAGCTCTACAGCTAGTGTTTCTGGGACGAGAAGTCGACCTAAAAACACCTAGCATAACAAAGATGACCCTTCCTGAAGACCTTTCATAACGACGCTCGTTCTCATCCAGACATGTATCTTGGTGGTATGTACAAACTTCTGATCAACTTCAATATCATAACTCCTTGCATTAAGGTCGGGCCATCTGGAGTCCTTGCAGAGTGACTGTTAACACACTAAAACTCCACAAGCCCATGGATCATTGGCTACCTTGTGCACTTGAATCCCACTTCATGACTGAAATGCCCACCCGGCTGAGCAACCCTGACACCATCACCCCAGGAGGACCAAATGAGGAGGTGACACCAAGAGGACGCAACAGGGAGGCGTATAGGTGTCCTGCACCATGCTGACTCATCTCCCCCGTGACCTTATGCCCCTCTTCTACGCAGCCGGACGCACGGGAAGTGCACCGTTCAGGTGCATTACCCTTTGACAGGGATAGCGCTCGCCAGAACCGGGGTGGAACTTCCTCTACGACAGTCCCAAGCAGGCCCTTAGTAGCAGTGTCCACCAGACCTGCCTCCACAAGAGGAAGATTGACCTCTCACAGGCCTCCTTTACCCAAGGGGAGCAGCAGTACAGTAGTATCCACCTGATATACTGTACGAGGAGCGTCCACTGGATCTCCTCCTTCTGCCACCCACTTTCGGGAGCAGGCATCCCAGACCGTCAGCCAGACACCCTTCGCCTGCAATCCCCAAGAGGAAGGCAGGCCCGTGGTAAAGTCCACCGGACCTGCCACTGGGGGAGAGACCACCGGTTTTCCCCCACTTGCACTTTTCCCCGGACAGCAGGAGGGGAGTAGAGTCCATCAGACATGCCACAGAAGCCAGAAAGTCTGCTGCACTTTCCCCTCCTACTGTCTCTGAGGGCAGTAGAGTCCATCGGACCTGCTGCAGAAGCCAGAAATTCTGTGAGACTTTCCCCTCCTACTGTCTGGTTGGTCCCCCGGCAGTGTACCCCGGACCTGTCGGCCAGAAAGAGTGTCCCCCGGATCTCATTCGTCCACTACCCCGGGAGGGAGCCTGGGTAGCGTCCCCTGGACCTACCAGGCGGATGGAATGTCCCCTGGACCTCCTTCCTCTGCCCTGGAGTGGAGTTCTGGCAGGGTCCACCAGGCTCGCCAGGCTGAGGGACAGACCACCTGTCATCCATCCTCCACTATCCCGGAGGCTCCCTATGCGGGTGCAGTCTCTGGCTCAGCCCGCCCCTCCAGAGGCTGAGCGAGATGTCCCTCTTGCTCTCTCTCCTCTACAAAGGGTGGAGACTGTTCCCCAACAGGGCCCCCCTCAGAGAGTACCTGGAGCAGACCCATTGAGAGCCTGGGCGTCCTGTCCCTGCAGCCCATCCTCCAACGCCCCTAGCAGCTGACAGACTCCCCCAGGGCGAATGGCCATAGCCAACCCCTGATGGCCACCCCCTCTCGGTGAGACCGCAGCCTTTGGACCTTGAGGGGTGCCCCACAGCTGACCCCAGGCCTGGACTAGCCAGGACCCACCCCCAGGACTCCCACCACGGCCAAGAGCAGGCGCTGTGCAGCACGCCTTTTAGCCCTGTTTAGCCCCAGTCCAGAGGGCCACCACACTCCCAGGGCCCCCATCAGGAAAGGGCTGCCCACCAGACCACCCTCCAGCTTACCCCGGACACCTGAACATGCTGCCCGAGACCTGTGTCCCTATTGGGAGCGCACCCTTAACGATTCAGCTCCCACACCGGGCCGTCAGCTGTGTTTACCGGCAACCTAACCCTCTGTGCGCCCCAGCGCCCACCAGCAGCACTACCAACACTCTGCAACATTCGTGTCCAATCCCTAGTGCTATACACCCTGCGTGAGCCCCCTCTCCCCCATCCAGAGTGTCGTGTCCCTGTGTAATACAACAACCCCTCCCCCTGTAACAAGTCAGAGACCCCGGGTGTACACATCTCTTGTGTAATATTCATACTCTGCCCCTGTGTAGAGTTCTCAACCCCTAGCATCGCCCCTGTTTGTGCTCCATCGTGTAGTGTCCTACACCCGTGTAACACCGTACCCTGCGTATAATATCCATACCCTCGTGCAATATTTGTGACTCCTATATATCATACTTGCTGTGTGTAATATCTCGCCTGCCCCCTAGTGCCCCAGTTGTTATATCACGATCCCTGTGTCATATTTGTGGTTACCTAGTGTCATAGACCTATAGGATATCTGTCTCCCTTGGTATAATATATAGCCTTGCGCAGTAGGCCATATTTGTAATATACCTAGGGTTGTGCCATATACCATACCTGTGTCGTAGTGTTGTGTACTATACCTTATTTGTAGTGCTGTGTCATATACCATTTTGTAGTGCTGTGTCATATACCATACTTGTACCATATATAGCGCTGTTCATGTACTAATTGTGTAAAGTCCACTGTATTTGTTTATAAGGTAATATACGTGTGAATCTGGTTAGCCCGTGTTTGAGCCCTATCTCTTGCTTGCATGCTCTAGCCCGGTCCAGAACAAAAGAACCCAAGTCCATGCCCGTACCTCAGTCCAAGGACTTGGACCCAGAACACGCTGCATAACAATTGAAATATCCACTCGGCAGAACGAGCCAGACACCACCACCCCAGGAGGAGGACATAGGGAGATGACTCCCACCCCACAAGGAGACGACAGGGAGGTTTTTCCGTGCTCTGAGCAGGAATGGCATATCTCCCCCGTGACCCGACGCCCCTCTTCTATGCAGCTGGACCACCAGGCAGTACGCAGTTTGAGCGCACTACACTCCGATGGAGAGAGCACTTGCCAGAATTGGGGTGGGACCTACAACCATCAAGTCCCAAGCAGGCCCTCAGACGCTGTGTCCACTGGATCGGCTTCTAGAAGAGGAGAGGACTCCACTGGCACCTCATGTCCTGCGATACCCCAGGGGAGCAGTGGCACAGTAGCGTCCACCGGACCTACTGTGGGAGGAACGACCACCAGTTCTCCTTCCTCTGCCACCCACCTCTGGCACGTCTCACAGACGACCTTTGCTGGATCTCCCCAGGAGGGCGGCAGGCCCAGGGGTAGCGTCTACCGGATCTACCTCCAGGGGGCAGACCACCGGTCATCCCCCAGCTGCATCATCCCCTGACAACAGCAGGGCAGTGTCCACCGGACCTGCAGTGCCTGCCAGGAGACCCTACAGGCCTCCCCCTCCGGTCATCCCCGGGATGAATGGTCAGCTGGAGGAGTGTCCATCGGGTCTCTTACGGCCGCTGCTCTGGGTGGGAACCTAGGCAGTGCCCACCGGGTCTGCCTGGGTGAAGGAGCGTCCCCCAGACCCTCCTCTCGCGCCCTGACATGGAGTTTTGGCAGGACCCGTCAGGCCCGCCAAGTCGGGGAGCAGACCACCAGTCACTCCTCCTCTGTGACCCCAGAGCTTCCTATCAAGGGTGACGCCTCTTGCTCGGCCCGCCCATCCTGCGGCACGGTGAGCGCCCCTCTCCCCTCGTCCTGTGCGGAGCATGGAGACTGCCCCCCTGCAGGTACCCCACCAGAGACACACCAGGGCAAGATCACCCCAAGGCCAGGTATCCTGTCACTGCAGCACCGCCCTCGCCACCAACAGCCACTGCCGGACTCCCCCCAGAGTGAGTGGCCGCAGACCACCCCTGACGGCCTCCTCCCCTAGGAGAGACCACAGCCCCTGGTGTTGACGAGCTGCCCCTGCCACCCCATAGCTGCCGGACTCTCCCCCAGTGCAAGCAGCCGCAGTCATCCCCTGATGGCTGCCTCCTCCAGGTGAGACCGCAGCTCTGGAAGGGCGCCGCCTGTCCTGCGGCCGACCCCTGGTCTGGACCCACCTAGGTCTGCCCCCAGGACACCCACCATGACGAAGGGTAGGCGCCGTGCTACGTGCCTCCTTGCCCTGTTCGGCCAGGTTGCTCTTCTCCCAGGGCCCCTATTAAGAAAGGGCTGCCCACCACTCTGCCCTTCAACTCATCCAGGACACCTGGCGATCCCAACAACAACCCACACAGGGAGTGCACTCCTGACGGCCCGCCCCCTACGCCTGGCCACCACCTGCGGCTGCCAGCCTAGTGGGTCCCAGCACGTCCTAGCATCACTCACCGCCTGTCCCCATGAGTAAAAGAACCCTAGACTATTGTTGTATCTCCTGTCAGTGCTCCCCCTTGTGTGTGTGTTTTTTTTTTATGTGTCCAACACTGGGCATAGGCTTCACAGCCTGCTCTCAAGGCCCAGTAGTCCTCCTACATACCATACACCTCTCTACATGTCACCACTTCGGCGCTAACACCCACCGTCCATATTGAATACATGCTAGGGCTGTCTCATACAGGACTGGTGTATTGGTATTAGTGGGGGTACTTTTATGACATGTTGGCGGGTCATCTGGTAGATCAGGAAAGTCTGCTTTTTTATGAAATTCAAATCCTTAAACTGTTCCCTGCCCCAGCCGGGATTCGAACCTGGGTCCATCAGGATGCAGGCCGCCTCTCTACCGATTCAGCCACCGCCTCCCCCGTTTTGCCATGTAGATCCCTCCCAGTGTCCCTAGTGATAATCCCCCCTCCCCTACCCAGTGTGCAGTGAACATAGCAAAGAACTCACATTAAAGCCAATCGTGGTACAAAGGCGCTAGACCCCGGCTGCCTCACGTGTGCACCCCCTCCCCCGTGCAATACACAGTTGACCCCATAGACGTATCAGTGTTGTACCTTTGTCCCCCAGATTGTTGTATACAATATGCCCCCCATAGTGATATCCCGTCCATGTAAAGCAAGTGTGCCCAGGGTAATATTCCATGAGTCTGTGTCACGCGAGAACACTGTGAAAGTCACCTCCTGTCCATGTCATGCGAGTAGGTAATAAGTGATATATCCCCACTTCCCATGTCAAGCAAGTGCAACATAAGACAGCCTGTATCTCGTCTATATCATGCGGATGTGTTGTAGGTGATATAAAGTTACGTGTATGTCACACAGATGTGTTATGGAAAGAGAGAATATTCCCGTTACTGTCACGCGCATATATGCATATCGAGATAGACTGTTACGGGTTCTATTGCGTCCTCCCCCCTCTGTGTATCTTCTAGTGAGACATACTCAGTGTATTGTAACTGTTATATGTGTATCGTGAATTATTCTCTGTAAATGTGTACTATATTTCTCTGTAGCGGTTACTGTACTGTATTGATTAGGTTTGGTCACGGACCATGGTGTACATCAATTGTACCAATCTGTGTATTCTGTTCTGCATTTAATATACGTATGCCATTGTTCAGTTGGTGTTTGGGTTTCCCATCCTTGTCTGCATACTCTAGCCTGGTCGAGAACAAAGAACCCAAGGCCCGCACTGTACCTGAACCTGAGGAGTCGGGGTCAGGCTACGCTGCATAACAACAATGACAAAGTTGGAGACAATTGTCACCAGACACTACACATAATTTGTGACGGGTCCGTAGATGGCACCAATTCTGGGTGGGGGCTATTCATTGGGGAGTATGAATCCCCCACACAGTACGTAGACACTGTAACTTCAAAGACTCCCTGACTGTCTTTCTTCCACAAGGGCAGGGGGCACGGTGGCTAAGAGATAAAGCATCGAGCTAATGGCCAGAGAGTCGCAAGTTCGAGCCACGCTGGGACTGCAGTGCTGGGAGGGGTAGCGCCCTCCTGTTACCTAGGGGGGCTATTACAGGTCTACCACGGGAATTCTTTCATTCCCTTTTCCACAAGGGTAGAACTATGTGGCATCTACAGTAGGCTTGTTCATATCTATGGACCCACCTCGCAAGTCCCATTTCCACTTGTTATGCTAGGTGCTTTTAGGTAGACATCCCGTCCTAATAACACCTAAGGTTTAGCTGGGTTCCTTTTCTAGACCGGGGCTAAGATACAATGTGAGAGGAACAGGGCATAAAAACTCTGGACAACTACCTTACACGTATATTACCAAATTCTCTAATACTGGACAGACAGACAGTCTCACAGGACTCTATACAAAAGTCAAGACTCGGACTGGCAGATAGATTTCGGGTATCATGCAGGATACCAGCAGTCTCGAGAATGGAAAACAGACACTGTACTTAAGTGGAGATGAAAATACACTTTGTTCTCGGGCTGCATATACTTCACAGTTTTTGTGTTCATGTCCCGTGTTACACGAAGTGGAGTTATGATGGTTAGGCACCGTTACTAGCGTCTGTGTCCCGTTTCACACTCAGTGAAGTTAGGCACTGTCACTAGCGCTCTAAACACTGGCTGTCAGTTCTTTGTTTCACTCCATGGGCACTTGAATCACAGTCACGGTAAGTGTATGGGGCAAGGGAGTGGGCCAACTGAGGGGGAAGGGAGGCCAGCAACTCACAGGTGTCGGCCCGGCGTCAGTAGAATCACTTCAGGTGTCCTTTCGTCTAGGGGCCACGGGACTACGCATAGGAGCGTCGTCCTCCGTTGTGGGCTGTGGTCATGCGTGGTGAAAGGCCCCGTTCTGGCGGGCTGCGCACCGGGGTTTGGCCCTCAGGACTGAGGCCGAACAACCTCTGCAGGCGCTACAGTAGGCGCTCGGTGCGGGAAGGGCTCCACTCCTCCTCGGGACTGGAGAGGTCGCGCCCTGGGGTACTAGGGGCGTTGTTGAGAGCCCATCTACTATGGTCTTGCTCCTGTTGCTTCGCCGTCAGGGTAGGGCTGTGGCGTTGCCTATGGCAGGAGTCCAACAGGCGTTGGTCTCCCTCTGGTGCCAGCTGGATGGAATGCAACCCTGGGGATAACACAGGGCCTCTCCACCAGTTCTCTATAAGGAGGTTCTTCTGAGGGCTGCCTCAGTCTGCGGAGATGGAGGTGGGACCTACTCTGCCGCTGATGGGGCAGCTCAAACAGGGGTCGCTCTTGGGTTGTGAAGCCACAGAGGGCGAGGGACTTTTATGGCGTTCCTTACTGGCACAGTTACCGGTCGTTGTCGAGGTCCCTTGGGCAATGGAAGAAGGGCAGCTACAGGCCGTCCCTTTCCTGTTGCTGCAGCAACCAGCCATCACTGGGGCCCGACTTCCTGACAGGACAGCAGATGAAGTGCGGCTGCCAGCCGTCACCAAAATCCCATATGAGGGGCAACGTGTAGGCAAGGGGCGGCTACAGACCATCCCCTGTCTACTGGTGCAGCTGCCAGCTGTCACCAGTGTCGTGCCCCTTGAGGCAACTGTAGAAGGAGGGCGTATGTTTCTCTCCCCACGTGCGGCTGCCGGCTGTCACGGGTTCTGCAGGAGGAGGTGGGCAACACTATGAGCAGCCACAGGCTGTCTCTTTATGTGCACGGCTACCAGCCGTCGCTTGTATGTGCGGCTACCGGCTGTCACTGTTGCACGGCTGTAGGCCGTTGCTTGCTCACGGCTACAAGCCGTTGCTTTAAATGAGCGGCTACAGGTAGACCATATCTTTAGTTGTGCGGCTACCGGCTGTCACTGGGGTGCTGCCTGGAGTTAAGTTGGTAGCTCCATCCCGATCCTGGCGAGGGCTGGCACAGTTGGAGGGTAATGCACGCGGACTGAGATGTTCACACCACGTGCACTCTGTGGAATAGGGGCGCGCGGCCATAAGGGACGTATGCCCATATCGCACGGACGTCGCGCGCGCCGTACCTACTCTTCCGTTGTCGTCTCCTGGGGGTGTTGTGATGCCCTCAGTTGCCACGGCTGCTATTTCACCCCTGACTGACCATTCTTGTAGATAACTCTTCCTCTGTTGTAACAAGGGTGTGTACAGGATTAATCGTAACATAAAATTATTGAAGTGCCATCTCGAGTTTATCTCCCTTGTACTCTTAAGATGAATCTTGCTTTGTGTGTTCCTCCCTATTTAGAACCTCACCAGACCAGGATTGCCCTGGCATAATAATTATTGGGAATTATATAAATGCTAATGTTTCGTATGTAGCCTAAATTTGAACGATGAAAACCTTATCGTACATCGCCTGATTCGCGTTTCAATATATTTATATTTGTTCGTTAATTCCGACCATTTGATGCCACATTTTATATTTATTATAAAAACAATAATCCACCATATCTCTTATAACTCATATAACTAGAAACTAGTATACTTGCTTAATAAACTGATACGTAAATAGGTGACGGGGAATCGTACAGACGGCGAACTGTCTTGTTTTGTTGTGACGGCAGTCCCGCAACGGCTGACCACACTCACAGTATAATAGATATCCTACTGAACACAGCATAATAGCAGCTTACTCAGTGGATATCTGTGAAAAAAAGGGAGAGATTAAGTGATTGAAAAGATAAATCGTGCTACAGTATCAGTTAGACTGATAAGCGTTATTGCTTAACTCAGGGTTTTCTTTCATATTTACATTATACTGAATTTTAGTGTGCTGTCACAAAAACCAAAGCACAGTACTTATCTGCTAATACATATTTTTACCGCCTTAAGCTTTGCAAGTCGGTAAAACAGAATGGCTGTGTAAAGAAACTTTCTGCTAGCAATGACAAATATTAACAAAATAACGAAATACATTAACAAAATAACGAAAAGGTACATACTGAGCCAAACCTGACATTTCAGACACCCTAGTTTAGTAGACTTTATTCGATGTTAACCTTAGCTTTACCCAATATTGCATCATTGGAGTATGAGACGGTTGAAATTATGAATACATTATAGCTGTTTTCCCACATACATACTAAATTCCTCCCAGAGGAAAGAAACAAGATGAGGCTGCAATATAATGTTTGTAGAACCAGTTGATCATTGTCATGGTAACAAAGTCATCATTTCAGCTCTATTGCTGCTCCACGGGTAACTCCCATTTTTTTTTTTTTTTTTCTGTTACCAGTTTCTGGCAAAACCCTTCAAAAATCCCAGCAGTATCAACAATCATGGCCATTAATCTAGCAGGATTCCAGCAGATATTAACCATTACCGCCAAGACACATGTTCGCTGTCTTTCATCAAGTACTGTCCTATTAGGTAAAAATAATTTTCAATTTCAAGTCGGTTATGTAATATCTGTTTTCAAAGGTTTGATGGATGTGTAGTGTGTCCTTGAATATATGGCCTGAGGGGACTAGGTTTGCAGTTGAAGAGCTGAGAGGAAAGATGGGACTTGAAAGTACTGGTGTTGTGATGAGGAAGAGTAGACTGAGATGGTTTGGGCATTTTGAGAAGATGGATGATGAGAATTGGGTGTGGAAAGTGAGAAATGTGAATGGTAGCGGTAGGGATGTGAGAGGCAGATTAATCTATCTATCTATTGCCAGACGCCATAATCCCGTAAGGGGTGGCCATTTGACTTTGAGGTAGTTGTTTTACGGGGAGGGGAGAAATGGATAATATTTACAAAACCATAACTCCAGATTCTTAAGAAATAATGCAAATCAATTTGTTGTGCAGTTCTAAGTCTGTTTTTTTCTGACACCTCTTCTGCAATTTAAAAATCAGCAAGATATTATGGAGTCTCTAATATGGGCCTGTGCTGGCAGTTTGCTTATGTATAATCCATTACAAGCAATGCATGTTTGTTTCTTGATGGTGCATTATGGGAGAGATGAGTTCTGGACAAATGTGGAAGCGTGCATGGAAAAGTTTGAAAGGAATGAGAGAGGGTTTTTGATTGGAGATATGAATGGAAAAGCAGGGAATGAGAAGGTGGACAGAGTAGTTGATGAGTGGGGAGTGCCTGCAGAGCTGGATGAGAATGGCAGGGCTTTAGTGGACATTTGTGCCGGGAGGGGGTTGGTGATAGCTAATACCCTCTTCAGGCACAAAATGATCCACAGGTATGCGTGGTGAGTGATGAGAAGGGTGGGTGGTGAACTGAATGAACGGAAGGCAATGATTGATTATGTGTGTGTGGATGAAAGGATGAGGTGTGTAATGGATGCAAGAGTACCGTATCAGCTATACAGTAGAGGTTGAGGGAGTGGACTTTCGGACCACCACTTGGTGATGGTCAGAATTAAAGTCCAAATAAAATGAGAAATAGATGTAACTGACTAGGGAATGGCTGGGAGGAGGAGGAATGTGAGAAGCGAGGAAGAAATCAGTAGGATGGAAGTTGTGGAAGCAAGGAAGAATGTCAAAATGGGGAAAGCCCCGGGAATTGATGGAGTGTTTGGTGAAATGCTGAAGTATGGGGGGAGAGAGAGTAGTAGAATGAATGTGGAAGATGTGCAGATTGGCCTGGGAGGAAGGTAGAGTCCCAGAGGATTGGAAGTCAGGTATAATTATTCCCCTGTACAAAGGAAAAGGGGAAAAAGAAGTGTGTGGTAATCATAGGGGCATTTGTCTTCTTAGTGTAGGCTAATAGGAAAAGTATATGGAAGGATACTTATTGACAGAGTTAGGGAAATAACAGAGGAATTAGTTGGAGAAGAACAGAGAGGTTTTAGAAAAGGAAGAGGCCACTAGATCTGATATTCATGAACAGGGAGGTTTTAGGAAGGGAAGAGGCCACTAGATCTGATATTCATTCTTAGATCTTTAGTGGAAAAGTTTCTAGAGAAGGGAAAGAAGTTGTATGCGGCCTTCATGGATTTGGAGAAAGCATATGACCGAGTGGATAGACAAGGATTGTGGAAAGTATTAAGAATATACGGAGTAGATGGGAAATTGTTGAAGGCCATGAAGAGTATGTCTGAGGGTGCTAAGGCTGCAGTGCATGTGGATAGTGAACTGAGTGAATTCTTCTATTTGAAGGTTGGATTGAAAGAAGGATATGTCGTGTCTCCATGGTTGTTCAATCTGTATATGGATGGGGTTATAAATGAGATACTAGGTAGGGCAGTGGATGTTGGAGTGGCCCTAGTGAGAGAGGGCAGTGTTTGGAAACTCCCTGTACTGTTGTTTGCAGATGATGCTGTGTTGTTAAGTGAAGATGAAGGGAAGCTGCAAGGCTTGGTGGATGAGTTTGGGAGAGTGTGTAAGAAATGGAACCTAAAGTTGAATGTAGGGAAGAGTAAAGTTATGGTCTTTGAGGCAGGGTTGTTATGATTTAAATCATGTGATTTAAACTGATTTAAGTCAGATTTAAAAAAAAAAAAAAAAAAAAAATGAAGTCAAAATTGATTTTTTATATAGGCCTAAATACAGTAAAAATGAAGAAGACAAAGAATGTGATGGATGTGTATTGTACACATGCATCAAGTCTGCTTGGCCTGTACTCTGCCTGTACTGATCTTCATCAGGACAGGCAGCAGTGATTGCCTTTTTTTACAAGGCAAATATTAAAGAACAGAGGAAAGAAGGCACTTTGATAATAACAATAAATGCTCCGGTTAGGAAAGCCTTTAATGCATGAGGTCTTTTCAAGTTGTAACAACTTTTGGGTAATAAATGTATATCAATATGATTTCATTTAACATTGATAAAGGCATAGTACAAAAAAAAATCTTCATGAAAGTGAACAAAAATAGTTTTAATTTTAAAAAATCCAATTAAGTAAAACAATTTAAAAATACAAATTGACTTAAATAAAATACTATCTATTTATCTATATACCTAGGCTGCTTCCCCCACGGAAAGGGAGGTGGCCGAGACAGGACGACACACTCCCCATTTACTCATCCATTCAAACACATTCATTCGCATCTTAGCCCCAAAGGGGAGAACGGACAGATCTTCACCGCACCACACCGCACAAAGGTCAACTGCGCAATGCAATCAGTGACATCCGCAGCAGGGCCCGACAGCAGAGCTGGTTTACCCCTGCCACATCATAACAGACCCATCCCCTTACCCGCACCTGACCTGACCAGCTGATCAGACCAAATGCGGGAGAATGTCCCCTCAGGGCTGCATCATCATTTATTCATTCACAATTTCTCTCCATTTATTTCTGTCACGTACAGCCACTCTTCCTTGTTCAACAGACATCCCTCTCGCATCCAGCGCTCTCATCACACTGTCCATCCATCCTATTCATGGTCTTCCTCTCAGCCTTACACCTCTCACATCAGATCTAGTTATCTTTTTCACCAATCGCTCATTATCCATTCTCTCCATATGCCCAAACCATCGCAACACCCTCTGCTCAACTCTACCAGCCATCTCCCGAACAACTCCAGTTCTCCTTCGCACTTCATCATTTCGCACTTGATCCATACGAGTTAGTCCACACATACTCCTCAGACACCTCATCTCCATTACATTCAAACTTTTCCTCTCTGCTACACCCATATTCGAAGTTTCAGCCCCATATAACGCAGTCGGTACCACAACACCCTAATACAGCCTTCTTTTTACATCCATTCTAAGCAAACGACATCTAAACACTTTTTTCATTCCTCCCAGCACCTTTCCTACTTCATTTATTCTAAACTTCACTTCTGCATCTGTTCTTCCATCCACAGCAACATGTGATCCTAGATATTTAAAACACTCTACCTCCTCAAGCAACTCACCATTCAAAACTATATTCATCCCCCTACCATCTACCAACCTCGTACACTTCATCACTTTACTCTTATTCTCATTTACTTTCAATTTCCACCTAAATAACTCCATACCGGAAATCCATAGCACCTATTTAAACCTGTTTAAGACCCTATTCACACCAATAATGGACATAATGCATGAAATAAATGAAAAGGAACCAAAGAATGAGGAATTAGAAGTGACTGTACCTCAGCCAGGGTACTTCCAGCACATTTGTGGCCTGCTTTTCTAAGGTTTTGGCAGTGGTGAAAATGCTCTTGAAGCACGTACAGTAATCCAGTGTTGTGCTGCGCCTAGTTCTTTGCACTGTGAGTTATAATTGTTTAACACTGCACATTGTTCTTAAAGTGCACCATGCCAGTTTCAACTGCCAGTTTCAACCAACAATTTGCACTCCACAGTTAATCCTTTGCACTCTAAATTCTAATTTCTTAACGCTGCACAACACTGTAAATTCCCGTGTGTTCTAGTGGCGAGGTATTGCAGTTTATTCACTGTTTATTCACAAAAAATGAGCACATGTTGCTTCCATTGCAACAGGTATCTACTCGCCATCAAAGTTAGGCAGTAACTGTTGGTTGGAGTGTTGGTGACGGGGAAACAGAGTTGCCAGATCACAACGGCCACATTACCAAACTCCTCAATTTTCATTACCAAATTCGTAAAGCTAGCATTTATTCTTAACTAATTATATATACAAGTGGAAATACATGTAATCACTCTTCTCATAATTAACAGCATGTTGATTATTTTCATGCTATGTTGGCTAGCAGTTTGATCAGAGAGAGCAAACAATCCACCATCTTCATCCTGTGTATCCTCATACATGTGAAAAATCCATTTGGTAATCCATTATTCTAATTCATTACCAAACAAATTTTTCATTACCAAATTGGCCCACATTTGGTAATGAAAAATACCAAATGGCAACCCTGACAGGAGAGGGGGGAGGGGGGAGGAAGGAAGGGGTGAAGGGGCCGTGGTGTAAACCAGCTGTTCAGTGCCGAAAGGCAATTTCAAATTGCGGGTGGGAAAAAGTTAGGATTTTGGGTGGATTTTTTTCTTATTTTGGCCATTTTGGGGTTCTGAAGGTCCAGGCCCGCAATGTCCAGTACCGGTAAGTGGGGTGTCCGGAAAGTGGGCATGTGGAAAGTAAGGGGATTACTGTATAGGCTATAACTATACAGTATATATACCGGTATATATATATATATATATATATATATATATATATATATATATATATATATCCATCTATCTATAGATATATATATATATATATATATATATATGCCATTTTTTTCCAACCCTGAGTGAGAGCATCCTCCACCGTACCAAGAAGTGCTACCCTGTGATGCACTGCCTTACTCCCACTTCCCATTCACATTTATTATTTTCAATTTTGTAAGTCTGTTTCTTTGAACAGTGATATATAATCCTGCCTAATGGATGCATTGCAGCAAGTGGGAGGAAAAAAGACCCAGCATGGGACTCTTTTGACAAAATTCTCAAAGGCACAAACAGGGTTGGAAAAAAAATCACAGATAAACAAAAAAAAATCTGATTTAAATATAAAAAATCTAATTTAAATAAAAAAATTGATTTTTACATTTAAAAAAACATCAGTGATTTTTTCCAACCCTGCTTCGAGAGAAATGAAGTCAGTGAATGTACAGGGAGGCTGGATGAGGAGGAAATGGAAAATGTGAGTACGTTTAAGTACCTGGGTAGTGTGATGAGTAAGGATGGAAGTTTAGAGGGTGAAGTACTTGAAAGGGTACAACAAGGAAGAAAGGTTGCTGGTTCCTTGAAGGCAGTGATAAAAAACAGGGAAGTGAGCATGAAGTGAAAAAGTTATTACATGACAGTATTGTGATACCAACTCTGACGTATGGAAGTGAAGCTTGGACATTGTTGGAGGGACACAAGTCAAGAGAAAGAGCAGTGGATATGAGTTATTTGAGAGGAGCCTGTGGAGTCACATGGAGAGACAGACTGACAAATGAGGATGTGAAGGAGCGTTGTGGTATGGATGTCGATATGATAAGAAGCATTAGGAGAAACACTCTGAGGTGGTTTGGCCATGTAGAGAGGATGGAGAGTGAGAGACTGACGAGGAGGGTGTATGTGAGTGAGGTGGAGGGGGAGAGAGGGAGGGGAAGGCCAAAGATGAGATGGAGGGATGGAGTGGAGAGGTATATGTGAGAGGGGTGTAAGAATTGGGAGCAGGGCAGTGAAATGACGGGGGAGAGGGTGACATGGAGGTGATTTATTTGTGGCCACCCCATATAAGGGATTAAGGCATCTGGCAATAAACAGATAGATAGATAGATGTACCAGTATGTCTGTCTTCAGTCCACTGCAAGATGGCATAGCCAACATTTGTCTTCAGCACTGCTGGGGATTCTAAGCAAAAACTGTTTTTTAAATGGCCTTCAACTACTTACAAAAGGAAGTAAAAATTTAAAGACTTGTAACAGCACTCAGATAATATATATTCAGAGAATCATATGAAGGGCATTGGTTAAGAAAATACTAAAGAAAACTACAAAATAAAGTGGTCCCATGTCTCCAGGAAGATTACCAAATACAGCATTGTATTTTAATTCATGGATACATTAAAAAAAATAAATAAATAAATTCTATTCTATCTGATGATCTATAACCAGATGCCTCAATCCCGTAAGGGGTGGCCACAAACATATCACTACCATGTTGTTCTGTCCCCTGCCATTTCACTGCCTTGCCCCCAGCTCACACACCCCTCTCTCATATACCTCTCCACTCCATAATCTTCATCTCATCCTCAGTCTCCTCTCCCTCATCCTCCCTCCACCTCACCCACATACGCTCCTAGTTAGTCTCTCACTCTCCATCCTCTCCACATGACCAAACCACCTCAGCATATTTTTCTTAACCCCTAAAACGCGGATCATCGCATTTGCGACGGTCGGCCCAAAGGGCAGAACGGCGGATCGTCGCGTTTGCGATTTGAGTTAATTTTGAATAACCGCGGGCAAGCAGGCTCCAGCTGGTATTGTCTATCAGTCCCGCCACCCGTGAGCTACGTTTAGCACACTTGACCTTTGTACTACTGACCTCGGTTGTTGCCAAGTATCATTTTTTTTTACCCACCCACGCACCGATGCACGGCCCTCCCTCGTCGTGCGATATGGCAACGCGCGGATGGCTCATACGTGTCAATCTGCGCCGTCATCTCGCAAGCACTTTCTGCTACTGGGAAACGCTTGTTTCCCCAGTTGTCACACTGTGATTTTTTCACGCGGTTTGCCCCAGAATAGCGTCAGTCCACGCGAATCTTCCACGGTGACACCATGTCCAACTCGAGCTCTTCCGAGTCTGTGCCTTCTAGCCCTCCGAAAAAGGGTTTTGTTACCTCAACCCCCTTCAAAACCTTATCAGGAACTACTAAGGGCCTAAGTGACTCTGCAATAGCCAGTGAACTGTTGAAAGCCTCGATGGACTATGGCAGTGACGTCGGTGTGTGGTCCAGCCTGGCAGAGTCTGACACACAATCAAGTGCAGAGTCCGGGCCAGAAGTGATTGTTTTTGTGCCTGAAGAGAGTGTGTCAGTGCCTAGCACCTCAGCAGGGAAGGCTCCTGTGAGAAGGGGCCTTGAGTATGGGAAGGGGGCAAAAAGAAAAAGGAGTGGTGACCCCAGCTCACCGCCATTGTCCCCTACGCCACGTCACGCCACCGCCAGCCCGCCACGTACTCCCAGCCCCATTCTCTCGTCCTCCTCCTCTGCTGCCCTGTCTCCTGAGTCGTCTGAGTCGCCTTCACCACCTCGAAAGGGAAGTAGACGTGCTACTTTACGTTCTAGAGGTTTTCGTAGGCCAAGTGTTCGTGTTGGTAGAGCTAGAACTTTGTCCCCTAGTGTAAGGCTAGCTCGTAAGGAAACTCGCACTAGGCAACTCGGCAGTCACGCCACCGCGAGTGACCTTGAACCCAGTGATAATGTCCCCACCACCACCACCACCACAACACCAACACAACCTGGGATAGCCTCTGCCTCACGTACTGTCTCACCGCCTGCCTCACCCACTCCCACACGACCTGCCTCACCCCCCGCCGCCCCCAGCACCTCCCAGCCTAGGCAGGGAACGCTGGATGCCTTCGTTTGGTCAGAGGGATCAGATTTTGTGCCGGAGGATCTGCCCTTTGATGACAGTGGGTGTGGAGTTCAGGCTGACTTCCCTGTCGACGAGGATGGTGAATGCTTGGACTACCTGTTGGCCTTCCTTGACGACGAGGTTATGGAGCACATCTGTACCGAGACAAACAGGTACGAGGGGCAATGTGCTACAGTTCGCGAAGGAGAAGGTGAGGCGGCCACGCCATCCACGTCGTGGATGGCAGCATGGGTGCCTCTTACGATTAGGGAACTTTTTGTATTTATTGGACTGATGTTGCTAATGCCCCACAACTGGAAACACAAGCTAAAAGAATACTGGACTTCCGACGAGCTGTGCCCAACACCAATTTTCAATAAATACATGAGCCGCGATCGTTTTAGGCAGCTAATGACTTACCTTCACTTCGCGAACAATGATGAGCCTTCCCAAACTGACCCATTATGGAAAGTGAGGGGAATCCTGAACATGATCAAGGATAAGTTTACGAGGTTCCTGCGCCCTTTCAAGAAAGTGGTGATTGACGAGTCCTTGGTTTTGTTCAGGGGCCGTCTTTGGTTTGTGCAGTACATTCCAAGCAAACGGCATCGCTTTGGAATAAAGTTTTTCGTGCTGTGCGACTGCAAGACGGGGTTCATCCTAGACTTCGTCATTTACACCGCCAGCAATGTCGATTTGGATAAGACTGACCCCCTTGGATTCTCTGGTTCTGTGGTGAAAGTGCTTTTGGAAAAGTACTCTGGCGAGAATCATGTCCTGTATACGGACAATTACTATACCGCTCCTAAACTCGCCAAGTACCTTTCTGAACACGGCGTCGGCTCCTGTGGCACTGTCAGAAGCAAAAGGGCACATTACCCTGCCTTCCCCGAGGCTGAAAAGTCAAAGCGGGGAGACGTGCACCTGAAGAAATCTGACAAGATGCTTGCGATCAGGTGGCATGATAAGAGAGTCGTGAACATGCTCACCACAGTACACAAGGGGGAAATGCTGGCAACAGGGAAGGTCGACAGAAGGACTGGCGAGCCTGTGATGAAGCCTGATGCTGTCATTGACTACAACGTCAATATGCGGCTGGTGGACAAGTCTGATATGATGATTGGAGAGATTGACTGCCTGAGGAAAAATCGTCGTTGGTACAGGAAGGTGTTCTTGCACTTGACTGATATGTGCATGTTGAACGCCTTCATCCTGTATAAAATCAAGAACAGGAAGCCAGCCAACTACTCTCTCAGACGATTTTCCAAGACTTGTGTCTACCAGCTGCTTCAGCGTTACCGCCAGGTTCTTTCAACAGGTCCCAAACGCCACCCTCACACACCTCCAGACCGCCTACAGTGTATGGCCTACCTTCAGCGACACCGCCTGGAGCCACTGCCAGCCACTGCAAAGAGGGAGAAAGCACTGAGGAGGTGTCATGTGTGCAGCCACACTACCAGGCAGGACAGAACCTTTAGGTGCACCTGCTTGCGGTGCAAAGAGTGCAAAGTTCCCCTCTGTGCTTACCCGTGTTTCTTTGACTACCACAGCCTAAGTAGATTTTGAAAATAAGGGTAAGATTCTTTGAAATAATACTGAGAGTGACAGTGATAATAGTGTTTAGTTTTCTTTTATGTGCTGACAGTGACAGCCTGATGAGTGTAAATTAGTGTATGTACTTGTAAAAGCACTGACAGTGACAGTGTTTTTTGGTGTAAATAATTGTACATATTAATAATATAAGTACTGCGAGTGACAGTCACTCCAGTGTAAGAAGATGAAAGCATATGTTCCTATTCTATGTTCTGACAGTGACAATTTGTTGTGTAGAAAATATTATTTTTATAACACTGGACAGTGACACTGATGAATAAGGCAAAAAAAGGACAGCTACAGTGAAAGTGAGCGATAGAAATGAAGTGCGAGTGGCCGACAGGAGCGAGAATAAAGTGCCTGCCGTAAGGCTAAATAAACTCGCGCCGCGGTGGTCTTCCTCAGTCCCGATCCACAATACTGGCAGTGACAGTGATTTTTATGGCCGTAATAGTGACAAGCGAACGTTTGCGAAGTCCTATGATGGAAAATAATGTAGTATACGTGTTTTTTGCCGTGAAAAGGCAAATGTGACAATAGTGACGGGAAGATCGCCACCGCGCTGCATGTCGGCCGTGCGCTCCGTTCATTTTAGCCTTATTTTCAGTGCTTATTTACAAATACGGATTCCAAACAACCTGTACGTTGTTGTATAAAGTGTACTGTGACAGATTGAGGCTGTGGTAGAAAGAAAACCGGGTTTCTGGAGGTGTGAAAGTGAAGACTTTGTTACCCAACTTTGCAAGTCTTCACAAGTCCTTTGGTAGTCCACGAAGGCTCAACATGTGTCTCAGGAGAAAGCTGAATGTATGTACTATATGCCATAAAAATTTTAATGCTCTAGGGTTAATCTATGATTTTTGGCAAATATTTTCGCACAGGTACTCAGACCCCGCTACAACCCCGCCACAGCGGGGGGATCGGCCGTACAGAGCCGCGTTTTAGGGGTTAATGCTTTCTGTCACATCCACATTCGCACCACAATGCCCCTTCACTTCCTTCTTTTAAAAATTCATCTCAATAAATTCACAGAAAATGGCAAATCAGTTTTTCAGGTAGCAGTGGAGGTTTGATGGAAAATTTATATTAACTTACTGTAATCTTAACAGAAAAACATTTAAAATGCAGTCTGTCACAGAGACTTAAGAATATTTATTACTGATTCCAGGACGGCGGAGTGTGGTTGGAGCAATGAAGGCAATGAAGCTGCAGGAGGAGCAGGAGGTGGAGGGAATGACTGCTGATGAAATGGATGCCATCATTGACTCAGACATGACCACACTCAAGGATAATGTTGCGCAGCTGGACCAGTCAGTCAATTGCATTAATAATCAGTAGCAATATTATACAGTGTGCCTCTTTTCAAACTTCAGGAAACATATCTCATATTCGTGATATATTCTTCTGCTTAGAGATGAACCTTCATCTGCATTTTCAGGATGACAGAAATCTTATTTACTTCATTGTGGTTTAACCCTGACAATTTTTATGCAGCTTAGGAGTTGCCTCTTGTCTTCGTAAAGGTTACACAGTAATAATTTTATTCTGTACAGTAGTATCATCATAAATTATTAATTAACCCCATCAGGCATGTTAATACTTTATACATCATATCCTCATGTTGCATTATAGAAAAGATTCACAGTACATTAAAAACAAGATTCACAGTTCTTGTGGTCTTTTAACTGTGAACTTTGAGTTAAATGAAGTTTTGTATGTTGTGAAAATTCTGTATCAGCTCTCAGTGTGTAAAACCAGAATTGTGTCTTACATTTGTAGGCTTCTAATCCTTCAGTACTCTAATACAGTTAGGCATGGAATTTTTTTCCTTACGGAATACACCGGAAAAGCATGCCCGTGTGTGAAGGGGTCGGTATGTTTTGTAAAGATAAAATATAAAAAGAAACAATAACAACCAAAACTCTTATTAATTAATTGCTTTTGCAACTTTACAGTGATGCTGCATGGTACCAGAATAACATACGCTTCAAGACAGTGAAGCAGAAGTACTTCCGAGAGTACAGAGAGAAAGAGGAAAACTTACTGACGTGGGCAATGAAGGAGCAGCTGTGTTATCTCCACAGTACTGACCCTTATGCCTGGACCCCTGAAGTGCTGGCCAAAGCATTCCCCATATCTCCAGCAGGTGTCCCGGTCAGTCTGTCACTAGGAAAACACCAGAAGGAATCACTGAGGATGACTTAAATGGAAAATTATTTATGACACATCATATGATTCTTGCATGAATGTCAGGAATAATTTTTTTTTTTGTTATAAGGCACATTAAGTACAGCTATCTACTGTACAGAGTACAGTGATACTCAGTCAATTATCCTCCTTTTTACTCTGTTTCCCATAAAAAAATAATAGGTGGTAAAGACATGAATCTTGATATTTGTAGGTAGTGATGATTATATTAAGGGTATGTGTATTCCTAGTCCCTACTACCCCTTCCCTTTTAGTTACCTCCTTCATACCCCCACTCCCAGGGGTACCAGAGGAACAGAGGGCAGGTATCTGCATTATTAATCAGAGAACATGCTAGAGAGTTATTGTTCTGAGGGCGCACAATGTCATAAATGGGAGGCATGATCAATTTAAGTAGTAACACAAAATAATCATAATCAACTTAAAGTAAGATGGCACACAGCAACTTATAGGTTGTGGTACAGTGCATCCCCCTAGTATGCGATATCTTAGTACACAAAACCCCTAGTGTGCGAGGACCTGTATTTAATATTTTCCTAACCAGAGTACGCGAGTCACACCCACACGACGCGAGGCGGCAGGAAAAAAACTGCCCCAAACCGGTGTTTTCTGGTGTGAACCATGAGAGTGACACCTTTCCTTCCTCCCCCCTCCCCCCTCCCCTGTCAGGGTTGCCATTTGGTATTTTTCATTACCAAATGTGGGCCAATTTGGTAATGGAAAATTTGTTTGGTAATGAATCAGAATAATGCATTACCAAACAGATTTTTCACATGTATGAGGATACACAGGATGGAGATGGTGGATTGTTTGCTTTCTCTGATTAATCTGCTAGCCTACATAGCGTGAAAATAATCAACATGCCGTTAATTATAAGGAGAGTGATTACATGTATTTCCACTTGTATATATAATTAGTGTAGTGAAGAATAAATGCTAGCTTTATGAATTTGGTAATGAAAATTGAGGAGTTTGGTAATGTGGCCGCTGCGATCTGGCAACTCTGCTTCCCCATCACCGACAGTTACTGCCTAACTTCGATGGCGAGTAAATGCTTATCGCAGTGGATGCTATCTATCTATGTATCTACCTATAGCCCAACGCCCTAATCCCGCAAAGGGTGACTGCAGACAAAACGCCTCCAAGTTGCTCTGTCACCCACCATTTGACTATCCTCCCTCATATACCTCTCTACTCCATCCCTCCACCTCATCCTTGGTCTACTCCTCCCTCTCCCTCCCTCCACCTCTCCTACATACACCCTCTTAGTCAGTCTTTCATTCTCCATTCTCTTCACATGTCCAAACCACCTCAGTGTATTTCTCCTAATCTTCTCAACCACATCCACCCCACAACGTTCCTTCACTTCTTCATTCATCAACCTGTCCCTCCACGTCACTCCACATGCTCCTCTCAAGTAACTCATTTCCACTGCTCTCACTCTTGACTTGTTCCCCTCTTGCAAGGTCCACGCCTCGCTTCCATACGTCAGGGTAGGGATCACAAAACTATCATGCAGTGACTTCGTAACTTCCATACTCACCTCCCTATTTCTCATCACTGCTTTCAGTGTACCAACAACCTTCCTTCCCTCCTGTACCCTTTCATGCACTTCATCCCCCAAAGTTCCATCCTTGCTCATCACACTACCCAAGTACTTGAATGCACTCACCTTCTCCATATCCTCACCATCCAACCTCACTGCACACTCTGTGACTTCATTCCTCTCAAACACCATAACTTTACTTTTGTTTACATTAACTTTCAGATTTCTCCTCCTACACACTGTCCCAAATTCATTCACCAAACCTTGCAACTCCCATTCATCTTCATTCAGCAATACTGTATCATCAGCAAACAGCAACACTGGAATCTTCCAAATCTCACCCTCATTCATTAGAGCCACCCCCCACATTCACTGTCCTACCTTGCACCTCCTTTACAACCCCATCCATGTATATATTAAACAGCCATGGAGACATCACACAACCCTATTTCAGTCCCACAGTGAGATCAAAGAACTCACTCAGCTCACCATCCACTCGCACCGTAGCCCTAGCTCCTTCGTACATACTCTTCACAGCACTCAACAATTTCCCCTCCACTCCATATATTCGTAATACCTTCCACATACCTTGCCTATCTATTCTGTCATAAGCTTTCTCCAAGTCCATGAAGGCAGCATACACTTTCCTTCCCTTCTCTAGATACATCTTTACTAAACATCTTAGAACAAATATCAGAACAAATATCTGATCTACACACCCTTTTCCCTTCCTAAATCCTCCTTGTTCTTCTCCAACTAGCTCCTCTGTCATATGCCTAACCCTATCAATGAGTATTCTACCATATATTTTACCAGTCACACTAAGAAGGCAAATACCCCTATGGTTACCACATGTACTTCTCTCTCCCCTTTTCCTTTGTATAAAGGAACAATTATACCTGATTTCCAGTCCTCTGGAACCCTTCCCTCTTCCCAAGCCAATCTACACAACTTCCATATCCACTCCACAACAATCTCACCCCCATACCTAAGCATTTCACCACACACTCCATCAATTCCTGGGGCCTTTCCCAACTCAATCTTCTTCATCGCTTCCACTACTTCCGCCCTACTGATCTCTTCCTCCCTCCTCTCATCTCTTCTTCTCCCAGCCGTTCCCCAACCACTTATACTCGCACTGCTTTCACTCTCTGCATTCAGCAAATCCTCAAAGTGCTCCTTCCATCTCTTCAATTTTTCTCTCTTCTCCACAAACAATCTATTATTCCTATCTTTCACTCCCATACTATTTCCCCTTTCACACTGCCTTACTTTCTTTACCTCCTTTCAAAACAATTTCTTACTCTCACTCCATGTCACACTCAGATTCCTCCCAAACTCTTCATCCACTGCCACATGTGCTTATTTTTGAATAAACTGCAATACCTCACCACTAGACCACACGGGAATTTACAGTGTTGTGCAGTGTCAAGAAATTAGAATT
Organism: Coenobita brevimanus; assembly: GCF_032717465.1. NCBI lineage: Eukaryota > Metazoa > Arthropoda > Malacostraca > Decapoda > Coenobitidae > Coenobita > Coenobita brevimanus. The sequence continues at coordinate 32,559,698 of NC_137024.1, forward strand.
TAGAGTTCAAAGGATTAACTGTGGAGTGCAAACTGGCAGTTGAAACTGGCATGGTGCAATTAATAGAATGTGCAGTGTTAAATAATTATAACTCACAGTGCAGAGAATTACTGTAAGTGCAGCATAACACTGGATTATTGTATGTGCTTCAAGAGCATTTTCACCACTGCCAAAGCCTTAGAGAAGGCGGCCAGAGACGTGCTGTAAGTACCCTGACTGAGGTATAGTCACTTCTAATTCCTCATTCTTTGGTTCCTTTTCATTTATTTCATGCTTTATGTCCATTATTGGTGTGAAGAGGGTCTTAAATAGGTTTAAATAGGTTCTATTCATGTCCGGTAGGGAGTTATTTAGGTGGCTTTCAAAGTTAGGCTGGGTTAAGGTCCATAAGTACAAGTCCAGGAGGCTGGGGCCCACTATCCGGATGGGACCACTTTCCGGACATGCCTTTGGCTCTATTATGTCAGATAGTAGAGGGATTACTGTATGTATTGTGGAAAAAAAGCATTTCAGCTTCAGGAACAACTACCTCTAACTAGCAGCATCTGAAGGTACGTCTGCTCAACTAATGGCGAAATATTTTTAAAGCAATTGACTGCTGGTCCTTCAGCTCAGGACTTTTATTTTTTTCACATGTGTATGTTATGGGATGGGTCAATAATATTAAAGTTCTTTTCCCAGATGCAGATTCTATCTATCTATTGCCAGACGCCTCAATCCCGTTTGGGGTGGCCACAAACAAATCGCCTCCAAGTCGCCCTGTCCCCCGCCATTTCACTGCCCTGCTCCCAACTCACACCCCCCTCTCTCATATACCTCTCCACCCCATCCCTCCATCTCATCCTCGGCCTCCCCCTCCCTCTTCCCCCCTCCACCTCACTCACATACACACTCTTCGTCAGTCTTTCACCCTCCATCCTCTCCACATGGCCAAACCACCTCAGTGTGTTCCTCATAACGCTTCCTATCACATCCACATCAACACCACAACGCTCCTTTATATCCGCATTCGTCAGCCTGTCTCTCCATGTGACTCCACAGGCTCCTCTTAAATAACTCATTTCCACTGCTCTCACTCTTGACTTGTGTCCTTCCAACAACGTCCAAGCTTCACTTCCGTACGTTAGAGTTGGTATCACAATACTGTCATGTAGTAACTTTTTCACTTCCATGCTCACTTCCCTGTTTCTTATCACTGCTTTCAAAGAACCAGCAGATTCAAATATACAATACAGTACCTACTTTCCTTAGTTTGGTGGTGTATATACTGATGTTCATGAAAGAGGGAGGGGGCATCTCGCAAAAATGGGGGAGCAAGTCTCTCGAGTCTCAACATAAGATTATGTAAAAGGTTGTGCATACCATTTTTAAGAGTAACTGATGAGAAAAGGGGGTGGGGGATGACAGGATCAACATGACATTGGCGTTCTTGTCCAGGGAAATTAGTGCCATCATAATGATGACATCTACAAATGTCACTAAAAAATTCCAGTAGACTCTCTGTGAATGTAGTTAAGTTTCTAAATTGAAAAACAAATAATAATAAATAGGGTCAGTAAAAATACGGAGATTTTCATTGTCTGACAGGAGACCGGAGACAATGCTGAATTAATTTCCGGAGACTGTTCTTTATATTAGCTTTTCTGTACTGGTTTTTCTGCTAGCTACACATTATAGGCAAATTTACATTGGTACAGTTCATAATTCATTTTATCCTTTGGGTTGCTTCTGCCTATGGGTGACTCTACACAGAGTGACAAGCCAAATGGTTTCCTGTACACCAGAAAACCATTTACTACATTGGGTGGTAACCATATAACCAAATTTTGGCGCCTGGTGGTTTAGTGGGTAATTACGGCACACTCCAGTTGGATTGAGCCAGTGAAAGTTTATATCCAAGGGTTGGTTGGGGTTTATTGCTCAAGTAACGCCACTCAGGGATGAGTGAGGCTGGTCACTTTCATCTTAAATGTTAGGACCAACTTACCTAGCCCCAGCTCCTATGCTTCTCATGGGGCAATGTAGGATTGGATGATGGATGGACGGATGGACGCTACATATAAAAAACATATACTGGAAGTAAACTTGCTGTCAGTGTTATTAGAGCCATGGTTTTTATTCTTTTTACCTTCAGTGTAATCATGCATTAGTGCTGCTGCAAAGGTCTGAGGCTGGTCCTTCTAAAACTACAAGTATGACCCAGTCTACAATACATACCATCCACCTTGAGGGAGACAACACTTCAAACACCCACACCCATGCTAGAAGCTATTACTGACAAAATTGTCACCTTTATTGCTGGAAGTCTGCAACCACTGTCACTTGTATAAGCAGGAAAATTTAAGGATTTAATAGGTACAATGGAGCCTCAATATGTTATCCCAAGTCATAGTGATTTGTCAACAACTTCACTTAAAGGGAAGTGTGAAGAGCTGCAACAAAGTGCTCTCTCTAATGAAACTTGTCTATCTGTCTATCTATTGCCAGATGCCACAATTCCATAAGGGGTGGCTGTTTGTCTTTGAGTTAGTGGTTTTATAAAGAGGGGCACTAACCCTCCGCCAACCCACTTAATGACACATAGGGAACACTTGTGGGTTGGTTATATGGTTACCACCCAGCATTGTAAATGGTTTCTGGCTTACAGGAAACCATTAGGCTTGTCACTCAGTGTGAAGCCACCTGAAAAGGAAAGAAGAGTAATACAAACTGACAAGAAAGATGGGAGAAATAGGAAGAGAGGAAAGCAGACACAGAAAAAGCATGACAAAGGTGAAGGAGGAAGTAGGCAGCACTACATCAAGTGAGTGGATGATGGTCGCCCAAACATTAATATTTTTGTAGATATTTGGAGTAATAGACAGATGCGTAGCTGTCTAGGAGTAACAGCCCACTTTATACTTGAGTGGAAGCTAAACTGAATAATGTTATCCTGTTGGGGATTTACGGGCCGTCACACTGCAGAGAATATCGTTGCTTACTTTGAGCATGTAGGTAATTTCTTTAAGATCACCAACAAAGTGTCTTATGTAATCACAGACAGTGCCTCAGAATCAGATAGGGAATCCGTTAAATGTACAAAACTCCTCAGATGATGTAATCAGTTTCCTTCATGAACATGACCCGTGTTTATCACACACTCTGCAGCTTGTTGTAAAGAATGGTATGAGGGAAGCTGGATCACTACATAACGCTGTATCAAAGGTGTCTGCTTTAGTAGTGAATGTCAGAAAATCATCTCATTCAGCAGATTTTCTGGAGGGAGAGGCCAGACTTCATACAGCAACACCAATACAATGGAATGCTGAAGTTAATATGATTAAATCCATACTAAAAGTTCCTGATGAGAAGTTGGATAGAGTAAAGGCTGCTGTATCTATGTCTGCTTTGGTCTGTGTTTACTGAATTGGCAACAGTCTTGGCATCTTTTGCTGAAGCAACAGATTTCACACAAGGTCAGAACATTGTCACATATGGTCATGTCATACTGTATGTCCTTGGTCTGAAATCGGAATTCAGTAACACACAGTCAAGGTATAACATTAATCTTATTATGACACTTAAACAGTCAATCCAAACGACTGACACCTTATGAACAGCATTCTGTCTTCTGTTTAGCTGCTGCCTAAGACTCCAGTGTCAAACTTAACTGATGCCTTAATAATCCAGGTACATAAGACTTTACGTGCAGGCTGTTAATGTAAGAACCTGAAGAACTGCTAAAAAGTACTACATATGACACAGTAAATTCACAAAAAGAAAAAGAGATTCACTCCTCCCCAGTCCCAGGTAAAAAAAGTTAACTAACAAGCTTTATGGCTACTGCTAGGTAATCAGTTCCATCCACTTCATCCTCTGCGTAAGCAGAACCAAAAAACTACTAAGAGAGTCCCTGAATTTCGAAAGGCAGCAGCAACCCACTGCAGTTCTGGAAAAAGTATGAGACATTACCCAACCTTATCAAGACTAATCAAGTGCTATCTAAGTGTTCCAGCCTCCTCTGCCTCAGTGGAGTGTATGTTTAGTATTGGAGGGAAGATATGTTGAAGTGAATGTTGTAGGATCAGTTATAAAAAAATTTGAGATGTTAATGTTCATTAAGAATAATAGACATATGTCAGGTGAGTAGTAGCATGATACTATTTGCACTCTGCTTTGTGGATGAAGAGCTAATTGCATTTGTGTATGCTACATACAAAAGTAATACTTTATTTTATCAAAATACCATTTTTCTGTTGTTTCATGCATTACATAAATTTGTAAAAAATCTCTTTTTCAGTTGTCTTTCCTTACAACTTCTTGGCCAGTTGGTCACATTACCAAGAAGCTTAAAATAGCTGCATATCACCATTTGCTTCACATAAAAGTGGCATTATTAAAAATATCTTTAAAACTCTGAAGAAGAAAAATGAGGCCTACAAGATGAGACTACTAGAAACTTGGCTTAATATGATATGTTGTGTTCCTAATGTAACTAGCCTGTTGGGAAATCTATCTATCTATCTATTGCCAGAGGCCTCAATCCCATTTGGGGTGGCTACAAACAAATCGCCTCCATGTCGTCCTGTCCCCCGCCAATTCATTGCCCTGCTCCCAACTCACACCCCCCTCTCTCATATACCTCTCCACCCCATCCCTCCATCTCATCCTCGGCCTCCCCCTCCACCTCACTCACATACACTCTCTTTGTCAGTCTTTCACCCTCCGTCCTCTCCACATGGCCAAATCACCTCAGTGTGTTCCTCATAACGCTTCCTATCACATCCACATCCACACCACAACGCTCCTTTATATCCTCATTCGTCAGCCTGTCTCTCCATGTGACTCCATAGGCTCCTCTTAAATAACTCATTTCCACTGCTCTCACTCTTGACTTGTGTTCTTCCAACAACGTCCAAGCTTCACTTCCGTATGTTAGAGTTGGTATCACAATACTGTCATGTAGTAACTTTTTCACTTCCATGCTCACTTCCCTGTTTCTTATCACTGCTTTCAAGGAACCAGCAACCTTTCTTCCCTGCTGTACCCTTTCAAGCACTTCACCCTCCAAACCTCCATCCTTACTCATCACACTACCCAAGTACTTAAATGTACTCACATTTTCCAATTCCTCACCATCCAACCTCGCAGTACATTCACTGACTTCACCTCTCTCAGAGACCATCACTTTACTCTTCCCTACATTCCCCTTTAGATTCCGTTTCTTACACACTCTCCCAAACTCATCCACCAAGCATTCATGAATACTTTCATAAAGTATTTGTATTTGAATTCACAGTATTTCTTTGTACATATTCGTATTCCAGGAAATGTGAAGTATTCATATACAAATTCCAATCTGTTGCATTCACTCCATCTCTGCTGCAAACATCGAGAGGGAGCTACTGGCTGATGCCCTCGGTTGTCCATGCATATATCTGCAGCCAAGAGTTTACAGTGGAAAGTGATCATAAACCTCTTGAGGTGATTCTGCTGAAAATCTAACATCAGTACCTCCAAGACTTCAACGAATGTTCCTACAACTGCAGCATTAATGATGTAAAAATCAAATATAAGTACAGCAAGGTTGTGGTAGTAATAGTAGTAGTTGTTCCTTAGGCAGTCTGGCTGAACAGCCCCGAGTCCCTTAGGAAGGAGCGGTGGCGTCTTCGTCGTGGGTCTACCCCCTAAAGGCTGTTGAAGAGAAGTGGAGGACAGCATGGGGGTCAAACCACCGCAACCCCCCCCGACCCCTCATGGGGCTCGAGTACCTGGGAGTGGCAAGGATGTGGTTTTACCAGGTGGGTTATCTCGACTACCTTCAAGAGTGGACTCTCACATCAATCTAGACATACAATTTAGCTTTGTACAGTAGTGCCAAGAAATCAGTCAGCTCCACGAAGAAACCAGTTAACATTATGCATTATCAAAGCTTACAGACTACTGTACATAGTGACAGGATTGCCAGAGAAAGCGAGTTCTTTAGCTACAATTATCTGGCCATACTACTTATCCAGAGATGAACTGTCAGTTAAGAATGGTCTTAATTGTGAAAGGAGGATGTATTGAAATCTCAAAATCCGTAGAAAAGGTAATATTAGACAAAATTAATGAAATTCATCAGGGTACAATATTAAGATATGCAAATTAAGAGCCAGAGACTGTATTTTGGTTTGGCATTACCGGTAATAGAGATACAGAGAGCACTGTTAAAGGATGCACAGTATGTCAAACATATCAGAAATCACAAGGTATGGAAACATTACTGCAACACGAAATACCTTCTAGACCATAGTAGGAACAGATTTGTTACACTGGAATTCATATGATTATCTCATCACAAGTGACTTCTATTCAAAGTTTCCATTAATCAGAAAAATGCCAATATCATCCATAAGCCAAGCAGTTGTGAGTGCTACAAAGCAGAAACAGTAGACCCCCACTTTACTGTACCCTGTTAGACCAGATATCTATTTAACAAACACTGAGGGCCTGGACAAACCACTGTACATATCGGATACCATCCAGTAGATGGAAAAAACCAAGTGTTCTTACCAAACACTTTTTTGCACTTAACAAATGTTACCTATTACATGAGATATATGACACAGGCCTACAGGATCGCTCTCCCTGTGCAGGGTGACTCAGAACAGTTACCAATGCTGGCAGTGGCTTTTTCCCACCTGATTGGGTTAGTCATATAGAAGTGCAATGACAAGTGTGTGAAATTATGGGCCAAATTAGTGTAAAATGGGTATAGTTTTCATTTGTTGTACTACAACATGCTATTTACTCATTTATTTTCCATTCTGATCTTGAAATCCCACTTCAGAGGGGGACCATGGGACTAACCGAATTATCAGGTTTATCGAATCAGGCTTCCCCCCAATTGATCCAGTATAGAGAGGGTCTTCTGTATTCTCTGAAGAGGGCATACTGGAATAGGTAATCACTGATAGTAGTCATCAGTTTGATTCTGAATGTCTGAAAGTTTGCTTCATCATGGAGTTTTTGTCATGTTACAAGTTCCCCTCACTACCCTCAGTTGAATGGTTTTGTCAAGCGGATGATCCTGGCTGAAAATCACCCTCACCGAAGCAAGAGTTGGTGGCAATGACCTGGCTGTGATGTTGTTGTCACTTCAAATGACTCCAATTGACCTAAGTTACTAAGGTCATCTGAACTACTAAACAAAAGGAAGATGTGAGGCAATCTTCCTGTGTGTATTGTTGGTCAGCGCATGAGAAGGGACGAGTTCTACCAGCAAGTGCTTCAGCAACATAGAACGCAGAAATACTACTACAATCGACATGCTAAAGACTTTCCACCACGAGTGCGAGGTTAACAAGCCAGAATTAGAGACCATAACACCAGACACTGGAATCCACCTACCATCAACAGCCCCTGTGACAAGCCCAGGTCATATGAGGTGGAAACACAACTGCCTCCACACTAAGGCATAACCGGAATCACATTCATGAACAAGATGGTTTTGAGCACAACAGTCGAAAGCAGGAATCGTCTGTTAGTTCATTCGTTTGTGTCATTTATAAAGGCTCCAACATTCTTGCATGTGTCGGGCTTGGTCACCTAATGGCAGCTGTCCATGCTGCTTGACCTCTGGCAGCCTCCTTATTCAGTCTCCTATCCCTGAGGTCACACTCTATAACTTCATCCCAGATCTTTTTTTCGGTCTCTTTCTTGAGCCCTACCCCATGATGTTTACAGTTCTCACCCTCTACATCCAACTGACTCCCCTCACCCTCTCAACATGCCCAATCCATCTCAATCTACCCCACTTGAGCATAACACCAATACATTCAGGTCCCATCCTTCCTGTCAGCTCTTCAATTGCAGTCCTAGCCTCCCCAGGTCTCGCATTTAAGGACGCACTACACATCCATCTAATAACTGTCATTTTTATATGTTTACACCTATGAATATCTTCCTTGACTGCCACATCTAACTACCATACAGCATTACACTCCTAACACATACTGCATACAAAGATCTCTTATCAGGAAGGAAGAGCCCTCACAGTGTTAGGAGAGACATCAGCTCCTTGAATTTCCTCCAACCACTCTTTAGCCACAGAGCTAGCTCCAGCCCCACCACCAGCACTTGTCCCCCAGATAACTCCTCCATACACTCATGAGACTCTCCAGTAAGATCCATCCATTTACATCTGACAATATTTACATGCTCTCCTTGACACACTGCATACACAAAATCAGCGGTATTTCACATCTGACCTATAATATCACTACATTTCATGCACACCCACTTAATTCACTGCACAAGATGGAGTTACTTCTCACTCCCTTGTGACAAGTGCACATGGCCACACTCTTGCTTTGACTCTACCACCATTAGCTTATTACAGTTTCCTAATTTTAAGTTCTGATTTTGAATTTTGGTAAGTTTATATTTTTTGGAAGGTGAAGCTAAAGGCAGGGCAGGTGTGTACAGTTACTTTTTATTACTATACATTTTCTTCCAGTAGTTTTAGACATTTGTTTTGTTATTTCTATTATTTGGCAAGTATTTTTGGTCATTAAAAAAATAATAATAATTTCCTGACGATCCGGCGCCTTGTCTAGGGGCATCATGTCTGTGTCCCCAAAACTCTTGGGTAATAACGGTGCCTGGCTGCCATCAGCTAGTACTCTCGTGGGGGAGGAGTTATACGTATAAAAAAGCTAAGAGATGGCAGAGGGACCATCCAGTTGAATGACAGATAAAATGAAAGGGTGACAGCATTTAATGTGAATGGCATGATCAAAAAAAAGAGATCTGGTTTAATTAAAGAACTGAGAGAGGTAAAATTGGATATATGTGGAGGGAGGCGGTAGGAGGTGATGACCATCATCCACTCACTTGATGTAGTGCTGCCTACTTCCTTAACCTTTATCAAGCTTTTTCTGTGTCAGCCCTCCTCTCTTCCTATATCCCCCATCTTCCCTGTCACGTTTTGTCACTCGTCTTTCCTTTTCTGGTGGCTTTACAATGAGTGATAAGCCAATTGGTTTTCTGCAAGCAAGGAACCATATAACCACCCCATACATGTTCCCTACGTGTCAGCAAGTAGGTTGGTGGAGGGTTAGTGCCCCTCCTTGTAAAACAACCAACTCAAAAACAAATGGCCAAGCCTTATGGGATTATGGCATCTGGCTATAAACAAACAGATAGATAGATAGAATGTCTATCTATCTAGCCATATGCCATAATCCTGTAAGGGGTGGCCCTTTGTCTCTTGAGTTAGTTTTACAAAGAGGGGCACTAACTCTCTGCCAGCTCACTTGCCGACTTGTAGGGAACATGTATAGGATGATCATATGATTACCACCCAGGGTTGCAAATGGTTTCCTGGCTTACAGGAAACCATTAAGCTTGTTAGTCAATGTAAAGCCACCTGAAAAGGAAAGATGAGTAATAAAAAGTGACAGGAAAGATGGGAGAAATAGGAAGGGAGGAGGGCAGACACAGGAAAAAGAATGATAACAATGAAGGAGGAAGTAGGCACCACTACATCAAGTGAGTGGATGACAGTCACCACCACCTACCATAGGACTGAGTGCAATGAATTTATTAGGTAGTGGCATGTGGTGTGGTAATGAAGAATCTTATATCTGGATTGGAGAAGGATGGGTGGTATGGCCTAGTTTGAAAAAAGAATATGTGTAGGATGAAAGAAAGGGTTGCTTTGTTTATATCCAAGAGTGAACAAAGAAGTGTGAAAGCATATAAGTGTGTTGATTCAAGTGTGGTGTCTGCAAGATAGGGCTAGATAGGTACACATTTATGTGTAAACTGCCTAGAAACAAAAACGGGCAAGATCGAAGAGAATAGAAAGTTTTGGGAGCAGCTGAATAGATGCTTAATATAAAAGACAGAAGAATACAAAAGTTGTTGCTTTGGGTGGTCGGAATGATTGTGTAGGGGATGTAGAAAACATTGTAGGAGGGTAGGGTGTGGAAGGATGGATTAGAAATGGAGAGCTTTTATTAGAAATGCAAGCAAAGATCAGTGATTTTAGCTAATACTTTTTTTTTAATACAAGTTGATTCAGAGGTATACTTGGCAGAAAAGGGAAGATGAAAAGGAACAGAAAGCGGTTATAGATTACGTAATGGTAGATAAAAGATTAAGAAGGAGAGTTATACATGCAAAGTAGTTATGAGAATTGTTAGCAGGTTCAAAGGGCAGAAGTAGAAATAATTGGAAGTATGAGAGAAATAAGGAACTAGTACTGGAAGAGAACTAGGTTAGAGAACCTGAATAAAAGGGAAGTTGTTGAAAGATTTAGGTTCAAGTTCACAATAACCTAAGACAATATCAGTATGAATCTAAATGAGGAGAAAGAAACATGGGAAATCTGGAAAGTTGTGAAGAAGGGTATGATAGAAGCAGCCGAGGCAGTATGTGGTAAGAAAATTGTGAAAAGAGGTAAGAAAAGGGTACTGCCTGGTTTAACAGTGATATAGGTGTAGGTCTGGGGGAGAAATAGGAGGCATGGAGGAAGATGCTTCAGATAAATGTACCTCGAGAAATAGTGAAGAAGAAGGAAGCAAGAATAGAAGAGACTGAAACACAGAGTAAAACAAATGAGACAAGAAACTTGTGGATGATGCATATGGAAGAAAGATAAATGATCAATACAAGAATGATAGAAAGAAATACTCTGAGACAGTGAAGAAAGCAAGAGGTTGGAAGGTGAAAGGGAGGGTTGGGAGGTAAACTTTGGTGTAAACTTTGGTGTAAGGGCGCTGGAAGATGAGGATGACGTAGTTAAGAGATGGAAAGTGTATTTTAGCTCTCTGGCAATGGTAGATAGAAAGAAGCAGTTTATACTTGTTAGGACATGGATAAGGAGGGGGCAGACTGGTGGAAGAGGAGCCATTTAGCAGAAGGAATGCAGTAGATGCTCGATTTAACAAACACCGATTTTGCAGAACCCTGAGATAACAGAATAATTTTTATCCATTATTTTTTTTGCCCAATTTCATGAAAAATTTCTGTTAAAATAAGTATAATTCTGTTCCAAAAACCACTTAATTACCGGAAGAAGTCCCGTAAATCATGCGCATCATCAAGCCCGTACTGGAAACATTCCCCCGACCAGCGGTGTGCAGTGTTGCCACACATCCCCACTAAGCATGCAGTCTTCACGTGATCCCACAACTGTAAACAACTGCTCCATGTGTGTGTGGCTTTGCCTTAGTGTTATGGCCTTATTTGTCTTTTTTTCAGTGAACCAAAGCTTTTAAGAACCATGCCTAAGGTTCAGGAAAAGAAGGAGACGCTGAGGCTTTCTCTTGGCCAGAACTGGAAATAACTGAGAAGATGGGGCACCATCCCTGATGCTCCCCAGCCTGTCACCGCTGTAGCACCTCGAATGCTGATGGAGGGTGACTCTGACAGTGACTAAACCACACCCAGTCTTGACACAGGTTTGGGAGGGGTCAGTATGGCTACTTGTTTTCAGCTATATTTCTGCAACAAGTGCAGAACCCCTAGTTTTGGAGATAAACCTTACTGTAGTTTACTATCCTTATTTAATACAGTACAGTATTTGGTACACTACTATCCTTACCTTATTCTTTGTGTGTGGATATTTTACTACTAAGTCAGTGTCACTGCTTGCATAACACGTGATCCCATAGTGCGAATCTCGTATAATACGGGAGGTGCCATTTTATGTCCTAAAAATGTCACGACATGGAAAAAAATATATATATATAATGTGGTCAGAGGAAGCTGCTCATTTTTAACAGCACCTGACTACGTGGTGATGATGGACACAACACGGCAGAAGGCCCCAATTTATGTTTCCAAGTCATACAATGCGACCAATGATAGACAGAATGCAGTGCGAGGCATAAAATATGGATGGAAATCACACAACGCGGCAAGTGATAGACAGGTCAGATTGCTTGAGCCTATGACATATTGCTGTCATGTGTCTGCTCGGGGTGTCGTCACGGTCCACTGAGCATTCCCACCCCAGTTGAGCCTACCCTCTCCTCGTGCTCTGGATGCACACGTGCTCTGTGTGATCTTTACTTTTTTTTTTTTTTTTTTTTTTGGCCCCCTGACCCGGCCTGACTATACGGTAGGAAGTGATGAGAGCGGGCCGAGCTGTGCCTGGTTGTGAAGAGGTGCAAGAACAAGATTTGGTGGAGGTAGTCGAGGATAATACCATGCCAGGGATGCCATGCAATGAATTAATGAGTTAGATCAGGAACATCGTGAGGCAGAGGACCAGGAAGATCAGGCAGAGGCACCAACCACTGCACCAATTACGTCAGTGGCTTATCAGTCACATCCTGGCTGGTGCAGAAGTGCTCAAGGAAGCCATCCTGGCATATGAAGTTGATGAGGTACACAAGGCTGAAACTCTGGACACTGTGTTGCATGCAATGCGAGCCTATGAAGACCTCTGGCGGGAGAAAATTCGCCAGCGCCACCAGACTCTCCTCACCTGCTACTTTCCGTGTCGAGAGATTCAAGAGTAACAACAACCAGAAGAAGATGCTATGTCTGATATTTCTCTTGACTGTGAGGGGTTTGCAGGAAGCAGAAGAGTGGCAACAGAGGGATCAGGACGTGCAGGACTCATCTTCTTCCTCAGAAGAAGACTCTATGGAACTGGCACGGCAGGACGACCAGGCTGGGGACCAGTAGAAGTCCTGCCGTGCCTCAGAACCCCACTCCACCTCCCCCAAGCAAGCCCACAACCTCTTCCATTCAAGGTGAGGAATCCTACGTGTTTGTGTGGAATGAAGTCTTTATTAGGTAGATAAATGTCATGGGGGAAAAAAAAAAAAAAAAAAAAAAAAAAAAAAATTGCCCCAAAAGGTGAACTTGGGGCTGGCTTAGGTACCATGAAACCCTGTAACATGTAAACATGTGGCCCTATAATGCGGAAATCTCATAAAGCGGTAGCTTCAGGGTACAACATCCCGCGGTATACAAGCAGTGACTATACTGTATATATCATTTAACTTGTACACAATAATGTATTTAAGTGGGGGGCTCTCATCTTAAATGTCAGGACCAACTTGCCCAGCCCCAGGCTCCTATGCTCCTCATGGGGCAACATAGGATTGGATGATGGATGGATATAAATTGTGGGTTCAGACTGCTGTGTGTAGCACTGAGAGTTAGCGTAGTTTGCTAAGTTTGGGCATGCACTGTCAGCAACTTGGCTTGACTGTTGGCTTCAAGGATTTAGCAGAAAAGAGTTTGAAATACAGGAAAATTTTCCTTTATATTAAGCCTTGCTTATGGAACTCAATTCAGCAGAAAATTAGAGATAACAGACTGGGGGTTAGCTGAATTAGTTCATTAAATCAAGCATCTACTGTACAGCAATTAATAAGCTGAAGTTGCATAAGGCACCAGGAGAGGATAGTATTAGTGGAGAAATGTTTACGTCGGTGGTGATGAGGCTGTCAGTTCCATGCACAAAGTGTGTAGACTGACATGGGAGACAGAAACTTCCAGAAGACTGGAGGAAAGTGATAATAGTTTCATTGCATAAAGAAAAAGGGAGTAAAGAAAAATGTAAAACTCACAGAGAGATTAGTTTATTAATTGAAAGGTGTACAGTAGGATGCTTATAGAGGGGTGTGTAGCATAACAGGATAACACAGGAAAGGAACAGGATGGATTTAGACAGGGTAGGGGATGTGCAAACCAAATATAGTATTTACAGTTATTTATTTTTTTTGTTTATTTATTTATTTTTTTTTGAGAAGTACATTGCAAAGAATAAGAGACTGTATGTTGCATTTATGGACTTGGAGAAGGCTTATGATAGGGTGGACTGGAATGAACTGTGGAGTGTGTTAGGTATATATGGTGTAGTAGGAAGTTTGTTGAGGGCAACAAAATCCTTTTATTAAGATGGTGCTGCATGTGTCAAGGTGGGGAAGAAACTTGGTGATTCTTGTAACATCAATGTAGATGTTAAGACGAGAATGTGTTATATCATCTTGGCAACCAAATTTTGGCTCCTGATGGTTTAGTGGGTAATAAAGGTGCTCCAATCGGATTGAGCCGGTGAAGGTTTATATCCAAGGGGTGGTTGGGGTTTATTGCTCACGCAATGCCACTCAGGGATGAGTGAGGCTGGTCACTGTCATCTTAAATGCCAGGACCAACTTTCCTAGCCCCAGGCTCCAATGCTCCTCATGGGGCAACATAGGATTAGATGATGGATGAATGGATGGATGTGGCTGTAGTAGCGAGAAAGATGAAAATGAGTATAGCAGTTATAGAAGCAAAACTGAAATTAAATGACAGTGAATGGAGATTCGTAATCTGTTCGTATGGTGATGATGCTGTTTTGATGGCAGAAAGTGAGAGTGACCTGCAAAAGGTAGTGAATTACATGGACAAAAATCTGTATAAGAGGAAAAAAATGAAAATGACAAAAAGTAAGATAACGGCATGTGAAGGGAAAAAATATGAGGCAAAAGATTTTAGCAGGCAGTACAGGGTAGAAAGAATAAAGTGAAATGTAGGGTACAGATGGGTGGTGAAATGCTTGTGGAGGTTGATAGCTTTAAGTATCTGGGAGCTGTACTGTGCACATATGGCAAAATGGAGGGTGAAGTTAAAGACATCGCTTTGGGGGAGAGGTGAGCTCGGTTGTATTTTGAAGGGTAGGAGAGTAGGTATGGAGGTTAAGAAAGCCCTGCATGAGTGCCTTACTGCCAACACTCTGGTATGGAAGTGAAACCTTGGCAATGAGTGACAAAAAGCTGCTCTAGTTGCAAGCTGTTGAAATGATCTTTCTTAAGATAACTGCAGGCGTGGGGAGGATTGAGAGTTTAAGAAAAGATATGATTTTTATGGACATTGTGGAATAGAAGAAATGGGTATAGGAGTTAGATGTGACACTGTTGAGCAGATAAACAGGAAGTCACTAAAATGGAGGAGATAAACAGGAAGACACTGAAATGGCATGGAGAATTACAAAGAATGTACACAGATCGGGTGCCAAAGGAAGCGTGTGAAAGTGATGTAAGGACAGTGTTGGTAGAGGTACACCATATGTGGTGTGGAAGAAGAGGGTGGAACAGTACACCGAAGAGTGGGAAGAGGAAGAAGAGTGTTTGAGAGAGTGACAAAGGTGTGTGGGATAAAGCAGCCAGGAGGTGCTTCTGTCATGGCCATCCCCCATCTGGGGGTTCCCAAGGGGAAGGAAGGTGTCAGAGATGATGATGGTGGTGGTGATGATGATCAAGACTAAAGAGGTGTGCTTTAGATCTCCTCATTTTATGTGTACTGAGAATTTTGAGCCAGGATTTGTAAACTTTTCTCTCAGGTTAAAAACACCCATAATTATGACCATATCTGTATTACCTCTGTCAAAAAAAAAAAAACTATGGCTTTAAGCTATGCAGTACAAGAGCATCATTTGTACATTGTTTTTGCTACTACCAGTTAATTATATTCAGCTTTAAAGAGTATTTGAACTGGAGGGAATATGTTCAGAGTTCATTAACATGTACAGTATATGAAAGACCTTTTATAAGCTGAGTAAGGTCATCAGGAGATAGCATGAAGAAAAAAATTCATCATAATAAAGAGGTTAATTGCAACTGTTACAGAAGTTGTTGAAGTCCAAATGGGTGCCCCAAAATGAAGAAGCCACAGAGAGACACGATCATGCTGTTGCCACTCGATGGAAGCGACACATGAAAGGACAGCTGGGTAGTGCCAGACTCATAAACATGGCACTGTTAAGAAAGTAAGATACTTATGAACTCTTTAGTTTATATCATGTTGTTGTTGCTTAACCTGTCTGTCTGGCCAAGCAGACCTGTCAGCCACAGATAACAACTGCATCAATGAAGCTGTCCTACTGGTGCAGTAGAGTACACGCTCTGTGTAGGGACTAGACACCCCATTGTGGCAGACAGCACCTCACCGGGGTCAGACCAGGGTCCATCCCCATAGTGAGATAAAGTGATATACAGCAGACCCTCCAAATTCGCAAAGGGTAAGTTACAGAGATCCCTGTGAATTCGTAATTTTAGAAAATACTGGTCATGGATCCCAAAGGGGCCCTGCAATTGCAACACAGTATGCACACTATATAGTAGCACTTGTTATCATACCCATTATATATTGGAGATGAAAAATTGTACCCTTTTTATTATATTGCACAGTCAACTGCTGTAGTACCTATATTTCACAGTGGAAATCTGGGTAAAAGTAAAATTTACTGGAAGCACACAAAGTTTAGAAAGGTTTATTTACCTCCAGACTTCTCACGTTAGCATGTCCTGCTACACAACTTGCTAAATGCGCTCCTGGCTGTTTGTTAATACTCTTGTACTGTGAAGCCATAACTAAATGGAACATAGCATTCACTCTCATCATTTCATGACTTCTGAATGCCTAGCAAGTACATTTTTAATCTCAACGACCAAGAAGGGTTTCTATACCTTGTGGGGGAAGAGAAACAAATCAATAAATTGAGATATGAATGGAGTGCAAGTACAGATATACTGTATTATTTTTCATAGAGGGAGGTACAGGCACTAAAAATACTTTGTTATTTATCCTTTGTTATTTTAGGGAAGCTCTACATTGAGTGGCAAGCCAAATGATTTCCTGTAAACCAGGAAAGCATTTACAACGCTGGATGGTAACCTTATAACCAGTGACATGTGTTCCGTACATGACAGCAAGTGGGTTGGCGGAGGGTTAGTGCCCCTCCCCGGAAAACAACTAACTAAAAATATGAACAAGAAGCATTGGACCAGGACTGACCAAGAGGTGACGACTAAGGACTGAACAAAGGACATGGTATGGATAGCTACAAGGAATGTAAGGGGTGCAAATGATGAGGTGAAGGAAAGAGAGATTGTCCAGGTGCTTGAGAGTGCAAAAGTGGATGTATGTGGATTAACTGAAACTAAATGGTGAGGTGAAAGTGTGAGAGAATAGGAGTATGGAAGGGGAATATGCACAGGAGTAGGTGAGAATGAGAGGGCAAAGGAAGGAGTGTGTATTGTTGTGAGTAACAGATGGAAGGAGAATATAAGAGTATTGATCAGTTGGCTTAAGGATTGTGTGGGTAAGATCGAAAGTTGGACTACAAATGTGGGTGATTGTGTGCGTGTATGCGCCAACGCAAGATCGTGCAAGCAGAGTGAAAGAAGAGTTCTGGACAAATGTAGAAGTGTACATGGAAAAGTTTGAAAGGAATGAGAGAGTGTTTTTGATTAGAGATATGAATGGAAAAGTAGGGAATGTGAAGGTGGATGAAGTAGTTGAGTGGGGTGTGCCTGCAGAGATGGATGAGAATGACATTTGTGCCGGAAGGGGGTCGGTGATAGCCAATACCCTCTTCAGGCACAAAATGATCCATAGGTATTCATGACGAGTGATGAGAAGGAAACTGAATGAATGGAAGGCAGTGACTGATTATGTGTGTGTGGGTGAAAGGATAAGGTGTGTAATGGATGCAAGAGTATATAGAGGTTGGGGGAGTGGACTTCCTGACCACCACAATCAGAGTCCAAATGAAATGGAGAAATAGAAGAACGGAAGGACAGGAGGAAGTAGTTCATACAAGGAGGGTGGATAGGTTACAAGAGGATGGAAAAAGACAGAATATAAGAAGGAAGTGGAGGAGCAATTAAGTAAATATGGATTGGAGCAGATGGGGGACATGGAAGGTGTGTGCAAGATATTAACAGAAGAAATCTGTGCGGCACGTAAGGTGGTGTGTGGGGTGAAGAGAAGACGAAAAGGGGTACAGGGAACAGCATGGTGGAATGAAGAGGTGAGAGAGGCTGTGGCACAAAAGAAGAAAGCATATAGTGAGTGGATGAGAAACGGGAGCGTGGAAGAAGTTGAGAAACTGAAGAGTTATATGCAGGGAGGAAGAGAGAGGTGAAACGATTAGTAAGAGAGGCTATGAAGAGAGTGGATGAGGAATTTGGAAGGAACTTGAATGTAAAGTGGAGGGAATGTAAGAAAATGTTCTGGAAGGAGGTAAAGAGAGTTAGACGTGGGGCCAAAGAAGTTTGTTGGGGAGTGAAAGATAAAAATGGTAGATTACTAGTGGAGAAGGGAGAAAAAGTGAGCAGATGGAGAGAACATTTTAAGGAATTGTTGAACATAGAAAATGAAAGTAATGCAAGTATAACTGGCTGGGGAATGGCTGGGAGAAGGAGGGATGTGAGAAGAGGGGAAAAAATCAGTAGGATGGAAGTCATGGAAGCAATCAAGAAAGTTATAATGGGAAAAGCCCCAGGAATTGATGGAGTGTGTGGTGAAATGCTGAAGCATGGGGGAAAGATAGTAGTAGAATGGATGTGGAAGGTGTGCAGATTGGCCTGGGAGGAAGGTAGAGTCCCAGAGGATTGGAAGTCAGGTATAATTATTCCCCTGTACAATGGAAAAGGGGAAAGAGAAGTGTGTGGTAATCATAGAAGCGATTGTCTTAGTGTAAAAGGAAAAGTATATGGTAGGATACTTATTGACAGAGTTAGGGAAATAACAGAGGAATTAGCTGGAGAAGAACAGGGAGGTTTTAGGAAGGGAAGAGGCCACTAGATCAGATATTCATTCTTAGATCTTTAGTGGAAAAGTTTCTAGAGGAGAAAGAAGTTGTATGCGGCCTTTATGGATTTGGAGAAGGCATATGACAGTGTGGATAGACAAGGATTGTGGAATATATTAAGAGTATAAGGAGTAGATGGGAAGTTGTTGAAGGCCGTGAAGAGTATGTATGAGGGTGCTAAGGCTGCAGTGCATGTGGATAATGAACTGAGTGAATTTTTCTATTTGAAAGTTGGATTGAAACAAAGATGTGTCAGGTCTCCATGGTTGTTCAGTCCATCGATGGATGGGGTTATAAAAGGGGTACAAGGTAGGGCAGTGGATGTTGGAGTGGCCCTAATGAGAGAGGGCAGTGTTTGGAAATGCCCTGTACTGTTGTTTGCAGATGATACTTTGTTGTTAAGTGAAGACGAAGGCGAGCTGCAAGGCTTGGTGAATGGGTTTGGGAGTGTGTGTAAGAAACAGAATCTAAAGGTGAATGTATGGAAGAGTAAAGTCATGGTCTTTGAGAGGAGTGATGTCAGTGAATGTACGCTGAGTACACCGCTTCCCGTTCGATCAGCGAAGTTAAGCAACGTTGGGTCTGGTTAGTACTTGGATGGGTGACCGCCTGGGAACACCAGATGCTGTTGGCATAACGTTCTCCCTACGTGTCAAGTGGGGTTGGTGGAGGATTAGTGCCCCTCCCTGTAAAACAATTAACTCTAAGCCCTTGGTCACCCCGTTTGGGATACATGGCGTCTGGCAATGAATGAATGAATGAATATGTTTAAGTACTTGAGTAGTGTGATGAGTAAGGATGGAAATTTAGAGGGTGAGGTGCCTGAAAGGGTACAACAAGGAAGAACGGTTGCTGGTTCCTTGAAAGCAGTGATAAGAAACAGGGAGGTGAGCATGGAAATGAAATAGTTACTACATGACAGTATTGTAATACCAGCTCTAACGTATGGAAGTGAAGTTTGGACCTTGTTGGAGGGACAGAAGTCAAGAGTGAGAGCAGTGGAAATGAGTTGTTTGAGAGGATCATGTGGAGTCATATGGAAAGACAAACTGACAAATTGTACTAGTCTTACAGTAGACTTGTTAATTTTGCAATCCCCGATTTATTTTTCAGATTATGAAATTATGAAAGTTATCGCATTATCGCATGCATGCTATCGCTTATCGCAAAGTGTGCCAATTATCGCATGTCTGGCAACAATGCAGCTGAGCAGTCCCGCTATTCTCTCTGAGGTTGAGAAAAAACGGCAGTGACTGCGTTTGCTGGGACGACTGAGTTAAAATCCTCACACCTCGCCCCAGACTGAATGTCGTATCATTGGATTTTTGAGATCATACATCGAAAATAGTTCCTAATTTACCCAGTTCGTATCATCGGTTTTTTGTATATCGAATGGTTGTATAACGGGACCTACCTGTATTGTTACCATTTCCCATATTACAGGACAGATAGACAGATAATGAATATTAAAGAACCAAGTTTTTCATCTTGTTATAGTTCTTCTATGATAAATACATTTTGTGTACCATTTCTAGTAGCATCTAGGATCACCACAAGAACAAGAAAAATGGCAAATTCTAACAAATTATAACCAGGATATGCAGAATGAAATGTTGCAACAAAGCAAAACTAGACTAAAGAAGAGTAGCAAATGACTAAAACTATTTGCACTCCATACAGTATGTGGCAGTTGGGCAGTAAACAAAGTCAAGAGTAACATTAAAGTGATGTCTTAAACTTTGTGCTACCAATATTTCATGAAGATTAATCACATTTAAAATTTCTTTATAATTGGCCGATTAATCGGTATTGCCCAGTTACTGACTACCGATTAATCAGTAATCGGCAGAATTGCTTATCAGTTCAACCCTACACAGCGAACAATCATATAGCGAGGCTGACTGTATTTTTAGAGGCTGTTGTTTCAATCCCATTTTCTCCCTTTTTAATCAAAACAGCTACAGTATATAATGTTCTTATTAATGCATGGTATTTCTGTAATGGAGATTTTGGTGCAAGATAAACTGTATGCAAATACTTCTGCATGACTGAGGCTGGGAGCAGCCTGAGCAGGACTGCGGTCACAAAAAGAAAGGGAGCAGGAGTGTGGGCCACATGGAAAAGCACAGGAAGAGCCGTGCATGTTGTGTGGGCAGGAACAAAGGTCTTGGGGAACCCCATTGACACTAGTGGGCATCTAGATGCATCTCAGATGTTATGGAAACTTCTCATTTTCTCGAACAATGGACATATAAACTTCGTTATTGCACACTGCAGCTGGTTTCTGACCACAATAATGGTGCAAAATCTGTGGTTTCTGATGGCTTTGAGGGATTCAAATACAAGGCCATACTTAAGGAGTTAATCCCAGGTGGTGGAGACCATTAACCCCCTAGCCTCAGAACCTCAAACCTCAGGCCCATCTCAGGTCTCTATATGTTACATATTTCTTCCTTAATGTGCCCTTTTCATCATTTTCTATTAACCTAACCATGCCTGTGTGTGTGTGTTTCTGATACTTACCATAACAGTATGTATATACTGTACAGTGGGCTCGCACAGTAAGCGTGATCACAATGCGCGAATTGCATAGTACACAGGTGACCAAAATCTTAACCATATAACTTTGAATGCGCGAGTTTAGCCCACAATATGCGAGGCAGAGGCAAGGAATGGCCCCAAACTTATTTTCCCAGACTTTGCGACCCCCCCCTCCCCCACATGATGCAGCTTCATGCCCTAGAAGAAGACAGTGACTTAGAAATGTACAACACAGCTGAACCTGCACCATCTCCGCCTGTGGCTGAACCCCCACTGCCTCAGCCGACATGTCTGTTGTGGCATTCTGGCGTAGTTTTACAGTAAAGGACATAGTTGATTTCATCCTACAAGCTTGGGACAAGATAAACCCTGCAACGGTGAACCATGTGTGGCGCCTATTCGTGCCTCACTTATGCACGAACCACAGGATGACCATTCAACCACTAGTGGAGGCTGAGGCAGCCACACTCACAGCAGCACAAGCTGTACCAGGTTTTGAGGACGTAACATTGGCGGACATATGAGAGGCACACACTGCTACTGAGGAACAGCCTTCCCAGGAAGTGTTGCATCAGGTAGACAAGGCTGACACTGAGCCCGAGGCCAGGCAGTCATGTAGAGGAGCCTAGTGTGATGGAGGGCAGCATAAAACTGTCTGTGTCAAGGATGAGCAAGATCTTTGCAGCAGTGGATGAGCTCAAAGAAGAAGTGAAGGAACAGGAAATCTGCCAGCAAAGAATGGAGGAGAGTCTTGTTAATATCGACAAAGCCCTCCGCTTCTACACAGACAAGCAAGAAATTAACAGGAGGAAGCAGACACTCATAACAAGTTACACACGGCGGCCTCAAGAAAGTGAAAATGAGGAACCAGTTACATCGTCTGATCCAGAGGACGAAGATGATGCAACGTCAGTTGTGTCAGTATCGGGCTTCGAGGGGTTTTTGGCTGAAGTGACTGAGTTAGAGGCTTGTGGGGAAGATGCTCAGGAGGAGCTATTTAAGCCCATCATGCCTGTCATATACTGTTTTTAAGGTGACTGACCATATTTTTGTTATTCAAGCTATATCTGTAGTATATGTCTTATAAATTTTCCCTGTATTATGTCTCTAAGGATAGAAAAATATCAAGGTTTGAGGGGGTCCCGCCCATATGTTTTTTCCCCCCATAACATTATGTATTCACAGTACACGAAATCACAGTGTGTGAGGTTGTGGACCGTCCATCCAGATATGTACTTTGAAAGTCCACTGTGTTTAGTGGGTCTAAATTGTTGTAAAAGGGAGCATTTGGGTTTACTGTACGAGTGCAGTGCCCAGTACCAGTTAGGATAAATCCCATAGGTTCTGTGCTTTCATTATCACGCACTAGGTGTGGTACCAATTATGCGCAATAACCGAGTAATCACTGATTCTAGAGATCAACAATATTTACTGAACTCTTTGTTGGGCTAAGTGTTATGCAAACAAAAGGCAGTGTTTGGGTCTGAAGAGCAGAGTATGTACAAGAAGAAAACTGAAAGTGAGTGCAAATGAAAACAATATAATGGTGTTTGAAAGTTAAAAATATAAGAGTAAATACTAGTATGCAGCACCTTCAGAACAGAGAGAAACCAGGATGGTTTGCAAAGTGCAGATAGATGATGAGGTGCTTGAGTAGGATAGCTTTAGAAATCGGGGAGCAAAATGAAGTATGAAAGTATACAGAGAGTGTCATAAGATTAAAGTAGTTAGAGAAACTGGTGGTCCTTTGAAGGGTAGCATGGTTAGTTTTGAGGTGAAAAGGACAGAAAATGTGCCAGTTCCAGCAGATTGATATGAGAGTAAAACTTTGGCAATGAACGATAAAGAGCTTTTAAGGCTATTGATATTGGGAATGACTTTTGTAGATGTGCTGTTGGCCCAAGGCACAAAACACAGCATAAGTAATGCAGAACTTTACTGATAACCTTGGATGGAAGAATGAGCAACCTTGGATGGATGAATGAACTGCAACAGTGCAAAATTGCACTGCAAAATGGATAAAGAGAAACTACTTAACCGTCAACAAGCCTTTTTTCCAGCTGATGATTATATTCAGTTTAGGACACAACCGCAGGCTGATGAAGTTGAGCTGGTATACCATATTCAAAACATGAATATTGGTTAAAATGTCAAAGAAAGTGTTGGAAAATGAGACTGATGACAAGAATGATGTACTGTACTTTCAAATTTACGCACAACATGTAACTGTAACAATCCATATAGGGTTCAGTGCAAGACTGGATCTCCTCCTTGGAAGGAGAGTAATAGTGCAGCTAGAATTAGCCTTACATATGTTGAATTACAGTTGGGGAAGGGTTGTCTGCATGTGGCAGTTGTGGAAGATTGTGTTACAGTGTCAGTGTATGTCACTGGTATGAAGAAACAGGGGGCAAACTGAGAAAATGAAAGAACGTACTCTACAACCAGTTTGCCATATACTGAGTTTCAACTTTCAAACACCAGACATGGAGCAGAAGCAGAAAGGAAGATGAACACTTGACCACCAAGCCACCATAGTTCCATGCACAACATACTGTATAGACATGTAAATAAACTCCTAACTTTGGATATTGTGTTATTTACCTGAGTATATACTGGTATTTCCAGTTATTCAAATTATAATCAGGTATTTGCTGCTTTAAATTATAGTACAACAAATACCTTTTCATCTCAGCCAGATTTAAGATCTTCTCTTTCTTTAAGTCTGATTAAAGCAGTGCATAAGAACCACAGGAGCTATAACCCAAGTTCATGCTTATGTTAGATCTCTACAAGCTAACTATTACTCTTAATCACAGTGGCTATATGCCACATTATTGGACTGTCATTTGCATCTTCCTCATGCTGTGCTTACCATTTTTCAGGTTTAGCAAAAAAACTGCACCTGTACCAACTCTCTGCACAGATGAGCTACTTACTTCACTACAGAATATGAAATTTGACAATGAAGAAAAAATTCACTGTAAGTACCACTGCATGGTACAATATTCAGATGTACAGTACTATCTGTGCAATGTATATGGTTTTAGATTTCATTTTCTGACATGAATATGGTAGACTGGTGTAGAGTTTTGTGGATCCCCATGAATGTTGGGCTTTGAAAGTAAATGTGGATAAGAGCAGAGTGATGGTTTTTGTGAGAAAAAGTGACACACAATGTGACATGATGGTGGTGGTGGTTGTTGAGTAACCCTGTTGTCTAGCTAAGCAGACCTATCAACTGCAGGCAAGCAAGTGTCCCAGCATGGCCATCTTATGCATTGAATTGACATTCCCTTGAGACAGACAGTGTGGAGGTTTGGTTCCCAGAAGGATGCCACTTTTTTGTCTGTCCACCTAGTTTAAAGGGGCACCATTGTAGGCTCCACATCGTTTGTATGGGATGGGAGAGCAACAAGAGAACATGGAATGAAACCTAAAAAAGCCAGGTTGCTTGAGGGATATCAAGAAATACAGTTTTTCATAGAGATGCATAGTCCTGTGGAATAGCCTGGACAAGGAGATTGTCCAGTTTAAAACTTAAAGGAGTTCAAAGCAAAATCTGACTTGGGAAACAGAGACAGGACCTCACAAGCGTAGCTCATTTCTGTATATCACAACTAGGTAAATACAACTAGATAAATACACATACACACACTTTCTGGCATTTACACAATCCGCTGTTGACATTTACAGTTTCTCACCATTAGTAGGTTTAACTGTCATGTATTCCAGCAGAAGACAAAATTTGGCATGTAATTTTTGGACCACCTATTACATATTGGTACGGTTTTGCATTTTTTTTTTTTTTTTTTTTTTTTTTTTTTTAAATAAGGATTATACTGCATATTGCAATTTGTGTTTTGATGTCTAAAAACAGCTGAAAGACTGCAGAACACTGCCAAAATTAGGAGGGGTACTGTACATATACAGTAGGTTGGGTATGGGTATAGGTAGGGTATTGGTACAGTAGAGGATATTGCTCCATATCCAGTCATGCCTTTGGCTACATTATGACAGATAATCGAGGGATTACTGTAGCTCGAACTACCAGTCCTGACGAGTACAGTTGCTGCCCAGCATTGCCAAGTATAGACTCATTTTTGGAATTTGTATCCTAAATTTTGGCCTTTTTTCACAAATACTGTATTAAGAAAAATGACAAAAATTTACCAGACTTCTAAGTGGCGAATGACAAAAAAAAAAGCATCAGTTATTTCTGTTAGGTTGTGCTAAATTTTGCCAAGAGAGAAACTAACCTAAATTTAGTACTAAATGATTTCCGGTAAATGAACACTACCGTACATAAAACTCTTGCCTCTTGGATGACCAAAAATCAGTAAGCATGATATTCACTTTGAGAAGTATGCTGTGTTAAGCCAACAACAACATTTATTTACGAAAAAAAAAAAAAAAATGCAATAATTAAACTTCATTTTCAGATGGTGTACCATCAAGGTTCAGCATCCACAGTATGCATAACCTTAGCAGTTTCATCATCTGCCTTGCTTTCATAAATGCCAACATTAACATTTTGTTTGCATCTGAGCATTAAATCCAACCTAATCAAGATACTCTCATGGTCAGTCTTCTCCCATACCAGTTGTTATTCCACTGAAAGTCAGTCATAGGATTTTGAGTGTTAATACCTTTTATGGTTGGAACATTGTTATATTCTTCCAGGCTAATGTCATATGACAGTCATACTGTATAAAGAAGGTCCAAAATTTGCTACAAAATGGCAAGATTCAATTTTTTGGCAACAAATAACTTTGCCAAATAATTTTTTTTTTTCTTTTTTAATATAAAATATCAGATTTGGGGCAAGAAATGCTCTATTTGGCACCACCTGGCAACATTAGTGTTCTCCCTGTGTGCCCTTTGCATGAACGCAGCAGTATTATTTGTTTTTGTTCTATTTTGAACATTCTCATTCCAGTTTGATGCCTTATGGTATCTACCAACATGTAAATATATCAAGAAGCCCCCACACTGAACAAACTCCTTTTACAACTGGGGAGTTAAAGTACTAGGATACAACTGATGAAGAAGAGTGGTAAATGTGCAAAGAAAGTACCAAGTAGCATAGTACTGGGAAGGAAAATGACCAGTCATATGAAGATCTTGATACAATACACAGGTGTGTGTGTGTGTGGCAGCTGTGAGAGGCTTGCATGAGAGAGTGTGTAAGAAACGGAATCTAAAGGTGAATGTAGGGAAGAGTAAAATGATGGTCTTTGAGAGAGGTGAAGTCAGTGAATGTTCAGCGAGGTTGGATGGTGAGGAATTGGAAAATGTGAGTACGTTTAAGTACTTGGGTAGTGTGATGAGTAAGGATGGATGTTTGGAGGGTGAAGTGCTTGAAAGGGTACAGCAGGGAAGAAAGGTTGCTGGTTCTTTGAAAGCAGTGATAAGAAACAGGGAAGTGAGCATGGAAGTGAAAAAGTTACTACATGACAGTATTGTGATACCAACTCTAACGTACGGAAGTGAAGCTTGGACGTTGTTGGAAGGACACAAGTCAAGAGTGAGAGCCATAGAAATGAGTTATTTAAGAGGAGCCTGTGGAGTCACATGGAGAGACAGGCTGACGAATGAGGATATAAGGAGCGTTGTGGTGTTGATGTGGATGTGATAGGAAGCATTATGAGGAACACACTGAGGTGGTTTGGCCATGTGGAGAGGATGGAGGGTGAAAGACTGACGAAGAGAGTGTATGTGAGTGAGGTGGAGGGGGAAAGAGGGAGGGGGAGGCCGAGGATGAGATGGAGAGATGGGGTGGAGAGGTATATGAGAGAGAGGGGTGTGAGTTGGGAGCAGGGGAGTGAATTGGCGGGGGACAGGGCGACTTGGAGGCGATTTGTTTGTGGCCACCCCAAACGGGATTGAGGCGTCTGGCAATAGATAGATAGATAGATTAACAAACAGATGTGACTCTGGCATGCCATGAAAATGAGAAATCATGAGTAAGGGCAGTGGAGATGGGTTTGTTGAGTATTTTGTGTGTGTATGTGGAGTGTGGAAAGTTGGTAAGACATGGAATAATGTTGATTCCTGAAGGATGTGGAGTAGAGAGTGTTCAGATAGTATGGTCATGTTGAGGAAATGGGTGTAAATAGAGTGATGAAAAGGACATATCCATATGAGTTTGATGATGGGAGGATGTGTGGTGGGCCAAGAAATGGTGGACACACATAGTACAGTAAACCCTGTACTATCCGGATGCCCACTTTCCGGACACCCCACTTCCCGGACATTGTGGGCCTGGACCTTCGGAACCCAGAAATGGTCAAAAAAAGAAAAAAATCCCCCCAAAATCCGATTTTTTTTCCCACCCATAATTTGAAATTGCCGCACGGTGCCGAACAGCTGTGTACACCACGGCCCCCTCACCCCTTCCTTCCTCCCCCCTCCCCTGTCAGGATTGCCATTTGGTATTTTTCATTAACAAATGTGGACCAATTTGGTAATGAAAAATTCATTTGGTAATGAATCAGAATAATAGCCAAACGGATTTTTCATGTGTATGAGGATACACAGGATGGAGATGGTGGATTGTCTGCTGTCTCCGATTAATCTGCTAGCCTACATAGTGTGAAAATAATCAACATGCTGTTAATTATAAGGAGAGTGATTACATTTATTTGCACTTGTATATATAATTAGTGAAGAATAAATGCTAGCTTTACGAATTTGGTAATGAAAAGTTAAATTTGGTAATGAAAATTGAGGAGTGTGGTAATGTGGCCGAGCTCCAATTTGGCAACCCTGCTCCTCCCTCACCACCAGTTACTGCTTAACTGGAATCACGAGTAGATGCTTATCACAATGGATGGTGCATGTGTTCGTTTTTTATGAATAAACAGTGAATAAACTGCAATACCTCACCACTAGACCACATGGGAATTTACAGTGTTGTGCAGTGTTAAGAAATTAGAATGTAGAGTGCAAAGGATTAACTGTGGAGTGCAAACTGGCGGTTGAAACTGGCGTGGTGCAATTAACAATGTGCAGTGTTAAACAATTATAACTCACAGTGCAAAGAATTACTGTAAGTGCAGCACGACACTGGATTACTGTACGTACTTCAAGAGCATTTTCACCACTGCCAAAGCCTTAGAGAAGGCGGCCACAGACGTGCTGTAAGTACCCTGGCTGAGCTACAGTCACTTCTGATTCATCATTCTTTGGTTCCTTTTCATTTATTTCATGCTTTATGTCCATTATTGGTGTGAATAGGGTCTTAAATAGGTGCTATGCATGTCCGGTAGGGAGTTATTTAGGTGGCTTTCAGAGTTAGGCTGGGTTAGGGTCATTAAGTACCAGTCCAGGAGCCAGGGGTCCACTTTCCGGAAAGGACCACTTTCTGGACGTCCCTTTGGCTCTGTTACGTCAGATAGTAGAGGGATTACAGTATAGTCACAACTCCATGTACGATGGGGTTACGTCAAATGAAAACCCATTGCTTGATGATTTATCGTATATCTGAGTCGACATAACGTGGGTTCAATGGAGAGAGGGAGGGGGCCAAGAACTATGAAACCTAAAATCTAAAAAAAAATACTTCTGCCAACCACCTGAAGTATTTTCCAAGTTAGTCTGAGTTGTCACCAAGGGTCTCCCTCGATGCTGGGAGACAGCTGGAGGGCCTGGATGATCACTCCAGGTCCTCGGAAGGAAATGGGGAGAGTGAAGAGGTGAGGCCAAGGGAGAGTGAAGAGGTAAGGCCAAGGGAGAGCAAAGCAGTGAGGCTGAGGGAGTGGTAAGGCTTAGGGAGAGTGTGGCAGCCGGGGAGCATGGCAATGTGGCAGCAGTTTGGTGGCAGAGGAGCTTAGGGGTGAGCCAGGTGGCAATGAAAATGAGACAGACAAGACGGAGGCAGGTGATGCAGGATGTAGCATTTGCACCCCACTTGTTGATGGCCTTGGCTCTTCCTCAGTGCTGGTGGCAAGGGGGGAAGAAAGATGGAGGTGATAGTGGTCTGCCATGCTGCTTTTTAGTTCCCAGGAGCTCCCTGTCTGATCTCAAGTGTTGCTCTATGCCATACATTGCCATGTCACTCCTTGCTGGGTTTGGGTCCTTGTCTTGGACGTACGAAATGGCTTCATCCATCTTTGACAGGAACTCCTTCATGTTCTTGGTGTATATCCACAACATGAAAGGGTTCGTCCTCCCTATCATCCCCTCATCCTTCCCACCATTCCCACTGCCTTGCTGTTCCCTTAGCTCAGTGAGCCCCCCTCTTGAGAGTTCTTCGGTGTGGCTGTCCAGGACTTCTTGTGCATCAGCCTTGTCAACCTCCATAAACCTCGCCACGTGGAGGCGATTGAGGATCTCACAACGGTCGTTCTCCATTGCTGGGAACCCTGTGAAGGAGTGCACACACTCTGGCCATACTTTTCTCCAGACAGCATTAAGTGTGCTCAGCTGTACCTCCTTCCAAGCTGCCATGATATTCTCAGTGTTGTTCTTGATGTAATATTTTTCCAAAACTGTCACAATACAGGTATACCTCGATATATGATACTCCTAGATGCGATACCCTGGCTTAGCGATGGGGGTAGAAATACCACCATACCCCACCTAACGATGGCCAAACCCGATTTTGATATTTTAGACTAAAATTGTGTGTTTAGCTTGATTTATAAACTGTTTTTAGACTTAGGTTGATGATTTAGTCATAGGTGGGGTGAACATTGTCATTTTTAGGCACAGTTTACTTCCATCCATCCATCCATCATCCAAACCTACGTTGCCCCATGAGATGCGTAGGAGCCTGGAGTTAGGCAAGTTGGTCTTGACATTTACGATGAGAGTGACCAGCCTCACTCATCCCCGAGTGGCATTACGTGAACAATTAACCCCAACCATCCCTTTGATATAAACTTTCACTGGCTTAGTCCGATAGGAGCGCCTTAATTACCCACTAAACCACCGGGTGCTGTAATTTGGTTATATGGTTACCACCCAGCATAGTAAATGGTTTCCTGGTGTACAGGAAACCATTTGGCTTGTCACTCAGTTTAGAGTCACCCACAGGCAGAAGGAAGGGGAAAGAATGAAGGAAAGAAAGACAGAAGAAGGAATATAAAGTTACCCGTAGGCAGAAGGACAAGGAAAGAATGAAGGAAAGAAAGACAGAAGAGGATGGAAGGAAAGAAGGATGGAGGAGAGGAAAGAGCAGACACCTGAAAGCAGCACTACATCAAATGAGTGGATGGTGAGCACCCTCACTTACTGCCACAAAGTTTGATTTTTTCCAGACTTATATTAGTGCCCCTCCCCGGAAAACAACTAACTAAAAAAACAAGAAGCTTCGGACAAGGACTGACCAAACGATGACGACCCAGGACCGGACAAAGGACTTGGTAATGGCTACGTGGAATGTAAGAGGAGCGAATGATGAGGTGAAAGAAAGAGACATTGTCCAGGTGCTTGAGGGTGCAAAAGTGGATGTATGTGGAATGACTGAAACAAAATGGAGAGGAGAAAGTGTGAGAGAATGGGAGTATGGATGGGGTATATGTGTAGGAGTATGTGAGAATGAGAGGGCAAAGGAAGGAGTATGTATAGTTGTGAGTAAAGGATGGAAGAAGAGCATAAGACAGTATGGATCAGTTGGGTCAAGGATTGTGTGGGTAAAGTTGAAAGTTGGAATACAAATGTGGGCTCTTGTGTGTGTGTATGCGCCAACGCAAGATCGTGCTAGCAGAGTGAGAGAAGAGTTCTGGACAAATGTGGAAGTGTGCATGGAAAAGTTTGGAAGGAATGAGAGAGTGTTTTTGATCGGTGATATGAATGGTAAAGTAGGGAATGTGAAGGTGGATGGAATAGTTGGTGAGTGGGGTGTGCCTGCTGCGATAGATGAGAATGGCAGTGCGTTAGTGGACATTTGTACTGGGAGAGGGTTGGTGATAGCCAATACCCTCTTCAGGCATAAAATGATCCACAGGTATACATGGCGAATGATGAGAAGGGTGGGTGGTGAACTGAATGAAAGGAAGGCAATGATTGATTATGTGTGTGTGGATGAAAGGATGCAAAGATGTGTAATGGATGCAAGAGCTTATAGAGGATGGGGGAGTGGACTTTCTGACCACTACTTGGTGGTGGCCAGAATTAGGATACAAGTAAGATGGAGGAATAGAAGAAGGGAAAGACGGGAGGAATGAGTAGTTGCAAGGAGAGTGGAAAGGTTACAAGAGGATGAGAAAAAGGCAGAGTATAAGAGAGAAGTGGAGGAACGATTGGGCAAATATGAATTGGAGCAGATGGGGGACGTGGAAGGTGTGTGCAGGATATTTACTGAAGAAATATGTGCAGCATGTGATGTTGTGTGTGGGAGGAAGAGAAGACGGAGGGGGGTGCAAGGAACAGCGTGGTGGACTGAAGAAGTGAGACAGGCTGTGGCACAAAAGAAGAAAGCATACAATGAATGGATGAGAAATAGGGGCGTGGAAGAAGTTGAGAGGCGGAAGAGAGAGTTATATGTAGAAAGAAAGAGAGAGGTGAAAAGATTAGTATGAGAGAGAGTGGATGAGGAATTTGAAAGGAATTTGAGTGTAAAGTGGAAGGACTGTAAGAATATGTTCTGGAAAGACGTGAAGAGAGTAAGACAGGGTGGATGTGAGGTTAGCAGGGGAGTGAAAGATAAAAATGGTAGATTACTAGTGGAGAAGGGAGAAAAAGTGAGCAGATGGAGAGAACACTTTAAGGAATTGTTGAACATACAGGATGGAAGTAATGCGAGTATTAGTGGCTGGGAAATGGATGGGAGAAGGAGGGAGGTGAGAAGACAGGAAGAAATCAGTAGGATAGAAGTTGTGGAAGCAATGAAAAAAGTTAAATTGGGGAAAGCCCCAGGGATTGATGGAGTGTGTGGTGAAATGCTGAAGCATGGGGGAGAGATAGTAGTAGAATGGATGTGGAAGATGTGCAGATTGGCTTGGGAGGAAGGTAGAGTCCCGGAGGATTGGAAGTCAGGTATAATTATTCCTTTGTACAAAGGAAAAGGGGAAAAAGAAGTGTGTGGTAATCATAGGGGCATTTGTCTTCTTAGTATAATAGGAGGCAATGATAGACTACGTGTGTGTGGATGAGCGAATGAGAAGACAAGTGTTGGATGCAAGAGTGTGGAGAGGGTGGGGGAATGGAGTCTTGGACCATCACTTAGTGATGGACAAGGTAAAGATGCAAAGAAAGTGGTTGAGGAGGCGAAGGGGAAGACAGGAGGAAGCAGCTCCTGTGAGAAGAGTGGAGAAATTGCAAGATAGTGAGAAAATGACTGAGTATAAGAGCACAGTGGAAGAAAGACTGGGAAGGTATGAGCTAGAGCAGATGGAAGGGGTGGAAGACGTATGTAAGATATTCACGGAAGAGATAGGCGCAGCGTGTGAGGCGGTTTGTGGAGTGAGGAGGAGATGCAAGGGTGTGCAAGGGACAGCATGGTGGAATGATGAGGTGAAACGAGCTGTGGAACAAAAGAAGAAGGCATATGGTGAATGGTTGGCGAGTAGAGGTAGGGGAGAAGATGAGAGAGAGAAGAGAGAGATATATATGAGCAGGAGAAGGGAGGTTAAGAGACTGGTGAAGGAGAGTAAGAAGAAAGTGGATGAAGAGTTTGGGAGGAATCTGAGTGTGAAATGGAGGGAGAGTAAGAAATTGTTTTGGAAGGGGGTAAAGAAAGTAAGGCAGTGTGAAAGGGGAAATAATAGGGGAGTGAAAGATGGGAATAATAGATTGTTGGTGGAGAAGAGAGAGAAATTGAGGAGATGGAAGGAGCACTTTGAGGATTTGTTGAATGTAGAGAGTGAGAGCAATGTGAGTATAAGTGGCTGGGGAATGGCTGGGAGAAGAAGAGATGAGAGGAGGGAGGAAGAGATCAGTAGGGCGGAAGTAGTGGAAGCGATGAAGAAGATTAAGCTGGGAAAGGCCCCAGGAATTGATGGAGTGTGTGGTGAAATGCTTAGGTATGGGGGTGAGATTGTTGTGGAGTGGATATGGAAGTTGTGTAGAGTGGCTTGGGAAGAGGGAAGGGTTCCAGAGGACTGGAAATCAGGTATAATTGTTCCTCTGTACAAAGGAAAAGGGGAGAGAGAAGTATGTGGTAACCATAGGGGTATTTGCCTTCTTAGTGTGACTGGTAAAATATATGGTAGAATACTCATTGATAGGGTTAGGCATATGACAGAGGAGCTAGTTGGAGAAGAACAAGGGGGATTTAGGAAGGGAAAAGGGTGTGTAGATCAGATATTTGTTCTAAGATGTTTAGTGGAGAAGTATCTAGAGAAGGGAAGGAAAGTGTATGCTGCCTTCATGGACTTGGAGAAAGCTTATGACAGAATAGATAGGCAAGGTATGTGGAAGGTATTAAGAACATATGGAGTGGAGGGGAAATTGCTGAGTGCTGTGAAGAGTATATACGAGGGGGCTAGGGCTACGGTGCGAGTGGATGGTGAGCTGAGTGAGTTCTTTGATCTCAATGTGGGACTGAAACAGGGGTGTGTGATGTCTCCATGGCTGTTTAATATGTATATGGATGGCGTTGTAAAGGAGGTGCAAGGTAGGGCAGTGGATGTGGGGCTGGCCCTCATGAATGAGGATGAGATTTGGAAGCTTCCGGTGTTGCTGTTTGCTGATGATACAGTATTGTTGAGTGAAGATGAATGGGAGTTGCAAGGTTTGGTGAATGAATTTGGGACAGTGTGTAGGAGGAGGAAGCTGGAAGTTAATGTAAACAAAGGTAAAGTTATGGTGTTTGAGAGGAATGAAGTCACAGAGTGTGCAGTGAGGTTGGATGGTGAGGATATGGAGAATGTGAGTGCATTCAAGTACTTGGGTAGTGTGATGAGTAAGGATGGAACTTTGGGGGATGAAGTACGTGAAAGGGTACTGCAGGGAAGGAAGGTTGTTGGTACACTGAAAGCAGTGATGAGAAATAGGGAGGTGAGTATGGAAGTTAAGAAGTCACTGCATGATGGTATTGTGATCCCTACCCTGACGTATGGAAGCGAGGCGTGGACCTTGCAAGAGGGGAACAAGTCAAGAGTGAGAGCAGTGGAAATGAGTTACTTGAGAGGAGCATGTGGAGTGACGTGGAGGGACAGGTTGACGAATGAAGAAGTGAAGGAACGTTGTGGGGTAGATGTGGATGTGGTTGAGAAGATCAGGAGAAATACACTGAGGTGGTTTGGACATGTGGAGAGAATGGGGAATGAAAGACTGACTAAGAGGGTGTATGTAGGTGAGGTGAAGGGAGGGAGAGGGAGGGGTAGACCGAGGATGAGGTGGAGGGATGGGGTTGAGAGGTATATGAGAGAGGGGGGGGCGAGTTGGGGGGAGGATAGTCAAATGGTGGGTGACAGAGTGACTTGGAGGCGTTTTGTCTGCGGCCACCCTTTGCGGGATTAGGGCGTCGGGCTATAGATAGATAGTATGGTAGGATACTTATTGACAGAGTTAGAGAAAGAACAGGGGAATTAGTCGGAGAAGAACAGGGAGGCTTTAGGAAGGGAAGAGGTTGTGTAGATCAGATATTCATTCTTAGATCTTTAGTGGAAAAGTTTCTAGAGAAGGGAAAGAAGTTGTATGGGGCTTTCATGGATTTGAAGAAAGCATATGACAGGGTGGAGAGACAAGGATTGTGGAAAGTATTAAGAATATATGGAGTAGATGGAAAGTTGTTGAATGCTGTGAAGAGTATGTATGATGGTGCTAAGGCTGCAGTGCGTGTGGATGGTGAACTGAGTGAATTTTTCTCTTTGGAGGTTGGGTTGAAACAGGGATGTGTCATGTCTCCATGGTTGTTCAATCTGTTCATGGATGGGGTAATAAAAGAGGTACAAGGTAGGGTAGTGGATGTTGGAGTGGCCCTGGTGAGAGAGGGTAGTGTTTGGAAACTCC
Organism: Coenobita brevimanus; assembly: GCF_032717465.1. NCBI lineage: Eukaryota > Metazoa > Arthropoda > Malacostraca > Decapoda > Coenobitidae > Coenobita > Coenobita brevimanus. Next base: position 32,594,709 of record NC_137024.1, read on the forward strand.
CTGTACTGTTGTTTGCAGATGATACTGTGTTGTTGAGTGAAGACGAAGGGGAGCTGCAAGGCTTGGTGGACGAGTTTGGGGGAGTGTGTAAGAAACGGAATCTAAAGGTGAATGTAGGGAAGAATAAAGTGATGGTCTTTGAGAGAGGTGAAGTCAATGAATGTACAGCGAGGTTGGATAGTGAGGAATTGGAAAATGTGAGTACGTTTAAGTACTTGGGTAGTGTGGTGAGTAAGGATGGATGTTTGGAGGGTGAAGTGCTTGAAAGGGTACAGCAGGGAAGAAAGGTTGCTGGTTCTTTGAAAGCAGTGATAAGAAACAGGGAAGTGAGCATGGAAGTGAAAAAGTTACTACATGACAGTGTTGTGATACCAACTCTAACCTATGGAAGTGAAGCTTGGACGTTGTTGGAAGGACACAAGTCAAGAGTGAGAGCAGTGGAAATGAGTTATTTAAGAGGAGCCTGTGGAGTCACATGGAGAGACAGGCTGACGAATGAGGATATAAAGAAGCGTTGTGGTGTTGATGTGGATGTGATAGGAAGCGTTATGAGGAACACACTGAGGTGGTTTGGCCATGTGGAGAGGATGGAGGGTGAAAGACTGACGAAGAGAGTGTATGTGAGTGAGGTGGAGGAGGGAAGAGGGAGGGGGAGGCCGAGGATGAGATGGAGGGATGGGGTGGAGAGGTATATGAGAGAGGGGGGGTGTGAGTTGTGAGCAGGGCAGTGAAATGGCGGGGGACAGGACGACGTGGAGGCGATTTGTTTGTGGCCACCCCAAACGTGATTGAGGAGTCTGGCAATAGATAGATAGACAGATATTTGACAATTTTCAGATTTTATTTGTTGGTTTTAGTAAGTTATTTATGGGTGTTAGGCTTTTGTTAGCCTCGTTTACAGCTGTTAGGTCATCTAGATTGGCTTTAAACTTGTTTTTGGACTCATTTTGGTGGGTTTAGGACTTGGTTGGGGGGGGGGAAACCAAGGCTCAAAAATGCATCGCTATACTTTACATGTTAAATCTACCCCGAGATATGATACAATGGGTTTTTACTTAACCAATTGCATTGTTAAACTGGGGTATACCTCTATGTCAGTCTTATCCAGTCACTCACCCTTACTATTTGCTGCGTGATGCGGTGGAGGTATGGGGCCTGAAAAGTGGCGATGACACTTTGTTCCGTGGCCTGGAGTAACGATATTGTGGTGGGGGGCAGGTATGCCACCTCAATATTTTCCACCCAGTCCTCCATGCTGTCAGGGAGGCTCAGGGCATTGTTTACCAGGAGGAAGAAGCAGTTGCCCAGATTGCGCAGGCTGGCATAGACACACAGGTGAGGGGGACAGGTAACCTGCCATGTATAATTGGCAGAATGTGGAGGTCAGCCAAGCCCTGGAGTTACATCATCATCATCATCATCATCATCATCATCTAATCCTGTGTTGCCCCGTGAGGAGCGTAGGAGTCCGGGGCTAGGCAAGTTGGTTCTGACATTTAAGATGAGTGACCAGCCTCACTCATCCGTGAGTGGCATTATATGAGCAGTAAACCCCAACCACCCCTTGGATAGAAACCTGCACAGGCTCAGTCCGATTGGAGTGCCTTAATTGCCCGCTAAAGCACCAGGCACCATAATTTAGTTATATGGTTACCACCCAGCATAGTAAATGGTTTCCTGGTGTACAGGAAACCATTTGGCTTGTTGCTCAGTGTACTCACCCATAGGCAGAAGGAAGAGGAAAGAATGAAGGAAAGAAAGACAGAAGAGGGAGTGTAAAGTCACTTATAGGCAGAAGGAAGAGGAACAAATGAAGGAAGTAAGGACTTCTTCAAATAACCCCAGTGCTTTCTTCGTACCCTGCCAGTGTCCTAGGGCCTTCCCAGTGATATATGAGCAGGGGTTTGAGTTTCTCTCTTCGTGTTTCTCCCATCTTTTCTGTCACTTCCTATTGCTTTTCTTTCCTTTACAGGTGGCTTTACATTGACAAGCCAAATGGTTTCCTGTAAGCCAGGAAACCATCTATAGCACTGGGTGGTAACCATATAATCAAACCATACGTGCTCCCTACGTGTCAGCAAATGGGTTGGTGGAGGGTTAGTGCCCCTTCCCTTAAAACAAATAACTTAGAGTCAAATGACCACCCCTTACGGGCTTATGACGTCTGGCGATAGATAGTTTGAGTTTAAGGTCCCTCTCTGCATTCGCACCAAAAAGGAGGGTGAGGTGGTCCTTGACTGCCTTAAAGCCTGACACGTCATTCTTCCTTGCTCATGTAGGTCTTACGAGAGGTACCCAGTACATTTCTGAAACAAGTCTGTCTCATCAGAGTTGAGGACCTGTTTTGGAAAATATCCCCCTTCCTCTATGATTGCCTTTAGCTTCAGAGGGAAGGCCTCAGCTGCCACATGCAGCCTCCCCATGCATGGTCACATGTCAAAGGCCAGCATGGGCCTTAAACTGCTTGGCCCAACCTGTGCTGGCCTTGATCTCCTCCTCGGCCTCCATTCCATCTTGTCCTTGAGATCGTTCACAGATTAAGAGCCTTTATACAAATAAAGCCACGATGCAGAGGCTGCTTTGTTTGGTTAGGTTCATTAACCCACAGTGCTAGGAAATGCTCCATCTCCTCCATAATGGATTCCTTAGGTTTTTTTAAGCACTTAGCAGTCAGGGTAGGCATGTTCTATGATGTCACTAGGACAGGATCAAAATTTTTAATAACGGTAAGGGACTGTGGAGTGGGGTCACTTTAGGGCCTTGGCAATCTTGCTCGCGCCCTGCATTTCCTTATGGCACTCAGCAGTGTCCAATTTCAAATCAAGGGAAAAGCTATGCCATATCCTTTTAGGCTTTCCTCAGCAGCATCAGTAACACCATGCTTTCCACTGGAGGTAGCACTAGTCATGATTTCCATGTGACAGGTTTCAGTACTTCACACCAAAAAGTTATTTTTCCACTTATTTTTGTGTACTGCACTACTTGTTGCATACTTGCACTGTTATTTAGTGATAGGGATAGTGTTTTGATGGCCTTGCGCACTCGAGATGGTTAGGTAACTTGGAACACAAAGGAGACAATCAGATGTGGGAGATATGAGCGAGTGGACAAATAAGATGGGGTTTCAGAGGGGTGGTGCAAAGAAGGCTGTGTGTGCTGAGGCCTAAGATGGGGGTTCCGCACATGTAAACACTTTAGCGGCCATCTTGGGTCAAATGTCTGACTGTCATCTTGCATGTGTCACAGCATCTGCACGGGATTGTCGGACGCGGCCATGACAATAATCATATAAACAAATTTTACCATTGGTATTGTGAAACTGGGTATAATGTTTAGTTCACTGTTTTGCCGATTTAATACATACCAAACAAACATATACCAACAACCTGGCTGTAATGAACGTGTTAGAACATGAAGTATGGAGGGTGATGGGGCCTGGGACCTGACAATGAATCTAGGATTTGGCATTCCTGTTTTTTCTGGTGAAGTGATAGTCATTAGATTGACTCCAGCTGACAGACAGTATGAAGCATGTAAGTGTGGATATTTATGTTTATTGGATGGAGTCAGGATTTTGGTGGCTTGAATAGTGAGCAAATGAGTATGACCCATTTCATTGGTCAGACTTTTGGTTAATTTCTTTTTCTTTTTTCTTCTTTTTCTGGACCCAACCTCGCTATTTACTGTACTTATGTGGGGAAAGAGGACTAGATAATGATGATGATGATGATAAAAGCTGCAGTCTCACCAGCCTCCAATTATAGGTCAGGCAGCCTCATAACTCCATTATTACTGGAGTGGAAATTTTGGTCTGTGAACTTATTTACCAAAGGCTAAGGAAGAAGTAGGCAGCACTACTCACTTGATGTAGTGCTGCCTACTTCTTCCTTAGCATTTATCATTCTTTTTCTGTGCCTGCCCTCCTCTCTTCCTATTTCTCCCATCTTTCCTGTCACTTCTTACTGCTTTTCTTTCCTTTACAGGTGGCGTTACATTGAGTGACAAGCCAAATGGTTTCCTGTAAGCCAAGAAACCATTTACAACGCTGGGTGGTAACCATATAACCAAACCATGCGTGCTTCCTATGTGTCAACAAGTGGGTTGGTGGAGGGTTAGTGCCCCTCCCCGTAAAACAAATAACTCATAAATGGCCACCCCTTACGGGATTGTGGCGTCTGGCAATAGATAGATAAATAGATTGTTCGTCCAAAACAGAAAGAAACAAATTATCTCTACTCAACCAGTTATAGCTGCATTCATTCTAATGGGAAAAAGGCATTACAGTATTAGCTATATGATACTGTGTCTATATTTTGTCCCCATTTAATTGTGACATTTAATGTACAGTACATTATATGATACTGTATATATATTTAGTTCCCATTCTGTCTTTGGTTTTACATTTACCATATTGTAGAGATTATGTAATGTCTGGTAACCTACGGGCACCAGTCAAGTTGATGGTCCTGTACTACTTGCAGGTTTGAATCCCCAAGAGGGAACTGGAGCATACTTATTCATATAATGCCACCAAGGTTGTAAGACAGTTACTTAGTCATCTATTCTTATATGTTTTGGATCATGTTGTTTAGGCTTAATCTTACATAAGTTGGAGTTATAAAGGACTAGCTGTTACATTATAGATTATGTTAGAGTCATACTTCCAGTGTATTGATCTTGTATTTCCCTTTCAGCTCCTAAAGGTCTCAGACACAAGAACAGACTGCCAGATACATCCAAGTACAAGTGCAACTTTTCAAAAATAATAACAGACTACGAGGATCAGTTGCCCAAGAGAGGCAATGAAAGAGAGAACCCAGAAGATAAGAATCCAGCCTCTGCCATCCCTCCACCTCCCTCCACATTGACTACAGGACCACCACAGTACCTTGCACATATTCCAAAATCTCAGCACCCAGTAACAAGCAGGGACAGGACAAGAATCACAAAAAGTCCAAGAACATGAAGAAATTAATGACTTTCAGTGATTTTCTCAAACAAAAATCTCAAACTTAACCTGCTGCATGCCAGATATTTTTACCCCTATGGGTCGCTTCTGTGCTCGCCATTTTTTTTTTGCTAATATGATACATTTTTATGTGAAAACAAGGAATTTCACCATTAAAATAGTCACCGAAGCTCAGATGTGGGTTTTATTGAGTCCTGCATACTCGTATACAGGTATACCCCCTCTCTCACACTCGCCACGTAGGTGAGAGAAAGCAGTTTTCTGTGTAAGGTAGACTCCGGTATTTATGCTGGGAAGGTATAGCAATGTTCAGTACACTTTTCTGATTACTTAACACTTCAACATCTGTCACAATTTGCATGTCTCTCTCACTGTGAATGCATTGTCTTACATTTACTTGAAGATTGGTACAACCTGACTTCACTATGTACAGTCCTGGCACTTACAAGAAGGTATTTACAACTTGACTTCACTATGTATGGTACTTACACTTACAAGAAAATATTTACAACTTGATTTCACTATGTATAGTCCTTACACTTACATGAAAATATTTACAACATGCCTTCATTATGTACAGGACTGGGTGAGGCACACAGGCATGTAGAGGTGTGCGGTACGTAGGAGGCCTACTGGGCCTTGAAATCAGGCTGTGAAGCCTATGCCCAGAGTCGGTCAAAAAAAAAAAAAAACACAGGCAGAACGAGCGTGAGGGGGGGAGCGAGTGGGTGTATGGCCTTGACCACCTGCAGCATGATAGAGGAACAGTTAACATACGTGCCTGCCAATTTTTATATGCGAATCTTGAGAAATGTGGTCACAGTGAATGTTTTAATTTTAAGCCATTTTTAAACGGCACTAGCACTGACCACAGATTTTTTTCAGACTGTTTTAAAATGGCACCGGCACGCGGCGGGTTAAAACTACATTTAAGTGTCTGCTAAGAGATGTGATTTTATTCCAGCTTTCTGATTATTAATCCTTTAAGTGTTGTAAAAACAGTTGTATTATGAAGTGATATACTGCATATAAATTCTTAATAAGCATTTGGATGATTACACTAAAAGTAAAACAAGAAATAACCAAGTAAGATTATTTTAAAGGTGATCAAGCACATTACTACAATTAGTCATCCCTCGCCATCTTACGTTCGTTCTGGCAAAATGCTGCTTTAAGTGATGCAGCTTTTATTAAAACGTGCTTCTGATTTATGTTTGAGGGATTGGAAAAAAAAAATGCACAACAACTTTTTACTTCAGAATTATATAATGAATGAAGAGTTTGGCAACAACAGCAGCAACAATTTCTCCTCTTTTTATTCTATCCTCTTCTCTTCCTCTTACTCTTCCCTTGCTATCCTAGATGTCCCTTAACCCACCGAGCAAGGTGTCTTTCACTTTCTTCTTGCCATCTCCTGACAATTTAGTCTAGCTTAGGAAGATTTTTTGAACTGGAGTTGTTGGATACAGCCTTACCATGTTCCCTTAGTACTAGAAGCTTGTTCTAATTTGAATAAAGTAATCTGGTAGCAGCAAGGGTAAACTAAAAATGGACGTCACCCGAAATCAAGGATTACATATATAGGCAGGTGAGCCCCTCTCTCTCTCTCTCTCTCTCTCTCTATCTCCTTGCTCGTTGTCGTAGTGAGGGGTGGGCTTTGGAGACGTCAGCTGGGATTTCATGTGTGGGAAAGCTCTCGAAGGGTACCTTAACGGACTCCACGGTACAATGTTGAGGTTTGGTTGCTGGATGGACATCGCATTTGCATCTCTTGGCTATGTTCTGCCCTCTCCTCTCTCCTTAGGCCCCCATCACTGCCTCAACTAATTCTGCATTTTTTTTCTGCCCTTCTATTGTTGCTGCTTCTTTCCCGTTTCTCCTCTCCTATCTATCCTGCCTTTGGCATTAAAGGGCGCAGCGTGTTCCACATTTGTCAAAAATCTCGTCGATGGCCTTTGGGATGTTGCAATAGGAAGGATTAGGGTGTGCCAGTGGGCTGTTGGTCTGACCAACTGTAGGAACTATGGTGGCTCGTCATGTAATAACCAAACTGAAACTTTAACAAATTAATCGCTGGTCTAGCCGAGATTTGAACTCAGGCCCTCGCGCTTCATAAGCGTGCACGTTACCACTGAGTCAAAGAGAGGATCCTCGCCTTGCCTCTAAGAAACGTGGGCTTTTATACACCCCATTACACGCACAACCTCAGTGTTTAGATCTCTGCGGAGGCGGAACTACTGCTGAGCTGCAACTGCTGATCCGGGGATGCTGTTTGCCTTGTAGTGGGACTCAGCCATTGGCTGGACACTATACTGTGAGACTCTGCTCTCCAACACGGTGTTGCTATCCCTTCTTGAGCAAGAGAGAGGGTGCGTGCTTGGAGCTTGGTCCCTGTTTGAGTCACTGGCTGAGCTTCTAGAGTCCGGGTTCCATCCTCTCGGTCCTTTCTTTTTCGATGGTCATGAGTCTTTTCCTTTCAACGTATGATTTTGGAAACTGTATCAAGTTCCCTTCCCCGAGTCATGCCTTTGTTTTGAACACGATGACGACCCCGGCTCCTCTTTGTACTGATACTCTGACTCTCTCTAATCATATTCAACCTTTACTCATCTCTACTGTTTCGTCCTGTTTCCCTACGCCAATCCCCTCCCTATCCCCTACATCTATGACTTTATCCACCTGTCCGTCTTCATCTATAGTAATTTTTAAGTCTCATTTGCCCCCATCCCCTCCTACGTCTACCCTTCCAGTTTTTTTTGCTTCTTTGTCCCATCCTCATACTTCTTCCCTACTCACCAACCCTATCTTGTCCCTCGCTTTTCAGACACCAGATTTGGTCCCGGTATTTTAACAATACCTTGCATACAGATGTCCTCTCACTTCATACTGTATCTCTCTGTTATGTCAGGTAGGCTCTGCTGTCACGTTCTCTGTGTGGTCCAATGGCTCTCGCCTTTTTTAAATGCTCAGTGCAACCCAAGCCGAAAAAGTTTGGTATTTATTTGATCCTCTGGTAATCCCATTTTAGTCTCTCCAGAGGTCCAGTTAAATTCCTCTACAGGTACTGTCCCTCTTCCCTTCATTTTTGTCCTTTGTCATTCTTTCCAAACAGCATCACCCAGTTCTCTCTGTCCATGTTATACTATCCCTCCCCGTGGACGCCACCAGCAGCCGGCTAACATTGCCAAAATAGTCTTTGGGTCTCGTGATCTTCCCCCTTGCCATCACTGAGGGCACTGTCCTCCATGTTAAAGACGTATGTTCCTCTCCTTCGCTAAAGAACTTCCTGCTGTCGTTTCGGCCACACCCAGCCATGTACTGCTGGACACAGGCTGTCTCCCCAAACTGTACTCAAGTTGGAAACTTCCTCTACCTATACTTCCAGCTTTATATCTTGCCCAAACCGTAGAGGTCATCATGCGCCTCCTACAGAAAGTGTCCTGTCTACATTCTTTAAGCAGAAGTGTCATGTATTCATTGGAAAACTGGTCTTACCCTTTGGAAAGCCCGCCACCATGCATGTCGCTAATGTCACTCTCCTGAAATCGATTATGTACAAGTGGACCGTACTACTCCTATGTCGCAGGTCTCTGGCTCTTCCAGTGTCTCATACTTCAGTACCTATCTCCAATTCTTTCCCTGCTCTTTCCTCCCATCCTGATTCCTCGACCTCTTTTACCTTTTCTGTTAGTTATGCTCCCTCTACTTAACCTCCTTCCCATTCAGTATGCTCACGGTCTTCTCCCTCATCTTCTCCTTGTGCTGGCAAACGCAAGCGTGCCGTTGTGTCATCCCTGTCTCATATTCCTGATCTCTCCCTCTACTGCCCAGCCTACCCAACACCCCCCCCCCCACCTCGTCCAAACAACAACGCCACAGGGTTCTGTCACCGGTTCCCACCCAACCTTTGGTGTCTTCTGTGCAGACAGAATCCTTACAGAGTATTAACTGTCTTCACCGTACCTCTTCCATGCCTACTCTTGTCATTGCGGGAATACATTCCCCTCCTTCCCCACTCCCTCCTACTCCCATTCCTACCCTTCCTGGCCCCCCCCCCATTCTTCTGTTCTCCTCTCTTCCTCCATCCAGCCACCCTCTTCCGACATGATCAACACGTCCTCCCTGTCTTCCCCGATCACTGTTCTTTATTTTCCTATGCCTCCTGGGTATTCTCGCCCTCAACGCCGTAAACAGTCACTGCGCTCCTCCCATACTTAATTCTCTCTCTCCTTTGTTATAGCACTTCTTCAGTGGAATGTTAAAGGATACCGTGCTCATCGTAGGCACCTTAGTTTCCTTTCTCCTTCACATAATTCTCTTCTTCTCTCCCTTCAGCAAACTTTTCTTCGTATTCCCGGGTTTCTCTTCCTGGTTATACTTTTCTTGGATCCCTTCCTTCGTATGACACTGCCCTCCTTATCCGCAATGGCATTCCATTTGAACCTCTCCCTCTTTCTTCTCCTATCCCTCATTCTTCTGCTCGTGTCTTTTTCCGTCAATGAATCACAGTTAGCTCTCTCTATTTCCCTCCTTCTGTCCCTCCTGATTTACCAAACTTCGCCACGGTCCTTCATTCTCTTCTTCCTCCGATCCTTCTAGGAGACTCTGTGATCACTACTAGGGGACGCTTATTAGAACAGCTTCTTCTCCAGATTTCTTAATCCTTAACACTGGCACCTCTAACCGCTTTGATCTCTGCACTCGTTCCCTCACTTGCTTGTATCTGTCTCTTTGTTCACCTTCGATTTCTCCCAGTTTCCACTGGTCGGTATTAGGAAATATTGTTAGTGATCACTTCCTTGTCAAACCCACTCTCGCCTCTTGCTGTTCTATTCCTCGTCCCATCCCCCACCCTTAGCAGCTCCATGCTGCTGACTGAGAACTGTTTTCTTCCCTTACAGTGCCCTTTCTTCCTCCTTCACCTCTTTCCGCTCCTCAGGATATGTTTTCCTTCTTCCTTGTTCTGATTTTAAGTTTTGTTCTCGCCGCCATTCCCCATGATACGTGACTGGCTACCGCCAATTATGTTTCTTGGTGGACTTCTACCTGTTTGCTGGCCCTCTATGTAAAACGTGCCGCCTGGAAGAGCTTTAGTCGTAAACAGTCCACGCCTGACCACATTTATAGTCTCCTCATGGTTTGCCACGCTTCCGCTGCCTTCCGTCGTATCATTCGTCAGACCAAATGTTCTAGCTGGAGGGACTGTTTCTTCTATTTCTGAAAATACACCTGTTACGTGCGTCAGTTTGGTCCCGACTTCGTAGGATATCAGGCAAACATATCCCACCCCAGGCTCTCGTTCTTAATATCAGTGGCTAGTCCGTGAGTGATTCTTCCTTACTTGCTGACCCTTTGGGTAATATTTTAGTCTTATTAGTAGCGGGTTTCATCTCTCTCTCCGGAATTCCATCGCCTTAAATCTGATAACGAATCTATACCAATCTCTCTTACTCCGTCAGCCGAGGGAGTCCTTAACGCTCCCTTCTCTTCGGGATGCGTCTTCACTTAAATCCTGTACTAATACAAGTGAAGAACTTGATGATGTTCAGTATACTTGGTTAAAACATCTCTCCCCACAGGCAATGTCCTTTCTTTTGGCCCTCTATAATAGATTTTGGACTTAAGGTTTCTTTCCTCCTGACTAGAGTATAGCGATCATCCTCCTGTTTCCTAAGCCCGGTAAACCCGGACACCATCCTCATGATTACCGACCCATAATCCTGACTATATTCATTTTTTTTTTTTTTTTTTTTAATCGAGGCGAAGATGCCCTTGACAGGTTGGTGACGACTGGCAGAATGCAACATGTCCGAATAAAATTTCCTAACCCAAATTTTCCCCTCAAATATATGTCGTCAATTAATAAAGCAAACGAGTAAAGAGATTATGAAGTGATGTTGGATTCAGCCAATCATCACTAACCTGTCAAGTGCATCTTCGCCTCGATAAAAAAAAAAAAAAAAAAAAAATGGGTATAATTGTTTATGCAAACTTCTTGAATGGATAATCAATAATCGACTCATGTGTCCCCTTGAATCAAACTGTCTTTTTTCCCCTTACAGTTTGGGTATCGCAAAGCACGCAGCACCTTACAGTAGATCCTCTCCTTGGACTAATATTTTATTTGCTCTGCTTTTTCACTCTGCCGGTCAGTCATTATTTTCTTACATTAACAAAATGCCTAAGATAGTGCAAGGAGGTATCATATTCTTCGTTGTCTTCGTTCCCTCGGTCTGCATGGTACCATAGGTGTTTTCTTCAAAAATTTCTTTCCCTGCAAACTTTTCATGTCCGTCTAAGAGACCACCTTTCCCAAGGATGGAAGTGTCCCCCAAGGCTGCGTTCTTTGTACTTCCCTTTTTCTTATAGCTGTAAATGGCACTGTCTTTTCTCTACCCGCTTCTGTTTCGATCTCTCTATGTTGACGCCACAGATTCACACCTGCTTCGTCTCCAATCACTTCTCCAGTCCGCCATTGATATTGCCTTAACCTGGGCTACAACTCATGGTTTTCGTTTTCCTACCTCTTAGTCCTGTGCAGTGACACTTACTCGTTCACGGACCATACCGCTGCGT